>NC_132856.1:49218405-49522705 GCF_048164855.1 Canis lupus baileyi
GTTGGCCATGTCTATGTCTTCCTCTGTGAGATTTCTGTTCATGTCTTTTGCCCATTTCATGATTGGATTGTTTGTTTCCTTGCTGTTGAGTTTAATAAGTTCTTTATAGATCTTGGAAACTAGCCCTTTATTTGATACATCATTTGCAAATATCTTCTCCCATTCTGTAGGTTGTCTTTTAGTTTTGTTGACTGTATCCTTTTCTGTGCAAAAGCTTCTTATCTTGATGAAGTTCCAATAGTTCATTTTTTCTTTTGTTTCTTTTGCCTTCGTGGATGTATCTTGCTTTTTCAATATTCCGCTGGCTACTTGAGGTCCTTGCTGATTCCACACAATCTCAAGATGACTTGTTCCAACTCTCTGAAGAAAGTCCATGGTATTTTGATAGGGATTGCATTGAATGTGTAAATTGCCCTGGGTATCATACATATTTTCACAATATTAATTCTGCCAATCCATGAGCATGGAATATTTTTCTATGTGTCTTCCTCAATTTTTTCAGAAGTGTTCTCTAGTTTTTAGGGTATAGATCCTTTACCTTTTTGATTAGGTTTATTCCTAGGAATCTGATGCTTTTGGGTGCAATTGTAAATGGGATTGACTCCTTAATTTATATTTTTTCAGTCTCATTGTTAGTGTATAGAAATGCCACTGACTTCTGGGCATTGATTTTGTATCCTGCCACACTGCTGAATTGCTGTATGAGTTCTAGCAATCTTGGGGTGGAGTCTTTAGCTTTTCTATATACCATATCAATGTCATCTGTGAAGAGGGAGAGTTTGACTTTTACTTTGCCAAAGTCAATACCTTTTATTTCTTTCTGTTGCCTGATTGCTGATGCTAGGACTTCTAGTACTATGTTGAATAGCAGTGGTGAGAGTGGACATCCCTGTCTTGTTCCTGATCTTAGGGGAAAGGCTCTCATTGAGAGGCCCATTGAGAATGATATTTGCTGTGGGCTTTTCATAGATGGCTTTTAAGATGCTGAGGAATGTTCCCTCTATCCCTACACTCTGAAGAGTTTTGATCAGGAATTGATGCTATATTTTGTCAAATGCTTTCTCTGAATCTATTGAGAGGGTCATATGGTTCTTGTTTTTTCTCTTATTGATATGATCTATCATGTTGTTTGCTTTACAAGTGTTTGACCAGCCTTGCATCCCAGGAATAAATCC
This sequence comes from Canis lupus baileyi, assembly GCF_048164855.1. Classification (NCBI taxonomy): domain Eukaryota; kingdom Metazoa; phylum Chordata; class Mammalia; order Carnivora; family Canidae; genus Canis; species Canis lupus. The sequence goes on from NC_132856.1 coordinate 49,219,581, forward strand.
CACTTGATCATGGTAAATAATCTTCTTAATGTACTGTTGGATCCTATTGGCTAGTGTCTTGTTGAGAATTTTTGCATCTGTGTTCATCAGGGATGTTGGTCCAAAATTCTCCTTTTTGGTGGGGTCTTTGTCTGCTTTTGGAATTAAGGTGATGCTGGCCTCATAAAACGAGTTTGGAAATATCCATCCCTTTCTATCCTTTGGAACAGCTTTAGTAGAATAGATATTATTTATTCTTTAAATGTTTGATAGAATACTCCTGGGAAGCCATCTGGCCCTGGACTTTTGTATCTTGGGAGGTTTTTGATGACTGCTTCAATTTCCTCCATGGTTATCGGCCTGTTCAGGTTTTCTGTTTCTTCCTGTTCCAGTTTTGGTAATTTGTGGTTTTCCATAAATGCATCCATGTCTTCTAGATTGCCTAATTTGTTGGCATATAGCTGCTCATAATACTTTTTTAAAGTCATTTGTATTTACTTGGTATTGGTTGTAATCTCTCATCTTCTATTGATGATTTTATTAATTTAGTCTTTTCTCTTTTGTTTTTAATAAGGCTGGCTAATGGTTTATCTATCTTATTAATTCTTTCAAAGAACCAACCCCTGGTTTTGTTGATCTGTTTTACAGTTCTTCTAGTCTCTCTTTCATTGAGTTCTGCTCAAATCTTTATTATCTCCCTTCTTCTGCCTAGTGTAGACTTATTTCAGACCTAAGGACACCTCCAGCCTGCAAATGAAAGGTTGGAGAACCATTTACCATTTAAATGGTTCTCAAAATAAAGCTGGGAAAGCAATTCTCATATCAGGTAAAGTAAAGTTTATCCCAAAGACTGTAGTAAGAGATGAAGAGGGACACTATATCATACTTAAACGGTCTATACAGCAAGAGGTCCTAACAATCATTACTATTTATGCCCCTAATGTGGAAGCTACCAAGTATATCAATCAATTAATAACCAAAGTAAAGACATACATAGATAATAGTACACTAATAGTAGGAGACTTCAACATGGCACTTTCTGCAAATAACAGATCTTCTAAGAACAACGTCACCAAAGAAACAAGGGCCTTAAATTATTCACTGAACCAGATGTATCTCACAGATATATACAGAACTTTGTATCCAAACACAACTGAATACACATTCTTCTCAAGTGCACCTGGAACTTTCTCCAGAATAGACCACATACTGGGTGACAAATCAGGTCTCAACCAATACCAAAAGATTGGGATTGTCCCCTGCATATTTTCAGACCACAAAGCTTTTGCACAGCAAAATATACAGTAAACAAAACTAAAAGACAACTTACAGAATGGGAGAAGATATTTGCAAATGACGTATCAGATAAAGGGCTAGTTTCCAAGATCTATAAAGAACTTATTAAACTCAACACCAAAGAAACAAACAATCCAATCATGAAATGGTCAAAAGACATGAACAGAAATCTCACAGAGGAAGACATAGACATGGCCAACATGCACTTGAGAAAATGCTCTGCATCACTTGCCATCAGGGAAATACAAATCAAAACCACAATGAGAGGGCAGCCCTGGTGGCGCAGCGGTTTAGCGCCGCTTGCAGCCCGGGGTGTGATCCTGGAGACCCTGGATCAAGTCCCACATCAGGCTCTCTGTATGATGCCTGCTTCTCCCTCTGCCTGTGTCTCTGCCTCTCTTGCGCTCTCTCTGAATAAATAAATCTTAAAAAAAAAAAACACAATGAGATACCACCTCACACCAGTGAGAATGGGGGAAAATTAACAAGGCAGGAAACCACAAATGTTGGAGAGGATGCGGAGAAAAGGGAACCCTCTTACACTCTTGGTGGGAATGTGAAATGGTGGAGCCACTCTGGAAAACTGTGTGCAAGGCTCCTCAAAGAGTTAAAAATAGACCTGCCCTATGACCTAGCAATTGCACTGCTGGGGATTTACCCCAAAGATGCAGATGCAATGAAACACCGGGACACCTGCACCCCGATGTTTCTAGCAACAATGTCCACAATAGCCAAACTGTGGAAGAAGCCTTGGTGTCCATCGAAAGACGAATGGATAAAGAATATGTGGCTTATGTATACAATGGAATATTACTCAGCCATTAGAAATGACAAATACCCACCGTTTGCTTCAACGTGGGTGGAACTGGAGGGTATTATGCTGAGTGAAATAAGTCAATCAGAGAAGTACAAACATTATATGGTCTCATTCATTTGGGGAATATAAATAATAGTGAAAGGGAATAGAAGGGAAGGGAGAAGAAATGGGTAGGAAATATCAGAGAGGGAGACAGAACATAAAGACTCCTAACTCTGGGAAACGAACTAGGGGTGGTGGAAGGGGAGGAGGGCGGGGGTGGGGGTGAATGAGTGACGGGCACTGAGAGGGGATGAGCACTGGGTGTTATTCTGTATGTTGGCAAATTGAACACCAATAAAAAATAAATTTATTATTTTAAAAAATGCTTTGAAACTAGAACTCAATCAGAAGAAGAAGTTTGGAAGAAACTCAAATATTTGGAGGTTAAGGAGAATCCTGGCAAAAGATTAATGGGTCAACCAGGAAATTAGAGAGCAATTCAAAAGATTCATGGATATAAATGAAAATACAGATACAACGTTCAAAATCTTTAGGATACAGCAAAAGCCATCTTAAGAGAGAAATACATCACAATAGAAGCCTCCCTCAAAAAATTGGAAAATACTCAAATACACAAGCTAACCTCGCACCTAAAGAACTGGAGAAAGAATAGGAAGTAAAACCTACACGAGGCAGAAGAACAGAATGGTACTCTTTAATTTTCATACAGAAATGTGACATGCTATAACTTTTGGGGGAAAAAATCTGAACAGCTGTAAGTATTAAAAATATAGATATGTCTTATTTATCTCTGGGTTTCTCTATCTCAGCACTATTGACATTCCAGTCCAGATCAGTCTCTGTGCTAAGGTTTGTCCTGGGCATTGTAAGATGTTTAGAGCATCCCTGGCCTCTAGTGACATCTTCCCTATCTGACAGCCTAAAATGTCTCTGGACATTGCTCAATGTCCCTGGAGGACAATATTGCTCCCAAAGGAAATGAGCATTTTAACTCAGTCTCAAAATATTTTTATATAATTGATATAACAACAATTATATAATATAACAACAATTTAATGATAAAGGCTATGAAAAAATCCCTAAAAGTGTAAATGATGCAGCCACACCCTAAAATATTATGCAATCACTGAAAGAATGAATAGCATTATACTAGATGATGGAATCAAGTGTACATGGTGGTGTTGAGGGAGACAAGCTATATAAAAAAGACTGCACCAGAGCATAAAGACAATTTACCATATGCATAAGATTATCTTCCGAATGGTGGGCTCAGGTGACATGACTTTGAAAAAGATCTAATCACAAAAGGCCAAAATGTATAATAAGGAATAACAAAAATGTGGAGACAGGTTGAAAATAGGTATAAAAGGTGATTTATTAATTCAAATGATGCAGAAGAACTTTCTACATTTAATCAAGAGGGTGGAGGAAAATGAGCGAATGGATGGTTGGTTTGAGCCCACAAAATGTGTTAACTTTCCTACTACCTCTAATACATCTGCACATACAAAAGGACCTGTATGGCAAACAGCAAAGTTGTTAGAAAAACTCCAACTGTTATGTTTGAAAAAATACAGTCAAAAGCAGGAATATAATCACTCCATATCCACCAAAGAAAAGCATAGAATTGGCACAATTTGCAATAGAGAAAGCAAACATTGAAGAAACCCACAAATATACATCATCCTTACCAGTATGGAAATAATTGCAATGTAAAGCTTTTTTAGTATATTTTTCCCTTATTAAATTAAAAAAATTAATTGGAATACCCAGCATGAAAAAGGACACTGTGAAATGTGTGTCTCATGATCCATTGGTCTGGATCTTTCTCATCAATATGGGAACATACTTGAATTTTCCTGGCTTAAAAAGCATAAAAAGAATGCCTTCTCTTGACTGCATATCCCTCATAGCTAATACTTAATATCTCTTTTCCCCTCAATTGCAAAGATTCTTGAACTTGTGTTCTACCTTTTACTTTCTGCCAGTCATCATCACGCTTCCATCACAGCTAGTTAATCCTCAACAATCTCCTATGCATGGCTGATTTCTTGTTTACTTTTCTTTTTAAGATCATAAATATATTAATCAACCAAACCAACAACCACAGTGATGTCCTGGTGCTGGGCTTAGGCTGGACTGGCACTCAGATAGCTCCAGGTAAATATTCCCACCCTTTTATTCTCTCTGACCCTTTCCTGCAGTACCTGATTGGTTTTTGGACTCACCAGCGTGGGAGTCTCTGTGGGGAAGTATAAATATCTCACTTGATGATTGATGATGGAGATTGAAGCTGTGTTCTCAAACAATCTGGCAGGAGTCTCCTATCCAGACTTAGGACTCCAGAAAACGTACCCGTATCCCACTTAACCTAAGGTTGTATCTGCTAAGGGGCAACAGCAGAAGAGATATTTACAGCTTCTCTTCTGCTCCTTAGGCATATTTCCCTCCTGTTACTCCAACCTCTGAGCACATCATCCCCCGTGGGACATTGCACCATACAGATAGGATTTTTTTTCCCTGTAGTTTCTCAGTTCTCAAGAGACCAGCATAAGAGACAGGCAAATCCAGTACTTATTCTTCCTTGAACTCATCTGAGACAAGGAAGACTCATAATAAGCAATTTATATAATGTGTTCAAAATAGAAGTGTCCATTGGACCAGCAATACAGGCATCATTGCTGACAATACATGGCAGGAATCATGGATGAGACAGGGGAAGGGAATAGGGGGGATAAGATGGTTCCAGTGAAATTACAACATAAAAGCGTCTGCAGTGAACTTTTTAAGGTGGTGTTTTTGAACATGTTCTTTATTTACAGAAAGCCCATGCCTATGCAGGTAGCTATTCCCTTGCAACAGCACTTCTTGAGGCATACATTTATCAGCATCTTCTCTCACATTGAGTATTCACATATAAAATTGTATTTAATATGAAAAAAGGAGTATGCAAACTAGCTTTACTTTGTAATACATCATTATCAAGAGGTGTGGAAACAATGGAGACATTTCTGAGGTAGAAGAAAAAACTCAGCCAAGTCACTTCACTGGTGATAATCACTGCTTTACTCACAGGAAGGAACTATATTGTAAGCTATTTACATGTACTGATGACCACTGTCTGCCACCCTAGGAGGATGGATACTGCTGTCCCCACGACCTGAGTAAGGATATTCACATTTGGAATGGATTGGTTATCTCTCCCAGGTTTAAGCAGCTTATACGTGGTACATCTGACATTCAAAACCTGCCGTTCTGATTCCAAAAGTTTTGCATTTAAAACCATTCAGAAAAGAATTTCATTTTTAAAAATCCCCTTCTGTTGTTGCACATTGTATATTTATGCTGCAAATTGTAGGTTTATTCCCTTTGAGCATTTTTAGAGGGGTATAGAATCAGTAGAATGTCTTGACATCATAAATACCACTCCTTTCTTGTCTGAATACATGGTTTGTTCCCTGCTTTGTTAATTATTCTAGGCATCAGGGGATGTGTACTGGGACTGGAATGCTGCCAGAACCAGGGAAGCTTTCTGCTCATCACAGTCTCTAAGGGACTGCCTGAGATTATTAGATCTCCTTTTTATTCCTTGTGTCCATTTCTTTCCTCTCTGTGTTTTTGGAACCACTTTTTTATGTTTCTTTAAATACAGGATTACAAGATTATCATTTTATTTTTTTAAGATTTTTTTAATAATGAATTTATTTTTTATTGGTGTTCAATTTGCCAACTTACAGAATAACACCCAGTGCTCATCCCGTCAAGTGCCCCCCTCAGTGCCCGCCACCCAGCATTCGAGAGAGAGAGAGAGAGAGAGAGAGAAAGAGAATGAGGCAGAGACAGGCAGAGGGAGAAGCAGGCTCTATGCAGGGAACCTGATGTGGGACTCGTTCCCGGGACTCCAGGATCACACCCTGGGCTGAAGGTGGCACTAAACTGCTGAGCCACCTGGCTGCCCAAGTTATCATTTTAAAATGGAACCCAGTATTTCCATGTTCATGAGAGGCTTACCAAGTGCAATTTAGGTATTTATACACATTCTTCAGAGTAAAGGTAATCAGATGTTGATAGTTTGCCGTGTATCATTTCTTTCAAAATTATTGTTGACTGGGGGTGAAAAAAGCATGATAGTAACACCATGCCAGGAGGCCAGAGTACACATCCAGTGTGGATGTGGTTGTGTGTGCAAATGCATGTATGTGTGTGTACGTGCATGTGTATGTGTGTGACTGCATGAGAATCCTCAGGGCAAAGGTAACCAAGTTCCAAATACTCCAATCTGTGACCCTTAAATGCCAGAATGTTAACCAACAGATGGAAATAAGGAAGGAATTCATCTGCTGAAGGGGGAAGCAAGGTCATTCATGTGTCAGTATCAAGGTTACCCAAAAGAGATACTTCATGACTGGGACAGCCTGAGGGTTTCTATGGTAATTGTGTCCCACACCTGAGAGTGTGTTTACTCAATATGGTTGTTTTTGGAATGCATGCTTCAGAAATAGAAAAAAAAAAGTAATGTCAGGCACTTGTTCTACAAAGATGCTACTGTGTTTCTTAACTGGTCTCCTAATTTTACTCTGTGGTTCAGGTGAGTGTCCAGAAAGCCCACCATAGCCCCTGTAAACACTAATTAGCAAGTACATATCTCCCAGTGGAGTCTACATGAAAAGACAAATTTGAACGAACAGATGGACCTGGTATGTTCTTAGTGTCAGGAAGACCATAAATATGACGAAGCGAAATTTCCAAATACTCATTTTGTTACTACACAAAATATTTCTTTATTTCTTTTTTTTACATCACAGTTCATGCTGTGCATGTATTTATTGAAGCATGGAACATTAGTGTCTACACTGGGGAATTTATTCATTCATTGAGGTGAGGGGTATTTTTTTTTTAGTTTCTTTTGTTATATCACCAAATTATCTTCCTGTCTCTACTTGAAAACTTCTAATTCTTCCTACCAGATGACTCTTCTTATTGTTACACAAAATAACTCCCTTTTCCTAATATTTGTCACAAATGCTAAGGGATAGTGAATAAGCAGTATCAGTATCATCCATTTTGTTCCTCTTTTTTCTCAGAAATCCTTCCCCCTGCTTGACCAGAGGATGTTTCACACAAGAGCTGGACATCTTCCTGGTCATGTGGTTCAAGGTCACCAGTTCTTCTGCACAAATATGCATGTCCTTCAAGTTCTTCAGTGACCTGAAGGGAGTCCACATATAGTCACTTGTTCATAAAGTCATGGGAATTAAGCTTGAATAAGAGAATGATCATGACTTCCCTCCTCATTTGTAGATCATATGCCACAGATAAAAAGCAGCACATGTTCTAATTGCCTCATGGATGTTTACTTGAATTATTGTGTCAGTCAGATCTTGCTGTGTAACAGGTTGTCCTTGGCAAGCAGGATATCATCATGGTGTGGGTGGCCAAGCACAATGGTCAAGAAAGAATTCTTGACACTTTTTTTTGGTACAAATGGTGCTTTTATTATAGCATGGGGACAGGACCTGTTGGCAGAAATTGCTTTCCCTGGGATTTTGAGAAGTGACTGATTCTATACTTTCAAGTTTGTGGAGGGAGGTTGATAAAGATAATGTATGTTTCTAAGGAATTAAAGGAGATACCCTAAAATGAAGAGACAGAGTGCACATGAGTTTCCATTTGTGCATAAATTAAGACTGCATAATTTAATTTAAGACTGCTCATTAAAGAGTGGTCCATTAATGTCTCCTGGGAGCCTGTGAGAAATGCAGAATAGAATCTCTGGGCCACTCAAAACCTGTGATCAGATTCTGCTTTTATAGTGGGATCCATGTGGATTCACAGGCACATTGATCCTGGTCCAGGTGGATTTCTCACCTTTTATGGTTGACATTTGTGGCAGGATAATAATATTTTAGAGGTGCTTTCCTTTGGATTGTAGGTGTTCAGCAGCATCCCTTCAGACATCGCCTGACGTCCCTTGGGGCAAATTCATTTCTTGTTGAAAACCACTGACCCAGAGCTTGAGAACTAGAAGTATCCTGACAGAAAAATACTCAAGTCCAATCACATAGTCATATATTAAATGTAGACATTTAGACAGTGCCAAGCACCATTTCTACAATAGAGTTCAAAAGTGTGCATCCTCAGAGATAACATGTTTATAAATACTGAATCAAACAATCCCTAGAGATGCAAGCTCACATAATACATAGAAAGATCTAAACACTCCTGTTCTTATTGTCAACCATTTTATTTTTTTTTAAATATTGATTTATTTGAGACAGAGCACATATGAGCAGAGGGGAGGGGCAGAGGGAGAGGGAGAAGCAGACTCCCCACTGTCAGAGAGTCCAATGTGGGGTTCCATTCCAGGACCCTCAGATCATGACCTGAGGAAAAGGTAGATGCTTAACCAACTGAGCCACCTAGGTACCCCTTCAACATTCAAGTTCACCCATTCAAGTTTTATAACAAGGGGATAAAGGACAGTTTTAATTCTTGGTAAAGTAAGAAATTCCTAATTATAACAGCAAATGTGTCTTGAAGTCAATGCGTATAGTAGCCAAGCTTTATTATCAGAAGAACCCACTTCTCCACCTTACTGAAAAGAAGAATAGATCCTGTCTGGAGATAGCAGGGCTGGGTCTCCACCACATGTCAATGCTTTGAAGATAAAAAGACCTAATCCAGCCAAGTTCTTGGGTCTTAGACTTGGAGAAAATTATAACTCAGAGTTGGGATAAGGTACTAGGAGATTCACACATGGAAGTCACGGCCAGGAAAAATGAGTTAAAAAAGTAAAACAAAACTAGATTCACTTGACCTTTAACCTAGTCTTTTGGGACCTGAGATTCATTAGGAAAACGTCCCTTTTGCCCAGAGGACTTTCACTTGGGAATCGTGTGCTTAGAAGTTGAAGTCACAAGAAGGAAATGTGCCTAATGAGCAGATACAGGGAGCTGTAATATGTCCTCATCTCCTGTACCTCAGCCCCTATAACCTTGGACAGTAAGGGCCGTGCTTCTCATCTCTTTGTTTCAAGTCCTATTTCTACTGAGGGCCAATGCTTCACTCCTTCCTTCTGCCTTGGCTGAGGACAGACCTTTAGTTCCTATCATCTGCCATGCAGGGAGGAAGTCAGACTTCCACAAGGTGACCTTCTTCTCAAACACCCAGTCAGGTGAGTTCAACATGCCAGTGGACTGTGGATGAGAGGGTCAGTGAGAATGAAAGCCGAAAACATGGACCTGAGAGCCAATTCAACTTAGCCCAGAACCAGTAATCACTGTGTTGTTTTTTGTTTTGATTAAGTAGCTAATTCATCTATTCAGTGCTGGTGTCAATTTCACAGAGTGCCTGCTGCTCACACTTTTTATTTTATTTTATTTTATTTTATTTATTTTATTTTACTTTGGATCATTTGGTTATTTTTTTATATTTTTTATTTGAGTTCGATTTGCCAACATATAGTATAACACCCAGTGTTCATCCTGGCAAGTGCCTCCCTGAGTGCCTGTCACCCAGTCACCCCATCCCCCAGCCCACCTCCCCTTCCACTACCCCCTGTTTGTTTCCCAGGGTTAGGTGTCTCTCATGTTTTGTCACCCTTTCTGATATTTCCCACTTATTTTCTCTCCTTTCCCCTATAATCCCTTTCACTATTTTTTATATTCCCCGTATGAGTGAAACCATATAATGTTTGTCCTTCTCTAACTGACTGACTTCCATCAGCATAGCTCACACTTTAAAAGTCTTTCATATTCTTTATCATTAAGTTGCGATTATACCAATGTTAGAAAAAGTAAGTTGAGATTTTTAAGCTCAATGTGCAATTCTAATTAGGTGGGATTTTATCCTCTGGGGGTCATTGATAACTGTCTGGAGCCAGCTTTGCCTCCACACTACTTATATATTCCTTCTCCATCACTGCAGACTTTCTGTTCTTTAGTACCCTATGCTCTTTGCTTACATAATGCCTGAAACATAGTCAGCACTCAGTTTATATTCCTGAAATATATAAAGAATTTCTCAGTGAAACTATAAAAATATGGTGTTTTAAGAAATAAGCCATTTGAAAAAACATATCCGATGTGACACAGCCAATCCCCTAAAGAGGACCATATCCATATACAACATATATGTATATATATATATATAGTAACATTTCAAATCTGTGAGTAATGCAAGTTTGTGTGAAAATCGGTCATGCTATTTCTCTTTCGCAGAAGTCACTTCCATCCACCAAATGGAACGAGGAAATGATACACAAATTTCAGAATTCCTTCTTCTGGGATTATTAGAAGAACCAGAACTGCAGCCCCTCCTATTTGGGCTTTTCCTCTCCATGTACCTCATCACTGTCTTTGGAAACTTGCTCATCATCTTGGCTGTTGGTTCTGACTCTCACCTCCACACCCCTATGTACTTCTTCCTTGCCAACCTGTCTTTTGTAGACATCTGTTTCACTTCCACCACCATCCCCAAGATGCTTCAGAACACCCAGACTCAGAGCAAAGTCATCACCTATAAGGGTTGCATTACGCAGATTTATTTTCTCATAGTCTTTGCCGTGTTGGATGTCCTTCTCTTGAGTGTGATGGCCTATGACCGCTATGTGGCCATCTGTTACCCTCTGCACTACACGGTCATCATGAATCCCCGGCTCTGTGGTCTGCTTGTTCTGGTGTCCTGGATCATGTGTATCTTGAACTCCTTGTTACAAAGTTTAATGATGTTGCGGCTTTCCTTCTGTACACACTTCCAAATCCCCCACTTTTTCTGTGAACTCAATCAGATGATCCAACTTGCCTGTTCTGACACCTTTCTTAATAACATGGTGATGTATTTTGCAGCTGTCTTGCTGGCTGGTGGTCCCTTCATTGGGATCCTTTACTCTTACTCTAAGATAGTTTCCTCCATACTTGGGATCTCATCAGCTCAGGGAAAGTATAAAGCATTTTCCACCTGTGCATCTCACCTCTCGGTTGTCTGTTTATTTTATTGTACGATGCTTGGTGTGTACCTTAGCTCTGCTGCTACCCACAGCTCTCACTCAAGTGCAGTGGCCTCGGTGATGTACACAGTGATCACACCCATGCTGAATCCCTTCATCTACAGCCTGAGGAACAGAGACATAAAGAGGGCTCTGAAAACATTCTTTGTGAAGGAGACTCCACGTGGCCAATTGTCAAAAGACTGAAGAAGTGGCTGAGACTTCAGAGATCAAAGCCTCTGGGTCAGAAATGAATTTTATTCATATTGTATGACAAGTATTCCTCTTTCTGTTGATTTCCTTGTCTTCAACTTCTCTATGCCATGTATGTAATTCTATTAAGCTCTGCTCTCTCTGATACACTAGTGTTTTCCTTTGTATTTTCCACTTTCTGAAATGTATTTCCAACTATGGATCTGGAATATTTGGAAATTTCATTTACCTGAGACAACAGACTTTTTTTATGATTTTAAAATTTATTTGTGTATGTGAGAGAGAGAACACTGATAGCGAGATGGGCAGAGGGAGGGAAAGGGACAAGCAAACTCCCTGCTGAGCATGGAGAAGGACTTAATTCCAGGACCCCGAGATCATGATATGAGGCAAAGTCAGATGCTTAACTGATCTAGCCACCCAGGTCACCCAACATAGATTTTCTTTTAAGAATGAAAGGGAGACAGAACATAAAGACTCCTAACTCTGGGAAACGAACTAAGGGTGGTAGAAGGGGAGGAGGGCAGGGGGTGGGGGTGAATTGGTGACAGGCACTGAGGGGGGCACTTGATGGGATGAGCACTGGGTGTTATTCTGTATGTTGGCAAATTGAACACCAATAAAAAATAAATTTATTATTTTAAAAAAGAATAATCTTTCTCAAATGACAATTTCATACCAAATAATTTTTGCTTTCTTTTTTTTACTACAAAAATTGTCATGAGTGATACTACATCTATGGAATAAACTACAATTTATGGCCAATTTATATGATTTTATAGTAGAGGAAAATATGAGAATTTTTTTTCATTTTTATGTGTGACATTCATTTGTATATCAGTATTTTAACTGCCCTTTTGATAGTGGACACTTAACATATCTGTGTGTTTTTTGGTGTTCACACAGCTTTATTCTCCTCATTAGAATCCTGTTCTCTTTCAGCTTGTTGTCTGCAATGCATACCTTAGTCAGTACCTTAGTCAAAATATTCATCAAACACATGTCTCTAAAAGAAGCCTTCATTGAATGACAAATTTTAATAAATAGATTGACTTAGAATATGACCTTGGAACAGATGACTTTTAATATGATAAAGCAAAAAATTTAATTTACACATTGTACTCTTCTAAATATTGATTCTTCATGCTATATGTCCATTTATTGAAGTATGGAGGGTTGGTGCCATTTTGCAAGGCAGATTACACATACAAGGAAAGGACTGAGTGGCAATTTCCTATTTTTATTGAGTTATGTACTTGGTTTGATCTGAAATCTTTCAGTGGTGCCTATGGTATGTCTCCTTTCATTGTAATAATGGAAACATACCTCCCTTCCTTCTGGATTTTGCCGTAACTATGAAAGGGATGGCGAATGATCATTATCATTATCATCCATTATACATGTCTATCATGCTTAGGATTCTATTTATCTTTCATGGCCAAAGAATGACTCAAGAGAGAGCTTGCATTCCTGTCTGGTCATGTGAATCAGGGTCACCAGTATTTCTCCACAAACATGTGTATCTCTTTAACCTTACCTGGTAACTGGAAAATGAATTTCAATGAGTTTTTAAATGCAGTTGTCTGATTTACACTGAAATAACAGAGTAGCCATGAATACTGTCTTTAGTAAGTATAAGAAGAAATGCCAAGAAGAATCATCAATAGCTTGTGATAAATGTCTTCATTTTTTTCAAATTTTTATTTAAATTCCAGTTAGTTAACATACAGTGCAATATTGGTTTCAGGAGTAGAATTCGGTGGTTCAACACTTATATACAATACCCAGTGCTCATCCCAACAAGTGCCTTCCTGATACTCATCACTCATCTAGCCCATCCTCTACTCACCTCCAACCATCAACCCTCAGTTTGTTCTTGATCCTTAGTAGTCTCTTACAGTTTGTTTCCCTCACTTGCTCGTTCTCTCTCTGTCTCTTTTTCTACCCCCCCCCATAATCTCATCTGTTTTGTTTCCTAAATTCTACATATGAGTGAAATCATATGGTATTTGCCTTCCTCTGACTTATTTTGCTTAGCATAATACACTCTAGCTACATCTGTCATTACAAATGGCAGGATTTTGTTCTTTTTGATGGCTGAGTAATATTCCATTGTGTGTGTGTGTTTATAGATATATCACATCTTTATCCATTCATCTGTCAATAGACATTTGGGCTCTCTCCATAGACTGGCTTTTGTTGATTATGCTTCTGTAAACATTGGAGTACATGCACCCCTTCCAACCTGTATGAGATGAGATAAGAGTGGACATCCCTGTCATGTTACTGACTTAGAGGAAAAGCTCTCAGTTTTTCCCCATTGAGGATGATATTAGCTCTGCTCTTTCATATATGTCCTTTATGATGTTGGTGTATATTCCATCTATCCCTTTGTTGATGGTTTTTTATCAAGAAAGGAAATTATTTTGTCAAATGTTTTTTCTGCAGCTACTGAGAGAATCATTTGGTAACTTTTTTGTTTAAATCATGTTGTTTTGGGGCTTTTAAAAAATTTAAATCCAATTAGTTAACATATAGTGTTATTAATTTCAAAGGTAGAGTTCAGTGATTCATCAGTTGCATATAATACCCAGTTCTCACTACATCATGTGCCTTCCTTAATGTCCATCACCCAGTTACCCCATCCTCCAGACTCCCCACCAGCAACTCTCAGTTTATTTCCTATGATTAAGAGTCTCTTATGGTTTGTCTCCCTCTATGATTTCATCTTGTTTTATTTTTCCTTCCCTTCCCCTATGCTTCTCTATTTTGTTCCTTAAATTCTACATATGAGTGAAATCATATGAGAATTGTCTTTCTCTGAGTATTTCACTTAGCATAATATCTCTAATTCCATCCACCTTGTTGCAAATGGAAAGATTTCATTTTTTTGATGGCTGAGTAGAATTCTATTATTTATATTTACCACATCTTCTTTATCCATTCATCTGTCAATGGACATCTGGTCCCTTTCCATAGGTTGGCTATTATGAACATTGCTGCTATAAAAATTGGGGTGCATCTGTCCTACTGTACTTTTGGTTTCTTTTTCATTGATTTCTGCTCTAATCCTTATTAATTATCTTCTCTCGCTTGGTTGAGGCTTTATTTGCTGTACTTTCTCCAGCTCCTTCAGGTGTATGATTAGGTTGTGTATTTGAAACTTCTCTTGTTTCTTGAGTAAGTCTGTATTGCTATGTATTTCCTTCTTAGGAATGCCTTTGCTGCATCCCAAAGGTTCTAAAAAGTTGTGTTTTCAGGCAGCCCTGGTGGCGCAGCAGTTTAGCGCTGCCTGCAGCCTAGGGCATGATCCTGGAGACCCTGGATCGAGTCCCATGCCAGGCTCTCTGCATGGTGCCTGCTTCTCCCTCTGCCTGTGTCTCTGCCTCTCTCTCTGTGTGTCTCTATAAATAAATAAATAAATAAGTTTTAAAAAAATAAAAAGTTGTGTTTTCCTTTTCATTTGTTTCTATGAATTTTTAATTCCTTTTTTATGAACACATTAAAAATCAATTTGGCAACATATAATACATTACATCATTAGTTTCAGATGTAGTTTTCACTAATTCATCAGTTGCATATAACACCCAGTACTCATCACATAATATACCCTCTTTAGTGTCCACCACTCAGTTACCCCATACTCCCTACACATTTCCACTTCAGCAACTGTCAGTTTGTTTCCCAGAGTTAAGAGTCTCTCATGATTTGACTTCCTTTCTGATTTTCCACTCATATATGTAATATAAGAAGCAATGCAAGAGATCATAAGGAATGAGGGGAACGTGAAGGAGAAATTTTTAAAATTCTTCTTTAATTTCCTAATTGACTTATTCATTCTTTAGCAGGAGGTTCTTTAAGCTCCAAGGATTTGCGTTCCTTCCAAATTTCCTCTTGTGATTGAGTTCAAGTTTCAAAGTATTGTGCTCAGAAAATATGCAGGGAATGATCCCAATCTTTTGGTGCCAGTTGAGGTCTGGTTTCTGACCCAGTATATGATTTATTTTGGAGAATGTTCCATGTGCACTCAAGAAGAATGTGTATTCTGTTGCTTTAGGATGGAATGCCCTAAATATATCTGTGATGTTCACCTGGTCCAGTGTGTCATTCAAAGTCCATGTTTCCTTGTTGATCTTCTACTTTGAAGATCTGGTCATGCTGTGAGTAGGGTGTTAGAGTCCCCTACTATTATTGTAGTATTATCAAAATGTTTCTTTAATTTTGTTATTGTTTGGTTTATATAATTGGTTGATCCAAAGCTAGGAGCATAAATATTTATAATTGTTAGATATTCTTGTTGGATAGACCCTTTAAACAGGACATAGAGGGACATAGTGTCCCTCTTAAACTCTTATTGCAGTCTTTGGTTTAAAATAAAGTTTTTCTGAGATAAAGATTGCTACCCCAGCTTTCTTTTGAGGTCCATTAGCATGATAAATTGTTTTTCACTCCTTCACTTTCAAACTGGACATACCTTTGGGTCTAAAATGAGTTTGTAGGCAGCATGTGGATGGGTCTCACTTTTTTATCCAATCTGATACCCTGCGTCTTTTGAGAGGAGTATTTAGTCCATTTACACTCAGAATAACTATTGAAAGATATGAATTTAGTGCCATTGTATTACCTGTAAAGTCCCTGTTTCTGTAGATTGTCTTTGTTCTATTCTAGTCTATGTTATTTTTGGGTTGCCTCTTCGCTTAAAGGACCCCCTTTAATATTTCTTGCAGGCTGGTTTAGCAATCACAAATTCTTTTAGTTTCTGCTTGTTCTGGAGGCTTTTTGTCTCCTTCTTTTTTTGAATGATAGCCTTACTGGATAAAATATCTTGGATGCATATTTTTCTCATTTAGCACCTTGAATATATCATGCCAGTCCCGTCTAGACTTCCAGGTCTCTGTGGATAGGTCTGCTGCCAGTCTAATGTTTCTACCCTAGTAAGTTAAAGACCTCTTGTCTTGGAGGGCACTTGATGGGATTAGCATTGAGTGTTATATGTTAGCAAATTGAATTTAAATTAAAAAAAATTTAAAACGACCTCTTGTCAAGCTGCTTTCAGGATTTGTTCTTTGTCTCTGAGATTTGGAAGTTTCACTATTAAATGTGGAAGTGTAGATCTATTTTTATTGATTTTAGAGGGGTGGTTTCTGTGCCTCCTGGATTTGAATGCCTGTTCCCTTCCCCAGATTAAGGAAGTTCTCAGCTATGATTTTCTCTGATATACCTTCTGGCCCTATCTCTCTTTTCTCATCTTCTGAGATCCCAATTATTCTAATATTGTTTCATTTTATGGCATCACTTATCTCTTGAATTCTCCCCTCATAATCCAGTAGTTGTTTATCTCTCTTTTACTCAGCATCTTTATTTTCCATTTTTCTCTTGTATCACTAATTTTCTCTTCTGCTTCATTTATCCTAGCAGTTAGAGCCTCTATTTTTATTTGTATCTCATTAATATTTTTTTATTTTGCCTTGATTAGATTTTGGTTCTTTTATTTTTCTAGAAATAGATTCTCTCTCTCTCTCTCTCTCTCTCTCTCTCTCTCCTCTCTCTCTCTTTTTTAGGTGTTTAAGGCTGCAAGGCTTCTTTTCTTCTTCTTCGTTATTTTTGCTTATTTATTTATTTATTTTTGTACATTTTTTTATTGGAGTTCGATTTGCCAACATATACTATAACACCCAGTGCTCATCCCGTCAAGTGTCCCCATCAATGCACGTCACCCAGCCACCCCATTCCCCCACCTACCTCCCCTTCTACTACCCCTTGTTTCCCAGAGTTAGGAGTCTCTCATGTTTTGTCACCCTCTTTGATATTTCCCACTCATTTTCTCTCCTTTCCCTTATAATACCTTTCCCTATTTTTTACATTCCCTGTATGAGTGAAACCATATAATGATTGTCCTTCTCTGATTGACTTACTTATTATTACTCAGCACAATACCCTCCAATTCCATCTGCGTTGAAGCAAATGGTGGGTATTCGTCATTTCTTATGGCTGAATAATATTCTATTGCATGTATAGACCACATCTTCTTATCCATTCATCTTTTGATGGACACTGAGGCTCCTTCCACAGTTTGGCTATTGTAGACGTTGCTGCTATAAATATTGGGGTGCAGGTGTCCTGGCTCTCATTGCATCTGTATCTTTGGGGTAAATCCCCAGTAGTGCAATTGCTGAGTCATAGGCTAGCTTTATTTTTAACTCTTTGAAGAACCTCCACATAGTTTTCCAGAGTAGCTGTGCAATAGAAAGAGATTCTCTAGTGTTTTTTAGGCTTTTTTCAAACCCAGCTAGTATCTTTACAATCATTATTCTGCACTCTAGTTCTGACATCTTATTTATATCCATACTGACTAGATCCCTGGCAGTCAGTACTGCCTCTTGTTCTCTTTTTTGAGTTAAGTATTTCTTTTTTGCCCTTCTGTCCAAAGAAGAATAGATGAACAAGAGAACAAAACACTTAGATGGCAACAATGACTCCAGAGAAATATACACTAAAGAAACTGGAAGAGAGCCAAAACCAAAAATAATTAATTACTTAATTAATTAAAATTTTAAAAGAGAGAGAGAATGTAATCAGACAGGTGGCTACAAGAGAGCAATACACTGAATCCTATGTATGTATTTTGCTCTGTTAGAAAACTAGATTACAAAATTGTAGAGAAAGAAAAACTTACATATGCATAAAAATAATTAAATAAAATGAATGGACAGAATTTATCTGTAAACAAAAATTAAAAAACAAAAAAAGAATATAAACAGAGAGGTGAACAGAATAGAACAATGCACTATATCCTGGGTATATATTTGCTCTGTTTACTAGAAAAAACTAGATCCCAAAAGTGTAAAGAAAGAAAAACTTAAATACATGCAAAAATGAAATTACAATGAAAGCATATAATGTCTTCCTCTGTGAAATTTCTGTTCATGTCTTTTGCCCATTTCATGATTGGATTGTTTGTTTCTTTGTTGTTGAGTTGAATAAGTTCTCTATAGATCTTGGAAACTAGCCCTTTATCTGATACGTCATTTGCAAATATCTTCTCCCATTCTGTAGGTTGTCTTTTAGTTTTGTTGACTGTATCCTTTGCTGTGCAAAAGCTTCTTATCTTGATGAAGTCCCAATAGTTCATTTTTGCTTTTGTTTCTTTTGCCTTCGTGGATGTATCTTGCAAGAAGTTGCTGTGGCCGAGTTCAAAAAGGGTGTTGCCTGTGTTCTCCTCTAGGATTTTGATGGAATCTTGTCTCACATTTAGATCTTTCATCCATTTTGAGTTTATCTTTGTGTATGGTGCAAGAGAGTGGTCTAGTTTTATTCTTCTGCATGTAGATGTCCAATTTTCCCAGTACCATTTATTGAAGAGACAGTCTTTCTTCCAGTGGATAGTCTATCCTCCTTTATCGAATATTAGTTGACCATAAAGTTGAGGGTCCACTTGTGGATTTGATATTCTGTTCCATTGATCTATGTGTCTGTTTTTGTGCCAGTACCACACTATCTTGATGACCACAGCTTTGTAGTACAACCTGAAATCTGGCATTGTGATGCCCCCAGCTATGGTTTTCTTTTTTAAAATTCCCCTGGCTATAAACATGCACATGAGAAAATGCTCTGCATCACTTGCCATCAGGGAAATACAAATCAAAACCACAATGAGATACCACCTCACACCAGTGAGAATGGGGAAAATTAACAAGGCAGGAAACAACAAATGTTGGAGAGGATGCAGATAAAAGGGAACCCTCTTACACTGTTGGTGGGAATGTGAACTAGTGCAGCCACTCTGGAAAACTGTGTGCAAGGCTCCTCAAAGAGTTAAGAATAGACCTGCCCTACAACCCAGCAATTGCACTGTTGGGGATTTACCCCAAATATACAGATGCAATGAAATGCTGGGACAGCTGCACCCCGATGTTTCTAGCAGCAATGTCCACAATAGCCAAACTGTGGAAGGAGCCTCGGTGTCCATCGAAAGATGAATGGATAAAGAAGATGTGGTTTATGTATACAATGGAATATTACTCAGCCATTAGAAACGACAAATACCCACCATTTGCTTCAACGTGGATGGAACTGGAGGGTATTATGCTGAGTGAAGTAAGTCAATTAGAGAAGGACAAACATTACATGTTCTCATTCATTTGGGGAATATAAATAATAGTGAAAGGGAATAGAAGGGAAGGGAGAAGAAATGGGTAGGAAATATCAGAAAGGGATACAGAACATAAAGACTCCTAACTCTGGGAAATGAACTAGGGGTGGTGGAAGGGGAGGCGGGTGGGGGGGTGGAGCTGAGTGGGTGCCGGGCACTGAGGGGGGCACTCGATGGGATGAGCACTGGGTGTTATTCTGTATGTTGGCAAATTGAAAACCCATAAAATACAAATTTATTATTAAAAAAAAGAAAGCATAAATGTATCTGTAAAGATGAAAATTTAAAAAAACATAAAAGAGAGAGAGGCAGAGAGAATATAATCAGACAGGTGAATAGAACAGAGTTATATTCTAGATTCTGGGTGTAATCTGGTCTGTTTGTTAGAAAAAATTAAATTCTAGAATTGTAAATAAATATACATACAAAATAAAATTAAATATAATGAGAAGATAGAATGTAACTAAAAATGAAGTTTAAAGATGAGTTTAAAAAGAGTTGATAAAATAAGAAAATGGTTGAAAAAGAAAGAGAAAATAACTGAAATTGAAAGACTAAATAATCTTGAAAAAAAAAAAACTCATGAATTCTATATACTATTTTTCCCTAGCACTGGAGTTTTGCAGTCCTGTGTGATTAATAAGCTTCGTAATAGTGGATGTTCTTGGTGATCTTCTGGGGGAGGGCCTGTTGCACTGATTCTCAGGTGTCTTTGCCCCAGGCAGAATTACACCACCCTTGCTAGGGTGCCACACTAAGAAGGGGCTCCTGATTGCTCTACTTGGCTTTTGTTCTCCGAAGGCTTTTCACAGAGCTTTAGAGGATGAGAGTGAAAATAGGGGCCTCCCAATCTCCAGCCCCAGAGCTAAAAACTTGGGGCCCCATCCTCAGTGCACCCTCAGGGAAAAGCAGTCCATCACTCCTGCTTCCCTGCTCTCCATCCACACTCTTGCTCACCCAGCCTGGGACCAAGCGTTTCTATCTCAGGCACCCAACCCCACTTTCTGTCCCCAGACCCTACCGACTCCTGCTGTGTGCACCCAAGATGCTCCTCTCAGGGGATGGAGGGTTTTCTGCCCAAGGTTCTGCCACTTGCTGGGCCCCTGATCAAAGAGTGGATTCCTAATTGGTCTTCAGTTTCTGGTTTATGGAAACACTGAGGTGAAGCCCACTCCTGGGCTTGTTGATTGCAGCAAGTGGCTTCCCCACTCCGATACCTGGGAACTCTGCTGCAATCAGACACCCTGATCTTCCTGGATTATCCTGAGACCACACTGTCCCACCTGGAAATCTGCCCCTGCTTTACCACCTAAGCAGCTTTCAGGCAGGGAAGTCCCTCACTGGAGCAGAGTTCTAAAATTTCCCATTTTGCACTCCACTGCTCGATCACTTTCCAGTAGCCAACCTAGGAGGCTTCCTTCCTCCTTGTTTTATCTTCAGAGATATATCACCTCAGAGTCACTTCTCTGTACCTCCTACTTAGTAGAAAGCAGTTGCTTTTCTATTTGTAGAATTGCAGAAGTTCTTTTCATAGATCTCCAGTTGAGTTCACAGGTGTTCAGAATGATTTGATAACGTTCTAGCTGAATTCCTGGGGCCAGATGAAATAAGGTCTCCTAGTCCTCTGCCATCTTGGAAAGTCCCAGGATCAAATAATTCTTATCCTTTCCTTTATTGATGTGGTATATCTCATTGGTTGATTTGTGAATACTGAACCACTCCTTCTGTCCTTGCTTCCGTTCACTTTGATTATTGAATCAGTTGGCTATTGCTGCATAACAATAACAAGCCATCCTAAAAGAAAATGATTTAATATAATTCCTTTATTACCAAGTGATATTGTATATTGAGAAGTTGTTTTGAGCTGTTCTCTTCTCTTTGTGGGTCTAAAGTCAGCTGCGGGTCTTTCCATTGTGTTTCTAAGGCTTATTCATGATGTTCTGTGTGTGGCCACAGGACTTTTCTCTCTTGAGCCAATATATGATCAGTTAACTCTGTTTCTGCATGTATTTTTATATTCTATTCTACAGGGGGAAAAATGAACTAGGGGTGGTGGAAGGGGAGGAAGGCGGGGGGGTGGGGGTGACTGGTTGGCAGGCACTGAGGGGAGCACTTGATGGGATGAGCACTGGGTGTTATTCTGTATGTTGGCAAATTGAACACCAATAAAAAATAAATTTATTATTTAAAAAAAGAGTGCAAATATATCTATGTGTGTATTTATTTGTATACATTTTTATTTCAAATAAACACAGATGGACATAAAACAGACTCATTTTTAAAAATAATTTTCTTATTTGAGTATAGATGGCACACAATGTTACACTAGTTTCAGGTGTACAACATAGTGTTTCATTTCTCTATATATTAGGGTGCTCTCCACAAGTGTAGCTACTCTCCATCACCCTACAACACTATTACAACATCATTGACAGTATTTCATATGATGTACCTTTTTTTTACTTTTTTGGTATGTTTTTTTTTTGGAGTTCAATTGCCAACATATAGTACAACACCCAGTGTCATCCTGTCACATACCCCCCTCAGTGCCCGTCACCCAGTCACCCCTCCCCCCACCCACCTCCCCTTCCACTATCCCTTGTTCATTTCCCAGAGTCAGGAGTCTTTCATGTTCTGTCACCCTCTCTGATATTTCTCATTCATTTTCTCTCCTTTCCCCTTTATTGTTTTTAAAGATTTTATTTATTTATTCATGAGAGAGAGAGAGAGAGAGCCAGAGACACAGGCAGAGGGAGAAACAGGCTCCCTGCAGGGAGCCGGATGTGGGACTATATCCTGGGTCTCTAGGATCAGACCCCCAGCTAAACTGCTGAGCCACCCGGGCTGCCCAATCTCCTTCCCTCCCTTTTTCTAATAAATATATTTTTTATTGATGTTCAACTTGCCAACATACAGAATAACACCCAGTTCTCATCCCGTCAAGTGCCCCCCTCAGTGCCCATCACCCAGTCACCCCCACCCCCCGCCCACCTCCCTTTCTACCACCCCTAGTTCGTTTCCCAGAGTTAGGAGTCTCTCGTGTTCTGTCTCCCTTTCTGATATTTCCCACTCATTTTTTTCTCCTTTCCTTTTTATTCCCTTTCACTATTTTTTATATTCCCCAAATGAATGAGACCATATAATGTTTGTCCTTCTCTGATTGACTTGGCCACAGTAACTCCTTTCCCCTTTAATCCCTTTCACTAATTTTTATATTCCCTGTGTGAATGAAACCGTATAATATTTGTCCTCCTCTGATTGACTTACCTCACTCAGCATAATACCCTCAGGTCCCTCCATGTCGAAGCAAATGGTGGGTATTTGTCATTTCTAATGGCTGAGTAATATTCCATTGTATACATAGACCACGTCTTTATCCATTCATTTTTTGATGGACACTGAGGCTCCTTCCACAGTTTGGCTATTGTGGACATTGCTGCTGAAACATTGGAGTGCAGGTGTCCTTCCCTTTCACTGTATCTGTATCTTCGGGGTAAATCTCCAGCAGTGCAATTGCTGGGTAGTAGGGCAGATCTATTTTTAACTCTGAGGAAGCTCCACACAGTTTTCCAGAGTGGCTGCACCAGTTCACATTTCCACCAACAGTGCAAGAGGGTTCCCATTTACGATGTGCCTTTTATGCATGACTCATTCGTTACATAACTGGAAGCTTGTAACTACCACTCCCCTTAACCCATTATGCCTACCCCCACCTCCCTTTTAGCAAGCATAAGTTTGTTCTCTATATTGATAAGTCTAGTCCTGCTTTTTTTTTTTAAAGATTCATTTGGGTTTTTTGAGAAAGAGAGTGCAGAGAGAGGGAGAGAGGGAGAGGGTGGAATCTGATGCAGGGTTCCATTGAACAACCCTGCGATCATGACCTGAACCAAATCAAGAGTCAGATGTTCAGCCAACTGAGCCACCCAGGTGCCCCTGGTTCTCCTTTCTTGTGTGTTTGTTCATTTTAAACACAGAGTCATTTATAATCTCTTCTTATATATTGAAAGAAAACTTGAGAGAAAGTTGAAGAGTGTAGATATAAAAAGAATAAATATTTGTATTATCATGAAATTAACAGAATGTGGTCCCACAGACACAAAATTTAAAGTAAATGATATACATACATTTAAATGATGAACTAGTTTTCCAATCTTAATGCCTCAAAGACATCAAAATCTGAGGCACATTTGCATTTATTCACTGAGAAGTTCTCAACAAGCTAAAGAGGATGAATATCTCCAAATTAATCTTAAATTTCTGCTTCTACTTAAAGGTGAGATTAATAAACAAATGCTTTTCCCAGGGAAAAACCTCAGTGAATGAATGGAGAAGCTTAATCTCAGGTTCCTCAACAAAAGTTTATTGGATAAATGTTTGTATTCAAGTCTTAATACTAATGTAAAATGACTACATTAGTGTTTTTTTAATAACTTTATTTTTTATTAGTATTCTATTTACCAACATACAGAATAACACCCAGTGCTCATCCCGTACATTAGTGTTTTACAGTAAGTTTATGCTCTTAGAATTCTATAGGTCAGAAGTCTGAAGTAGTCCTCATTGGGCTAAAATAAAGATGTTTGCAAGGCTTGGTTGATTCTGGAGTCCACAGGGAAGAATCTATTTGTTCTAAGTTCATAATATAATGCAAAAAAATCTAAATATACTTTCTTTTTTAATATTTTATTTATTTATGTGAGTGAGAAAAAGTGCATGTGTGTGAGAAGCAGAGGGAGAAGGGAGAGAGACAAACAGACAACACTGAGCCTTGGGACCAACAGGGGCTTGATCCCAGAGCGGATTCAATGACCTGAGCTGAAACCAAGAGTTGGATGCTCAACTGACTAAGCCTCTCATGTGACCTTACATGTATTTCTTGTAATTAACAAACGCTTCACAACAAGGGACTAAATGACAGCTCTTAATTTATAAGTTTGAAATTCTTAGTTGTTAAATGTGTTATAAAGTTGAAGTATGTCTTGCTCGAGGTTCATATCAAAGGAACTTAGTTCTCCTTCTTGTTGAAAAGGAAACCAGTGATTTTTCTTTAGATGGCAGGACTGTGTCTCCACCACAAGTCAACATTTTGGAGACCCAAGGGATCTAATCCAGACGATTGCTCAGTCCTACACATTGGGGAAAAGTTGAAATCAGGGTTGAGATAAGGTGCCAAGAGGTCTGAACTCTGGCAGCAGCTGAGTTCTGAAGAAGGAGCAATTAACTCTGGATTCACTTGGTTATAACCTGGTCTGTGGGGAAAACACAATCTCCAGGAAAATTTTCCTTTGTGTCCAGACCAGTGTCTCACAAGTAAATCATGTGCTTAGAGGTTGGAGGAGTAGGAGGGAAATGTGTCTCATGAATAGACAGAGAAAGCTCTAAATATCCCCTATGTGGCATCCCCCTGCCTGTGCCACCGTGGGCTGGATGGGACCTGGTTGTTGCCTCTGGAGTCCTAAGCTTGGCTGGGAGACGAGTGCCAGCCTCTTTTCTGCCATCTTGTGTGGGGACTGAGTTTAGTCACCATCGTCCCCACCCAGGAGGAATTCAGACTGCTACACAAGACTCCCTCAGAGTTCCCTTACAGGTGAGTCCCAGAGCCCAGCAGGTCCCATAGGAAAGTGTAGGAGACAATCCAAGCCAGGTGTATTGACCTGAGGTCAGCTGATAGCCACCAGCCTAGCCCAGAACCTAGAGATCTCTATGCTCATTTGCTTGCCTGATGAGCTACTTAATGGATTCATTGATTATGTTAAACAGAGAAGTGGACATTTATTTTCTGTATTGTGCATTGTCTCTACTAGGTTTTTGCATTTGTATAGTACGGTCAGGGGGGTTTTATTCCCATTTTTTATTGAATTCTTTCAAAAAGGAATTGGAGGGGGGTTTTGTTTTTATTTTACCAACTTTGCTGTATGCATTGAGTTCTATTGTGTTTGTACACGTATATGTAGAGAATTGTCTTTATTAGGAGTATGGGCTCAAATCTGTCACTCAGTTATATGGTTTTCTCTACATTGCTTTTTTTATTTTATTATTCTTACTGAAAAATTGACTGTCACAGTAATACTTCACCTGCCAATCCTTGCAATAAACAAAATAGAAAAATGATATTTTGTACATTGAGTGCTAATAAATCACCTCTATACATATTTCCCACTTCTTTCACATCTCTATCATTCCCTATGGGTCCTTTGGTCTCTTTGTGATGAAATATATTTCTAAATCTTTTTTTTAAATTTTTTTTTATTTATGATAGTCACACACACACACAGAGAGAGGCAGAGACACAGGCAGAGGGAGAAGCAGGCTCCATGCACCGGGAGCCCAACGTGGGATTCGATTCCAGGTCTCCAGGATTGTGCCCTGGGCCAAAGGCAGGCGCTAAACCGCTGCGCCACCCAGGGATCCCAATATATTTCTAAAAGTTGCATCATCTTTGACCATCATTTCTTCTGTACATTTGACTGAAGATCACCTTTACCTTCCATGAGCATATTTCAATCCACATATCTTATGTGAGAAAAATATTTTCACATAGATATTACTGCCTCCTCAGCTGTAAAGTTCATCTTCTCATATTCTTTTATTCCAAGTCTTTGGATATTTAATCTGTAATTAGCAACTCACCTTGATAGCACTCAATTATTATTTTATGTTTTTATATACATTAGTTTTAGATCCTCATATAATTTTGTTTGGAGATATGGTACATTGTTATTTTGAAACCACTATACTTGACCTGATTTTGTTCCTCCTGACATCTTTTCTTTCTTACATTCTTAGTGTCTTTTAAAACTTCAGTTCCTAGATGATGCATACATACATATTCACACACCATACAAATGGGTGAGTAGTATCCTGTGCTCATCATGAATGTTCTTTAAGTTCTGGGGCAGTCTTGTTTTCTACCTGTGTTTAATATTTCTTCTTACTCAGTAATACCTCATGGACTTGCCTCTAGTCAACTAGAGTAGTACTTATTTTTTATTTCAGATTCTGCATAATATTTCAGATTGTGGCTGTGCCATGCACACATTGAAAGTGTTTTCTTTATTAGTACTTTGCTGTTAAAACAATTCTACCAGGATCCCTGGGTGGTGCAGCAGTTTAGCGCCTGCCTTTGGCCCAGGGCGCGATCCTGGAGACCCGGGATCGAGTCCCACGTTGGGCTCCCAGTGCATGGAGCCTGCTTCTCCCTCTGCCTGTGTCTCTGCTTGCCTCTCTCTCTCTCTCTCTCTCTCTCTGTGTGTGTGTGTGTTTGACTATCATAAATAAATTTTAAAAATTAAAAAAAAACCAATTCTACCAAAATATTTTGAGATTGTTATGTTAAAAATCTGGTTGTCCACTGGAGGAGATACTGTTCCCCAGGGGGACCGTGAGCAGTTTGGAGGTCACATGGGAGGTGTCAGGAATGCCAGGGATGCTCTAAACATCCTACAAAGCCCAACACACACACCACCACGAGAATGGACTGAACCAGAAGGTCAGTAACACTGAGATTAAGAATTCTTGAGTAAGAAGTGGGTAGGAAATATCAGAAAGGGAGACAGAACATAAAAACTCCTAACTCTGGGAAACGAACTAGGGGTGGTGGAAGGGGAGGTGGGAGGGGGGTGGAGGTGAAAGGGTGACGGGCACTGAGGGGGGCACTTGACGGGATGAGCACTGGGTGTTATTCTGTATGTTGGCAAATTGAACACCAATAAAAAATAAATTTATTATTAAAAAAAAAGACTGTGGAGTCAATCGGAGAAGGACAAACATTATATGTTCTCATTCATTGGGGAATATAAATAATAGTGAAAGGGAATAGAAGGGAAGGGAGAAGAAATGGGTAGGAAATATCAGAAAGGAATACAGAACATAAAGACTCCTAACTCTGGGAAACGAACTAGGGGTGGTGGAAGGGGAGGAGGGCAGGGGGTGGGGGTGAATGGGTGACAGGCACTGAGGGGGGCACTTGA
The DNA here is from genome assembly GCF_048164855.1 of Canis lupus baileyi. Lineage (NCBI taxonomy): Eukaryota > Metazoa > Chordata > Mammalia > Carnivora > Canidae > Canis > Canis lupus. The sequence goes on from NC_132856.1 coordinate 49,246,997, forward strand.
CAGGATGAGCACTGGATGTTATTCTGTATGTTGGCAAATTGAACACCAATAAAAAATAAATTTATTATTTAAATAAAAAGACTGTGGAGAGATTAAGGAAATAAAAGAACGTATTCAAAATTAAAAAATATTCCCTCTATCCCTACACTCTGAAGAGTTTTGATCAGGAATGGATGCTGTATTTTGTCAAATGCTTTCTCTGCATCCAATGAGAGGATCATATGGTTCTTGGTTTTTCTCTTGCTGATATGATGAATCACATTGATTGTTTTACGGGTGTTGAACCAGCCTTGTGTCCCAGGGAGAAATCCTACTTGGTCATGGTGAATAATTTTCTTAATGTACTGTTGGATCCTATTGGCCAGTATCTTGTTGAGAATTTTTGCATCCATGTTCATCAGGGATATTGGTCTGTAATTCTCCTTTTTGGTGGGGTCTTTGTCTGGTTTTGGAATTAAGGTGATGCTGGCCTCATAGAATGAATTTGGAAGTACTCCATCTCTTTCTATCTTTCCAAACAGCTTTAGGAGAATAGGTATGGTTTCTTCTTTAAACATTTGATAAAATTCCCCTGGGAAGCCATCTGGCCCTGGACTCTTGTGTCTTGGGAGGTTTTTGATGACTGCTTCAATTTCTTCCCTGGTTATTGGCCTGTTCAGGTATTCTATTTCTTCCTGTTCCAGTTTTGGTAGTTGTGGCTTTCCAGGAATGCGTCCATTTCTTCTGGATTGCCTAATTTATTGGCGTATAGCTCTTCATAATATGTTTTTATTTTTTTTTTATTTTTTTTTTTCATAATATGTTTTTAAAATCGTTTGTATTTCCTTGGTGTTGGTAGTGATCTCTCCTTTCTCATTCATGATTTTATTAATTTGAGTCTTCTCTCTCTTCTTTTTAATAAGGCTGGCTAATGGTTTATCTATCTTATTAATTCTTTCAAAGAACCAACTCCTGGTTCTGTTGATCTGTTCCACAGTTCTTCTGGTCTCGATTTCGTTGAGTTCTGCTCAAATCTTTATTAACTCCCTTCTTCTCTTGGGTGTAGGATCTATTTGCTGTTTTTTATCTAGCTCCTTTATGTGTAAGGTTAGCTTTTGTATTTGAGTTCTATCCAGTTTTTGAATGGATGCTTGTATTGTGATGTATTTCCCCCTTAGGACTGCTTTTGCTGCATCCCAAAGATTTTGAACGGTTGTATCTTCATTCTCATTAGTTTCCATGAATCTTTTAAATTTTTCCTTAATTTCCTGGTTGACCCTTTCATCTTTTAGCAGGATGGTCCTTAACCTCCACGTGTTTGAGGTCCTTCCAAACTTCTTGTTGTGATTTAGTTCTAATTTCAAGAGTGTAGGGATAGAGGTAACATTCCTCGACATCTTAAAAGCCATCTATGAAAAGCCCCCAGCAAATATCATTCTCAATGGGGAAGCACTGGGAGCCTTTCCCCTAAGATCAGGAATAAGACAGGGATGTCCACTCTCACCACTGCTGTTCAACATAGTACTGGAAGTCCTAGCCTCAGCAATCAGACAACAAAAAGACATTAAAGGCATTCAAACTGGCAAAGAAGAAGTCAAACTCTCCCTCTTCGCCGATGACATGATACTCTACATAGAAAACCCAAAAGTCTCCACCCCAAGATTGCTAGAACTCATACAGCAATTCGGTAGCGTGGCAGGATACAAAACCAATGCCCAGAAGTCAGTGGCATTTCTATACACTAACAATGAGACTGAAGAAAGAGAAATTAAGGAGTCAATCCCATTTACAATTGCACCCAAAAGCATAAGATACCTAGGAATAAACCTAACCAAAGATGTAAAGGATCTATACCCTCAAAACTATAGAACACTTCTGAAAGAAATTGAGGAAGACACAAAGAGATGGAAAAATATTCCATGCTCATGGATTGGCAGAATTAACATTGTGAAAATGTCAATGTTACCCAGGGCAATATACACGTTTAATGCAATCCTATCAAAATACCATGGACTTTCTTCAGAGAGTTAGAACAAATTATTTTAAGATTTGTGTGGAATCAGAAAAGACCCCGAATAGCCAGGGGAATTTTAAAGAAGAAAACCATATCTGGGGGCATCACAATGCCAGATTTCATGTTGTACTACAAAGCTGTGGTCACCAAGGCAGTGTGGTACTGGCACAAAAACAGATCAGTGGAACAGAATAGAGAATCCAGAAGTGGACCCTGAACTTTATGGTCAACTAATATTCGATAAAGGAGGAAAGACTATCCATTGGAAGAAAGACAGTCTCTTCAATAAATGGTGCTGGGAAAATTGGACATCCACATGCAGAAGAATGAAACTAGACCACTCTCTTTCACCATACACAAAGATAAACTCAAAATGGATGAAAGATCTAAATGTGAGACAAGATTCCATCAAAATCCTAGAGAAGAACACAGGCAACACCCTTTTTGAACTCGGCCATAGTAACTTCTTGCAAGATACATCCACGAAGGCAAAAGAAACAAAAGCAAAAATGAACTATTGGGACTTCATCAAGATAAGAAGCTTAAAAAAAAAAAAAGATAAGAAGCTTTTGCACAGCAAAGGATACAGTCAACAAAACTCAAAGACAACCTACAGAATGGAAGAAGATATTTGCAAATGACATATCAGATAAAGGGCCAGTTTCCAAGATCTATAAAGAACTTATTAAACTCAACACCAAAGAAACAAACAATCCAATCATGAAATGGGCAAAAGACATGAACAGAAATTTCACAGAGGAAGACATAGACATGGCCAAGATGCACCTGACAAAATGCTCTGCATCACTTGCCATCAGGGAAATACAAATCAAAACCACAATGAGATACCACCTCACACCAGTGAGAATGGGGAAAATTAACAAGGCAGGAAACAACAAATGTTGGAGAGGATGCAGATAAAAGGGAACCCTCTTACACTGTTGGTGGGAATGTGAACTGTTGCAGCCACTCTGGAAAACTGTGTGGAGGTTCCTCAAACAGTTAAAAATAGACCTGCCCTACGACCCAGCAATTGCACTGTTGGGGATTTTCCCCAAAGATACAAATGCAATGAAACGCCGGGACACCTGCACCCCGATGTTTATAGCAGCAATGTCCATGATAGCCAAGCTGTGGAAGGAGCCTCGGTGTCCAACGAAAGATGAATGGATAAAGAAGATGTGGTTTATGTATACAATGGAATATTACTCAGCCATTAGAAATGACAAATACCCACCATTTGCTTCAACGTGGATGGAACTGGAGGGTATTATGCTGAGTGAAGTAAGTCAGTCGGAGAAGGACAAACATTATATGTTCTCATTCATTTGGGGAATATAAATAATAGTGAAAGGGAATATAAGGGAAGGGAGAAGAAATGTGTGGGAAATATCAGAAAGGGAGACAGAACGTAAAGACTGCTAACTCTGGGAAACGAACTAGGGGTGGTAGAAGGGGAGGAGGGCGGGGGGTGGGAGTGAATGGGTGATGGGCACTGGGGGTTATTCTGTATGTTAGTAAATTGAACACCAATAAAAAATAAAAAAAAAGTAAATAAAATTTTAAAAAGTTAAAAAAAAATTAAAAAATATATATGTATTTTAATATTTATATCTGCCTTCAGGTTGTCCTCCCAACATTGTAACAGTTCATGTTTCTGTCAGAAATATTAGAGAAACTTCATCTCCTAACTGTTTAAAAATTCCAGTCCAATCACCAAGAGAGATCTTTATATTGTCTCACAGGCTGATGGGTGTGCAAGAGATTTCTTGCTGTTTTCTTAAGTCATTACTAAATTTGAGCAAATATTTATATATTTGAACACCAGGTTCATTGTTAGATGCCTATGATTATTATACATCCATAAACTCTATGCCTATTCTGCAGCTAGTAGCATTATTATTCAATGACTTTTGGTTGTATATATTGTTCACAAAAATTTTAAAATTTTATATAGGTAAGTATGTCTCTCTCCTTACTTCTGATTTTCCTGCCTTAATTACAAGGGTTTTGTTCACCTGTAGCTTGTATACATATTTTTCACCTTCACTTGAATGAACTGTTCTCATTTACATAGAGGTCTGTAATCCCTCTGAATTGTTTTCAATGTACAAGTCTAGGAACCAATTTATTTTCTTTCAGATGGATAGCATATGTGCTAACTTGTATGGAACAACCTTTACCCAGTAAATTGAAACACAACCTTGTCATATATGAAATGTCCCTGTGCACTGAAACCTAGTTCCTGATTCCTTCAACAAATATGAGCAGAGCATCTGCTCAGGCTAGAGAGTCCTAGGGACTTTCTATGCTATATTCCCTTATGCCAAGATTATTGCTAAATTAATTATCAATCCACGTTAACATTGTTCAATTACTACTATCCACATCACATCTTAGTTCATTTCAATGCTCCATTCAGTTTTGTCTAACACGGTTGTGTGAAACCACTCTATATAACTGGCTTCGATGCTGCTGCCCATCCTTTTAGGTCAGAACTTCTCATTTTCTCAAATCTGTTTCCCTGTGAGCGTGCATATGCTCACATCTCATTTTGAAATCTACAGTGAACAATGTTGGTGAAGGCCCTGCTCCTTTGGTGTTTGGATAATTATGGTGGAGTTATGGTACTAGAGTTCAGGTGTGAATCTTATGGAGATGATCATTTAGAGCCAGAGGACACAGGTGGGTGCACAATTTTGAACAGTGAGGTCTGAACTGGCCTTTGGGTGTTGTGCAAAGACCAGAAATGGGACCAGAGTGCATACACTGTGTTTGTCCAAAATCCAGCAGAATCCAAATCCCAGGAAAAGCCAAGAAAAGATGCTACACAAGGAAAGGGAGAAGGAAGTCCCCACCCCCTTGAATATCCCAAGAGGGATCTTGGTCAAATAAATAAGAGGGAGACATAGACAAAACAGTCTCCTCCTGTTCATCCGACCATGCTGGACCATGCTTGCTTGTCCTGTTTCCTCTGCTGAATTGCTGATTTCTCCCCTTAGCACACTTTTCTTTTAGCATATTCACTCTGTAAGGCAAATGACATCATGAAGATATCACTATTTTAATTAATCAATTAATCACTGAATTAATTTTGCTCCTTTATTTTTTTTCAGGGTATCAGGGAGATAGCAAAAGTTGGAATGTTGTCTGAATCAGGAATGCTTTCTTCCTTTTGGTCTCTCAGGTTTCAGTGACCACCTGAACCATTAGATCTTTTTGCCACCTCTGTTTGACTTCTCTCTCTCTCTGGTTTTTTAACAGATTGTGTTTCTTTAAATGTAGCACAGAAAATGAGCATGCTGGTCTGACTTGTCAATTTTATTTGTCCATGGTAAGCTTGTTATTTGGAGTGTCAGGTTGCCTTTTATATTGTTCAGTGGAATTATCACTGATCTAGCCAACCTGATTTAGAGCCATTCCAGCTTCATCATTGAGGCTGGGGGTGAGGAGTCATGGTAAGAGCACAGCCCAGGGAGTAATGATCTGGTATGTGTTGGTGTGTGTGTGTGTATGTGTGTGTGTATTTGTATGTGTGTATGCATGTGCCTGTGGAGTGGGAACAGTCTTAAGAGCAGGGGTATGGTCCAATATGTTCCAAGTTGACTCTTATAATACAGAGGCCAGAACTCAATCACCTGATGGGATGGTACTCAGCAGTAGCTGCATTTCAGTTTATAGGATCCCTTTGCAGGTAGATTATAAAATACAAGAAGTACATATTGTGGGTGAGTGACTCCTTTTTCTTGAAGTTTAACCAGCAGAGAAGACACCTATTTCTTTGAAATTGCATGAAACTATCTCCCATCACTTTCCTGCTTACTCTCCTTCCCACACTTGCTTCATTTTTTGGACTCAGGTAGCTCAAAATAGTATAATCTTCAGGGGCTCTGCAGAGGCTATTCCCTCTGTCAGCACACACTTCCCCAGACATACTCATGGCTCCTTCCCTCTCTTCCCTGGGGTCTCTTTTCAAATGTCACATTATTTATTGGTCTTGCCTGAACACCAATTACAAAATGACACTCAACTATTCCATCCCATTCAGTTTTCCCTCCCTTCTCTATGATTCTCTGTGTTCTTTCTTATAATCCCCATATGAGTGAAATCATATAATAATTATATTTCTCTAATTGACTTATTTTGCTCAGCATAATACCCTCCAGTTCCATCCATGTCAGTGTAAAAGGTAAGTGTTCATCCATTCTGATCACTGAATAAAATTCCATTGTATATATATATACACCATGTCTTCTGTATCCATTCATCTTTCAACTGACATCTCAGCTCTTTCCACACTTTGGCTCTTGTGAACATTGCTGCTATGAAATTGGGGTGCAAGTGCCCCTTTGGATCACTACATTTGTTTCTTTGGAGTGAATACCTAGTAGTGCAATTACTGGGTTGTATGGTAGCTCTAGTTTTAACTTCTTGAGAAACCTCCATACTGTTTCCCAGAGAGGTTGTAGCTGCTTGTATTCCCACCAACAATATAAGAGCACGCCCCTTACTCGACATCCTTGCCAACATTTGCTTGTTAATTTTAGCCATTCTGACTGGTGTGAAGTGGTATCTCATTGTGATTTTGATTTGTATTTCCCTGATGGCAAGTGATGTGGAGCATTTTCTCAAGTCTGTTGGTCATTTGTATGTCTTCCTTGGAGAAATATCTGTTCTTGTCTTCTGCCCATTTCTTGACTGGATTTTTTGTTTCTGGGGTGTTGAGCTTGATAAGTTCTTTCTACATGTTGGATACTACCCTTTCTCTGAAATGTCATTTGCAAATATATTCCCCCCATTTGTTAGTTGCCTTTTGGTTTTCGTGACTGTTTCCATTGCTGTGCAAAGCTTTTTTTGTTGTTGTTAATAATAAATTTATTTTTTATTGGTGTTCAATTTGCCAACATACAGAATAACACCCAGTGCCCATCCTATCAAATGTCCCCTTTAAATCCTGATGAAGTCCAATTGTTCATTTTCACCTTTTTTCCCTTCCCTTTGGAGATGTGTCTATCAAGAAGTTGCTCAGCCAGGGCCACAGAGGTTGATTCCTGTATTCTCCTTTAAGATTTTGATGGATTCCAGTCTCACATTTAGATCTTTCATCCATTTTGAGTTTGTATGGTTTATGAATGGTTTAAGAAAATGGTCCAGCTACATTCTTTTACATGTGGCTGTCAAATTTTCCCAGCACCATTTACTGAAGACTGTCTTTTTGTCCACTGAATATTCTTTCCTGCCTTCTGGAAGATTAGTTGACCATAGAGTTGAGGGTCCATTTCTGGTTCTCTTTTCTGTTCCATTGGTCTATGTGACTGTTTTTATTCCAGTATCATACTGTATTGATAATTACAGCTTTATAATATAGCTTAAAGTCAGACATTGTGATGCCACCACCTTTGGTTTTCTTCTCAACATTCCTATGGCTATTCAGGGTCTTTTCTGGTTCCATGTGAATCTTAGGATTATTTGTTCCAGCTCTGCAAAAAAAAGTTAATGGTATTTTGTTAGGGATTGCATTGAATGTGCATTAAGTAGGCACATGATGTAATGAGCACTGGGTGTTATATGTAACTGCTAAATTATTGAACACTATATCTTAAACAAAGTGTATACTTTCTATGGGCTAACTGAATTAAAATTAAGAAAGCACTTGTATCCACTCTCCGCTTAATACCTACTTTTGTTCTCTTCATTACACTTGCCACCCACTGATGTTTTGTTAATATTTTTGTTTGCATTCTCTCTTCATCATTGGATTTTTAGTGCCTTTTATTTTTTATAATAAATTTATTTTTTATTGGTGTTCATTTTGCCAACATACAGAATAACACCCAGTGTCATCCGGTCAAGTGCCCCCCTCAGTGCCCCATCACCCATTCACCCCCACCCCCCGCCCTCCTCCCCTTCCATCACCCCTAGTTCGTTTCCCAGAGTTAGGAGTCTTTATGTTCTGTCTCCCTTTCTGATATTTCCTACCCATTTCTTCTCCCTTCCCTTATACTCCATTTCACAAATGAATGAGAACATATAATGTTTGTCCTTCTCCGATTGACTTACTTCACTCAGCATAATACCCTCCAGTTCCATCCACGTTGAAGCAAATGCTGGGTATTTGTCATTTCTAATGGCTGAGTAATATTCCATTGTATACATAAACCACATCTTCTTTATCCATTCATCTTTCAATGGACACCGAGGCTACTTCCACAGTTTGGCTATTGTGGACATTGCTGCTAGAAACATCGGGGTGCAGGTGTCCCGGCGTTTCATTGCATCTGTATCTTTGGGGTAAATCCCCAACAGTGCAATTGCTGGGTCATAGGGCAGGTCAATTTTTAACTCTTTGAGGAACCTCCACACAGTTTTCCAGAGTGGCTGCACCAGTTCACATTCCCACCAACAGTGCAAGAGGGTTCTCTTTTCTCCAATCCTCTCCAACATTTGTGGTTTCCTGCCTTGTTAATTTTCCCCATTCTCACTGGTGTGAGGTGGTATCTCATTGTGGTTTTGATTTGTATTTCCCTGATGGCAAGTGATGCAGAGCATTTTCTCAGGTGCATCTTGGCCATGTCTATGTCTTCCTCTGTGAGATTTCTCTTCATGTCTTTTGCCCATTTCATGATTGGATTGTTTGTTTCTTTGCTGTTGAGTTTGATAAGTTCTTTATAGATCTTGGAAACTAGCCCTTTATCTGATACGTCATTTGCAAATATCTTCTCCCATTCTGTAGGTTGTCTTTTAGCTTTGTTGACTGTATCCTTTGCTGTGCAAAAGCTTCTTATCTTGATGAAGTCCCAATAGTTCATTTTTGCTTTTGTTTCTTTTGCCTTCGTGGATGTATCTTGCAAGAAGTTACTGCGGCCGAGTTCAAAAAGGGTGTTGCCTGTGTTCTCCTCTAGGATTTTGATGGAATCTTGTCTCACATTTAGATCTTTCATCCATTTTGAGTTTATCTTTGTGTATGGTGAAAGAGAGTGGTCTAGTTTCATTCTTCTGCATGTGGATGTCCAATTTTCCCAGCACCATTTACTGAAGAGACTGTCTTTCTTCCAATGGATAGTCTTTCCTCCTTTATCGAATATTAGTTGACCATAAAGTTCAGGGTCCACTTCTGGGTTCTCTATTCTGTTCCATTGATCTATGTGTCTGCTTTTGTGCTAGTACCACACTGTCTTGATGACCACAGCTTTGTAGTACAACCTGAAATCTGGCATTGTGATGCCCCCAAATATGGTTTTCTTCTTTAAAATTCCCCTGGCTATTCGGGGTCTTTTCTGATTCCACACAAATCTTAAAATAATTTGTTCCAACTCTCTGAAGAATGTCCATGGTATTTTGATAGGATTGCATTAAACGTGTAAATTGCCCTGGGTAACATTGACATTTTCACTATATTAATTCTGCCAATCCATGAGCATGGAATATTTTTCCATCTCTTTGTGTCTTCCTCAATTTCTTTCAGAAGTGTTCTATAGTTTTTAGGGTATAAATCCTTTACATCTTTGGTTAGGTTTATTCCTAGGTATCTTATGCTTTTGGGTGCAATTGTAAATGGGATTGACTCCTTAATTTCTCTTTCTTCAGTCTCATTGTTAGTGTATAGAAATGCCACTGACTTCTGGGCATTGATTTTGTATCCTGCCACACTGCCAAATTGCTGTATGAGTTCTAGCAATCTTGGGGTGGAGGCTTTTGGGTTTTCTATGTACAGTATCATGTCATTGGCAAAGAGGGAGAGTTTGACTTCTTCTTTGCCAATTTGAACGCCTTTAATGTATTTTTGTTCTCTGATTGCTGAGGCTAGGACTTCCAGTACTATGTTGAATAGCAGTGGTGAGAGTGGACATCCCTGTCTTATTCCTGATCTTAGGGGAAAGACTCCCAGTGCTTCCCCATTGAGAATGATATTTGCTGTGGGCTTTTCGTAGATGGCCTTTAAGATGTTGAGGAATGTTCCCTCTATCCTTTCACTCTGAAGAGTTTTGATCAGTAATGGATGCTGTATTTTGTCAAATGCTTTCTCTGCATCTATTGAGAGGCTCATATGGTTCTTGTTTTTTCTCTTGCTGATATGATCTATCACATTGATTGCTTTACGAGTGTTGAACTATCCTTGCATCCTGGGGATAAATCCTACTTGGCCATGGTGAATAATCTTCTTAATGTACTGTTGGATCCTATTGGCTAGTATCTTGTTGAGAATTTTTGCATCCATGTTCATCAGGGATATTGGTCTGTAATTCTCCTTTTTGGTGGGTTCTTTGTCTGGTTTTGGAATTAAGATTATGTGAGGGCGATCTGGCTGTGGCATCTGTCACCCCATTGATCGCCAGGGTTGATTCGGCTGATCTGGCTGGCTAGGCAGGTGTCCCCTTCCTCCCTCACCACTCCATGTGCGTCCCTCCCGAAGCTGCGTGCTGGGTCGAAGTGGACGACCATCCGGGATAGAGGAGGACCATTCTTCGGTCAAGGGTATACGAGTAGCTGCGCTCCCCCGCTAGAACCTCCAAACAAGCTCTCAAGGTCCATAATGGCTTTTTATTTCAGGATCCTGTACTCATTGGCTAGATTTTGCCTGGACCATGTTTGACATTCAATACATATTTCTCACATGTTTAAAAGGCATCTTAATAAAACAGTAGAATGCATGACATCTGTAGGGGAATGGGGAAAATGAGACCAAATGCTTAATCAGAGATGAAACAGGAGGGAATCCTTTCAAGGGGAAAATCCCTACACAAGATACTGAAATTAATTTCTCTATTTTTAAAAGATTTTATTTATTTATTTGAGAGAGAGAACATGCTGGGGAGGCACAGAAGGAGAAGGAAAGGAGACTCCCCACTGAGCAAGGAGCCCAACAATGCAGGGCTACATCTCAGGACCCAAAGATCATGACCTGAGCCAAAGGCAGACACTTTACCTGAGCCACACATATGCTCCCTTAGATTAATTCCTTGACTGAAAAATACAAGTTGTTGCACGTCAAACACGTGAGCAGTCCCCTACATGTGAAAAATTAATGTTTTTTCCTCTTTCCTGGTAGTCAGTGCAACCACATGCAACCAGAAAATGATACATGGGTATCAGAATTCTTTCTTCTGGGATTATCAGAGGAACCAGAACTTCAGTCCATCATATTTGGGCTTTTCCTCTCCATGTACCTGATCACAGTCTTTGGAAACCTGCTCATCATCCTGGCCATCAGCTCTGACTCCCATCTCCACACTCCCATGTACTTCTTTCTTGCCAACCTGTCCTTTGCTGACATCTGTGTCACCTCCACCACCGTCCCAAAGATGCTGCTGAACGTCCAGACTCAGAGCCAAGTCATCACCTATGCAGGTTGCATCACACAGATGCACTTTTTCATAATCTTCTCAGGGTTGGACATCTATCTCCTGGCTGTGATGGCCTATGACCGTTTTGTGGCCATCTGTCATCCCCTGCAGTACATGGTCATCATGAACCCCCGGCTCTGTGGACTGTTGCTTTTGGTGTCCTGGATTACAAATGTCTTGCATTCCTTGTTACAGACCTCAATTGTGTTGCAGCTGTCCTTCTGTAGAAAGGCAGAAATCTCCCACTTTTTTTGTGAACTCAATCAGATGATCCAACTTGCCTGTTCTGACAGCTTTCTCTATAACATGGTGATGTATTTTGTAGCTGTCCTGCTGGGTGGGGGCCCCCTCCCTGGTATCCTTTACTCTTATTCCAGGATAGTTTCCTCCATAGTTGGGATCTCATCAGCTCAGGGCAAGTATAAAGCATTTTCCACCTGTGCATCTCACCTGTCAGTTGTCTCCTTATTTTTTTGTACTGGTCTTGGAGTGTACCTCAGCTCTGCTGCTCCCCAGAACTCCCACACGAGTGCAGTGGCCTCAGTGATGTACACAGTGGTCACACCCATGCTGAACCCCTTCATCTACAGCCTGAGGAACAGAGACATAAAGAGGGCTCTGAAAAGAGTCACTGGGGTTCCAGTGATGTAAGGGCCTATTGTCTGCGGGCTGAAGAATTGCCCATGATTGCAGAGTTCACAGTCTCCGAGCCTAGACATGCTATTCTTCCATCAGACTGTGGAAGTCGATCTGCTCCTTCTATTTTTTTTTCTGGAATTTACATTTGTTTAAATCATCTTCTCCATACATTTAATTAACTCACTTCATTAGGCTTCTCCTGTTACAGTTTTTTCCTTTGTCTCTTTTCATATGTCCCCAGTGGTTCCCCAACATTGGAACTCAAACACATGGAAATTTCTGTATCTTACATAAGTCATGTTGGACTTCCTAAAAATATTTTAATTTCAAATGAATTATATCAGACCAGATAAATTTTCCCTAGATTTACCAAAAGAATAATCATGACTTGTATTCTTCATATGGAAGAAACTATACATGGCCACTAAGCCATTCACATAACTTTATTGTAGATGAAAATACAAAACCTTAGTTTCACCTTGAGTCTGTCAATCTTTTTCCATCACTACCTTCATTCCTCTTCCTGATAATGTGGACTGTAATATTGTTCACTTTATGTCTTAAGCTACTGACAAGGATGCCCAGTCTGGGAAAGTTTGGACACTGCCCTGTGCCCTGTGCTGTGGATATTCTCAAAGTGTCTTCCCTGACCAGAGCCTCTGCTGTGGCTGCACTGATTCTTGGGTTTTTACTATGATCATAAGACATTCCTCAGCAACACTCATCAGAGAACTCTAACAACACCAGGTTTATTCCTCACAGGTCCTGGAGGGCACACGGGATGCCCAAAGGCCAATCAGGGAGGTCTCAGAGTGGGAGAAGGCATTGAAACACACACACACACACACACACACACACACACACAGAGAAAGGGACAGAAGGAAAGAGAGAGTGCTCCTGGGGAATCTGCTTTTATTAGGGTCCATGTCCAGAGTTTAGGGGTTTTCAATTTAACGCATTATTGGAGAATTTTATATGATTAGAATTTAGCTGCTGAAGGGTTACAAATAGTCACATACATGTCAGTATCAAGGTTACACAGGGCTTTCTGGAGACATACGTGAAACATGGCCAGGGCAATTTGAGTGCTTATCTAGTAATTCTTATTTATTTATTTATTTATTTATTTATTTATTTAGTACATTTTTTAATTGGAGTTCAATTTGCAAACATATAATACCCAGTGCTCATCCCATCAAGTGCCCCCCTCAGTGCCTGTCACCAAGTCACCCTCACCCCAACCCCCTGCCCACTTCCCCTTCTGCTACCCCTTGTTCGTTTCCCAGAGTTAGGTGTCTCTCATGTTCTGTCTCCCTCTCTGATATTTCCCACTCATTTTCTCTCCTTCTCCCTTTAATCCCTTTCACTATTTTTTATATTCCCCAAATGAATGAAACCATATAATGTTTGTCCTCCTATTGACTTACTTCATTCAGCATAATACCCTTCAGTTCCAACCATGTTGAAGCAAATGGTGGATATTTGTCATTTCTAATGGCTGAATAATATTCCATTGTATACATAGACCACATCTTCTTTATCCATTCATCTTTCAATGGACACCGAGGCTCCTTCCACAGTTTATGTGGTAATTCTCTTCCACATCTGACAACATGTTTTTTTTTTTTAATTTTTATTTATTTATGATAGTCACAGAGAGAGAGAGAGAGAGGCAGAGACACGAGCAGAGGGAGAAGCAGGCTCCATGCACCGGGAACCCGACGTGGGATTCGATCCCGGGTCTCCGGGATCGCGCCCTGGGCCAAAGGCAGGCGCCAAACCGCTGCGCCACCCAGGGATCCCTGACAACATGTTTATTCAACATGACTGTCTTTGAAATGAATGCCTCAGAAATCAAAAGCTTCATATCATGTACTTACTCTAAAAAAATACTCTTGTGTTTCCTAACTGGTCTCATGTTTTTATCCTGTGATTCAGCTGAGGTCCAGAAAGTCCACCATAGCCGCTGCAAACACTGATTAGCAAGTATACATGGAAGTAAATATGCAGTCTTCATGGAAAGATAAATGTGAATAAATAGATTGACCTGGTACGTTCTTAGTGTCAGGGATGACTATAAATATTACTAAGCAAAATTTTGAAGCACTCATTCAAAATTTTGAAACACCAAACAAAATATCTTTTTCTTTTTTCATTGTTTTATATCATAGTTCATACTGTGCATCTATTTATTGAAGCATGGAACACTGGTGTCCACACTGAGAGGGTTATTCACCAAGGTGAAGGATTGCCTAGTGTCTTGTATGTTTTATCACCAAACTATCTTCCCGTTCTCAGTTTTGGTTGCTTTTATCATTGTATCTATTCACTAGGACTGTATAGAAGCCATTCTGAAAACATGTGTCTTCATATGACGAGTTTATAATCTAATGAGATTGTCTGGAGGGGACTTGTTCTTATCTGTTCTGCACTTCTTATAATTCCCTACATTGTATTTCTAAAGGTCATCCATGATGTTGTGTGGGGCTGTAGTTCATATCTTTCTTCAACTAATATATCATATTTACTCCATGTATATATGGAGGCTAATCTTACACTTTATGGAAAAACTAAGGCACCAAATGTGAATTGCTTTAATTTAATTTTGCTATTTCTATATCCAAATGTGATATTTTGTCTTTTTCCCAGTTATAAGACTTTTCTCCCACTCCTGTCAGGTCTGACTTAACAAGTGCTTTTTAACCAACATGAGTCATACACCATTAGAATTTTAAATTCTCACTAATTTTTGGAGCATGATTGTATACCATAAACTGTACATATATTAAATGTACAATTTGCTGAATTGAAGGTGTCATACTTGAATTAAGCATACTTACTGTATGGGTGCATTTGTAATAACTCAAGAGACACAGGAAGCTTTATCTGCATTTTTATGTTCTTGTTAAACATGCAATTCACCTGGATATTATTTTCTTATTTCTGAAGGTAATGTGGAATTTGAAATGAATGTTGTGAGGAATAAATAAAATGTTAGATACTCTTTATCATGTCCAAAGAAAACATTTGAGAATGAGAAGCATGTATATGTACATGAGTGTATCTGCTTGTGCACATGTCTCTTTCAAATAAACACATACAC
The DNA here is from genome assembly GCF_048164855.1 of Canis lupus baileyi. Lineage (NCBI taxonomy): Eukaryota > Metazoa > Chordata > Mammalia > Carnivora > Canidae > Canis > Canis lupus. Next base: position 49,262,076 of record NC_132856.1, read on the forward strand.
ACACATGTACACATACACACACTGGTTTATTATCCCATCTATCATGTTGAAAGAAAGCTTGAGAGAAAGTTGCAGAATATTGAAATGAAAAGGAACGTTTGCATGAACGTGAAATAGAAAGAATGTAGAAATTTTGATAGAAAGATTTAAAGTAGAATGAGTGACTTAATTTTTAGAGTAGGGCACCTGGGTAGTGCTGTCGTTGAGTGTCTGACTCTTGATTTGAGCTCAGGTCTAGGTCTCAGAGTCCTGGGATTGACCAGGTGTCAGGCTCAATGCTCAGTGCAGAGACTGCTTGAGTTTCTCTTTCCTTCTTTCTCTCCTCTTCTCTCCTCTCCTCTCCTCTCCTCTCCTCTCCTCTCCTCTCCTCTCCTCTCCTCTTCTCTTCTCTTCTCTTCTCTTCTCTCTCTCTCTCTCCCTCTCTCTCTCTCTCCTAACTTTCTCTCAAGTAAATAAATAAAACTTTAGAAAACACTTTAGGATGACTTAATTTTATTTTTATTTATTTACCTATTTATTTATGTATGTATTTATTATTTTTTAAGATTTTATTTATTTATTCATGAGAGACACAGAAAGACAGAGAGAGGCAGAGACATAGGCAGAGGGAGAAGCAGGCTCCATGCAGGGAGTCCACCAATGTGGGACTCGATCCCAGGACTCCAGGATCTTGCCCCGGGCAGAGGGCAGATGCTCAACCGCTGAGCCACCCAGGTGTCCCAGGATGACTTAATTTTAATAATGAATTACTTTTCCTATCTTAATGCCTCAAAAGCCTCAAGTCAAGATCATATCTACAATTAAGCAGTGAGGAATACTCTGTAGCATCTAAAGGGGTCAAAACTCTACAAATTAACTCCAATATCTCTGCTTAATGTGGGATTTCAACACAAAATGCCTTGTCCCAAGGGAAGCTAACTGAATTATTTGAGAGTCTCAAACTCAGTTCCTGCAAACAATATATTATTGGATATATAACTGTATTGGATTCCTTTGTGTGTTGCCACAAATATTGACACTTTTGTCTCAAAACAAATACTACTCTGAAAGTTTTCAAGATCAAAAACATGAAAGGGGTGTAGTAGACACTATAAAGGGGTGTTATTGACACTGGGGCTGGATAATTACTTTTCTGGGTGCTGGCCTGTGGGTTACAGGTATTTGGCAGCAGCCCCTCAGACGTGAACCAAACAGTTCCAATTGATAACAACCATGCCAGAATTTCAGAACTGAAAGCATCCTGACATAATTCTAGCCAAAACCCCATCCCTTACTTGGTTTACACATTAGAGCAGGACATTAAATCTCTCTGAAGCTGATTTCTACAATAGAGAATAGAGTTCATAAAAGTTCTACCCATGGAATGAATGTTTGTAAAAAATAAATGTGACACTCCCTATGTTTACTAAGCTAAGTTATAGTGCATGAAATGTAAATGTATCTCTTATATTTAATAAGCACCTCATATGAGGGACTGAATGACAGTTCTTAACTTGTGACCTAACTGTGAGATTCCTAAATATGTTGGCTAAACTATCATGAAGACAAGGAGTGCAGTAACCAATATTTTATAGGAAAGAAATGTCCCCCTTTTCTTGAAGAAGGAAATAGTAATTTTCTAAAGATATCAGAGGTTGTATCCCCACCATAAGTCAATGCTTTTATGTAAATGAACTGAGATGAATTCCTCAGTATTAGATTTTTGAGAAAACTTTACCTCAAGGTTGTGATCAAGTGCTGGGAAGTTTAGACCTCTGGAAACAGGAGAATCAATGGAGAAAAAGTAATAAAAACTGAATTCACCTGATGTAAAATGTACTCTCCTAGGAATGGAGAATTAGCTAGAAATACTTCCATTTTGTCCATATCAGTATCCCCATGAGAAATCATGCACTTAAAGGTTGGAGCACCAAGACAGAAATGGGCCTAATGAGCAGAGATGAGGAGCTATAAATACTTCTTCTGCTACAGAACCTCAGAGTGTGCATTTTGGTTAGACAGAACATCATTGCTGCTTTTGGAATCATAAGTCTGACTGGGGGACCAATGAGTGACACCTTCCTCCTGTCCTGTCTGGGGAAAGAGTTTGATCTTTGTCATCAACTATCCAGAGAGGAATTGTGACTTGCAAGAGGAAAACTTGCTCTCTGAGTTCCCATGCAGGTGAGTTCAAGAGCCCAACAGACACTGCAGGAGAGGATCAGAGGGATCAGAAGGCAAGAACTTGTATCTGAGGTCACTGAGACTCCATCCAGCCCAGATGCCAGAGATCACTGTATTTGTTTGCTGGCTTTACCAGTAAATGAATGCATTTATTTAGGATGCTGAAAAGAATAGTGAACCTTGCAATCAGAAGTGCAAGTATTAATGTTGATAATTAAATGGTATAAGCGGAAGCCTAGTTAGAAGGAATTGGGAGGCATAAAGTGCTTCCAGTAAAGGCAGAAGAGAATTGCAAGGATCTTATTGATTAACAGGACTCCACAAATAGGTTATTAACTCTGGAGAGAGATACAGTGAAGTGAGGACATGTCCTTTTATTTTAAGATGGGTCATCTTAGACTATGCTTCTACATGGATGAGAAAGATCTAGACCAAGCAATGATTGCAGATACATCCTTGCAATAGTGGTACGTGAAACCTACGTTATCTTCTCTCATTCTAGGAACACACATGAAAAAAATGTATGTAATAGATGAAAATGGGTATGTTCATGAGCTTTAGTTTGCATTATTTTAGAACCTGTGAGGCTGACTGTATTTGTTTGTTTGTTGGTCATTTGGTAGCTTCTGTTAAGAATTGTCTATGCAAGTCTTCTGCTTTTGGATGGTGTTATAATTGCGTTTTTTTTTTCTTTTTTAAAAATTTGAACCTTGGGGTTCCTGGCTGTTTCAGTCAGCCAGCATGTGACTCTTGTTCTCAGGGCTGTGAGTTTGAGCCTTATGTTGGGTATAGAGATTACTTGAATATAAGTTCTTTAAAAAAATAAAATAAAAACTTGATTCTTTTTAACAAGGATCTGGAATTTTTATACAAACTGACTGTTGGCCATTTAGTTCTTTAATGTCCATATAAATGTATTTGTGGGGTATGAAGGTTATGAATTTAGTTTGGTCAAATAGACCAAACTGACCAATAGTCAGGGATTCTGGGCTCTCTGGATTGCTTAACTCTTTTTATTGAGGTATAACTGACCTATAACATCCTCTTAGTTTTGGGTGTAAAACATAATGATTCCATACTTGTATATATGACAAAATGATCGCCACACCTGTCACCATGCATCGTCACAAAGTTTTTTTCTTGTGATAAGGGCTTTTAAGCTCTACTCTCTTGGTGACTTTCCAATCTGCAACATGCTATTGTTCACTGTAATCACCACTCTGCACATTCCATTCATGTGTTGCCTTTTCCTTTTTCTTTTTCTTACTGAAAGAGTGGAGTAGGCACTTCAATATTCAATTATCACTCCTTGATGTACAGGAAAAAGAAAATGCTTCATCTTTAGTGTTGACAAATTATCTTTTATACATGTTTCCAAATATGTCAGTTATTCTTTAGTATATTCATTTGGCCTTTTGTGGTTAGATCTGTTTCTGAAGTTTGGGTCACCTTTGGCCACCGTCTGAATGCCATTTTTCTTTACCATCTGACTAAAGATCATCTTTTCATTCTATAAGCCTATTTGAATTCATAGATATTTACATAAGATGAAATTACATCTGTTATTGCTTCCCTACCATGCCCTAAGTGCCTTTCTGATATATCTTTTATTTCCAAGTCCTTGGCAATTTAATCTTAAATGAGAAGTAATGACCCATGTTGATGTCATTAAGTTATTGATTGGGAGCAACAATGAGCTTGCTCCCAATCAACTGATATAATCTTAGCTCCTTATTTCAGTGCCTGTGTAACATTTCATGGTGTGACTTGGCTATTCACATATCAGTGGTTGTTCATATTTTTTCTCAAAGAAATATTATTGTGTCCTTACTACAAAAATATTTAGGGATTTTTATGTTAAAAATTATTTCTAAACCAGGGGCCATCTTGATGCTCAGGGAACTTTGAAGCAATATCTAAACATGTTTCACTCACACTGGGGAGGAGCAGGTGGTGGTCAAGGATGCTGCTAAACATGCTATCATGCATAGGGAGACCCTCCACAGAGAAGGATCTGGCCCAGAATGTCAGTCAGTGCAGAGATTGAGAAACCTGAACTTAAAGAATATCTGTATTTTTAATATTTATAGCTGCCTTCAGCTATAAATGTTTGTTTTCCCAGCATTCCACACCTCTTATTTCTGCCAGCAAAATGAAGGAGTGTGACCTTCACTTCCAGATTAGAAGTTCCAGCCCCAATCAACATGGCAGCTCTTCATGAGCTTTCCTATCTGATGGGTATGAGAAAAATATTTTTTGTTTTTTTCTCCAACTATCATTCACCTTGAGCAAAGATTCAAATATTGCATCCACATTTATTTGTCTATTATTTTTATCTCTTCAAACATTTCATGCCTACTTCCCACACTTCAGTGCATTTCAAATGATTTTTACAAAGTTGTTATTATTAAATCAAGTTTTGGTTGGGTGTTTTGGTATATAATTTTTAAAAATTTTATGGAGTTAAGTATGCTTTCCATTTTACTTCTTATTTTCTCACCTTAATCATAATTATATTACCCACCTGTAAAGTTTATATGCACTTTTTCCTATGTTCATCTACAAAGGATTATTTACTTTTATGCTGGTGTCTTTAGTTGTGCCCAAGATTGCGAATCTGAGAAAACCACCAAGGAGCCGACACTGAAGCAAGTACAATGAGGGTTTATTAACAAGCTCGAGCTTGGGTCCAAGTATACCCGACACAGCAGAGCAGGGACTTGGACCCTGAGGTGAGTTACAGCTGGGTCTTATTAGCAAGCTCAAGCTTGGGTCCAAGTATACCCAACATAGCGGAGCAGGGACTTGGACTCTGAGGTGGGTTACAGTTGAGTTTTTATGGGCTGGTCTAGGGGTAAGGTGGGGTTTTTCAGTAAGGGTGGGGGTGGCACAAGCTCTTGCTTCCTTATTCCAATAAGGGCGAGCTTTGTGCTTTTTTCTGTAGCCGGGGTAAAGTAGAGTTCAGTACCTGGTCACAGTGGCGTGGTCGCAGTGGCCTGAGATGGCTACCGAAGCTACAATAGCTGTACTTGTGCCAATGTTAAACTTGAATGGCCCTAATTTTCTTGGCCTCCATATAGTTTCTTGGATTTTTTTTTTATTTATGATAGTCACAGAGAGAGAGAGAGAGAGGCAGAGACATAGGCAGAGGGAGAAGCAGGCTCCATGCACCGGGAGCCCAATGTGGGATTCGATCCCGGGTCTCCAGGATCGCGCCCTGGGCCAAAGGGCCAGTTTCTTGGATTTTTTTAAAGGTGGGTACAATAAGGAACCAGTTTCTTGGATTTTTTTAAAGGTGGGTACAATAAGGAACCACTTCATTTCCTCACATACAGTCATTTGTGCCAGTGTTAATTCAACAATCCAGGCTGTTGCAATTAAAGTACAACCTTCCTATCTGTTAAATGTCCATGTCTTACTGACCTAATTCCTGACTCATTCAGCAAATAATTACAGAACAATCACTATGTGCCAGAAAGTTCTAGATACATTTTATATTATATTCTCTTTGCTAAATAAGCTACTAATTCATGTTGATATTATTCAGTTAGTGTGTGGTATTTCATGTTCAGTTTGTTTTTCATGTTCCTTTCTGTTTTGCTTAATACAACTGTGTAAAATGACCCTAGTTAATGGGTTTCATCTCCTTTGCCCTTCTTCTTGTTCTATAACTTCTCATTTTCTTCAATGTGTTTTTATAAAAAGGCTCATACACCCCCATAGTTTGGGAAAAACAAAAGTGAACAACAATGCAGATGAAGTGCCTGCTCACTTGGTACTGCACACTGTGGCAAAGGCAGAGTGCAATAAAATGTGTGTGTCATATAATGGCCTTATGGAAAAATCACGTGAAAAAGCTATCTTGAGCAACAAGATGGATTGTCATGGCAAGTGCAGGATGTAGAGAGCAGGATCTGGGGTTAAGGAAGGAACCAAGATCAGAGAGTGTCCACTGGAATTGTCAAAATGATCAAACCTCAAAGAGCAGGAATAACAAAGAAAATACGTCACATAAGACAAGTGAGGAAGGGGCTTGCTTCACCCCACTGGGCTGAATAAACAGTGATCAGTTAAATAAGTACACACTGGCCACAGCAAAGCAAGTCTTCTCCTCCATGATATTTAAACAGCCCAGCTACTGTTCTACTTTCTCTATTTCTTGTTGTAAAGAGTTGGTTTATACCTTTTGCTCATTTGTCTCTCTGAACATTCCATCTATAACATGTTTCACGCCATGAAAATAAGACTACTGTGGCTTTCACTCTTTTATTATTTTTGCTGGGCATCAAGAAGATCTAAGGAGGTCAGGACTGTCACCAGAACCAAAGACTATTCTTCTTCCTCCTGGTCAGTCTCAGGGGTCACTTACACTATTGGATCTGTCTTCCCTCTCATGTCCATGCCATTTCTCTTTTTTCTCTGTCTTTACTGTGCAAATTGCCCATGTTTCTTTAGATTGATACTAGGCAGAAAATGAGCATCCCCAATTTTATTTGTCCACAGTAGATTCTGGGTACCACTTCTGCATTTTTAGGGAAAATATAACAAAATTAACAAAATCTGGCAGGATTGATCTGTATCCACTGTTGGCTTACCTATCATAACCAGGGGTGAAAAAGGTATGTTAATTGTAGCCCAGGAGGCCACAGTGGGGGGTCATGGTGTGTGTGTGTGTGTGTGTGTGTGTGTGTGTGTGTATGTGTGTGTGTGTGTGTGTTGTGAACTGAGGGCAGTCCTCAGAGCAAGGGTACACATATTCACATTTTCAGAGGCCACAACTCAATCAACAGAAATTACTAATGGGTATGTCCATTTTGATTCACAGGACATATTTATAACAAAATTAAGAAAATCCTGCAAAATTAATAAAGTGAGGGACTTCCCTGTGTCTTAAAGTTTCAGTCTTAGTACATGGCTGCCTCCTTCCTCAACACACACTGCCACCACCTTTCATCACACTCCTTCTTGCTTCTTCCCAACACCCTGGCTTTCATGATCCTTGGTTTTCCTAATCAAACAGCTTCCCTGGGGAATTGGCCCTGGCTATTGCTTTGATGGATGCACACTTCATGAGATAAACTCCACTACCCTCCTATCTCCCTCGAGTTCTTGTTCACATGTTATCTCTTTGTAGGTCTTACGTGAACATCCTGTAAAAAAAAAAGATAACACCCCATCAACTCTCTCCTTTATACCTGTTTTCCTTGTCTTCAGAGCTTATCTCACCATCTGACATGCTATTTGTTTATTTGTATTTCCTTATATTTTCTCTCCATCATACAATTATAAGGACATTTTTTTTCCTCAGCACTCTATATACATTGGTCTATGCAGTGCCTGGAACATGGTCAGTATTCAGTATGTATTCCTTAATGGAATGAAAAATATTCTCAATAAAAACAGAATCTACATTATGCTTGAGGAACAGACAGATGGAAACAGAATTCCTGATGAGAAATGGTGTTAGGGATACCATAATGGGGACAAGACCACACGCATACTTTGAAACTAATTTCCTTTTTTTTTTAATTTATTTTTTATTGGTGTTCAATTTACTAACATACAGAATAACCCCCAGTGCCGTCACCCATTCACTCCCACCCCCCGCCCTCCTCCCCTTCTACCACCCCTAGTTCGTTTCCCAGAGTTAGCAGTCTTTACGTTCTGTCTCCCTTTCTGATATTTCCCACACATTTCTTCTCCCTTCCCTTATATTCCCTTTCACTATTATTTATATTCCCCAAATGAATGAGAACATATAATGTTTGTCCTTCTCCGACTGACTTACTTCACTCAGCATAATACCCTCCAGATCCATCCACGTTGAAGCAAATGGTGGGTATTTGTCATTTCTAATGGCTGAGTAATATTCCATTGTATACATAAACCACATCTTCTTTATCCATTCATCTTTCATTGGACACTGAGGCTCCTTCCACAGTTTGGCTATCGTGGCCATTGCTGCTATAAACATAATGAAACTAATTTCCTGATTCTAAAATGTAAGCGGTAGCACTGATGCTAGGTTACTAATGCTTGCTTCTGTAAAAATTCATCATTTACTTTTCTATATCCTGGTAGTTACCTTCAACCCATGGAACCAGGGAACCTTACAGGAGATTCAGAGTTTCTTCTTTTGGGATTTTCAGAGGAAGTAGAACTACAGCCACTCGTATTTGGGCTTTTTCTCTCCATGTACCTGATCACTGTGTTTGGAAACCTGCTCCTCATCCTGGCTGTCAGCTCTGACTCCCACCTTCACACTCCCATGTACTTCTTCCTCACCAACCTGTCCTTTGTGGACATCTGTTTCACCTCCACCACCGTCCCCAAGATGCTATGGAACATCCAGACTCAGAGCAAAGTCATCACTTATGAAGGCTGTATCAGCCAGATATACTTTTTTATACTCTTTGCAGGATTAGATGTCCTTCTACTGACTGTGATGGCCTATGACAGGTTTGAGGCCATCTGTCACCCTCTGCACTACATGATCATCATGAATCCACAGCTGTGTGGGCAATTGGTTCTGATGTCATGGATTATAAGCATCCTCCATTCCTTGTTAGAAAGCTTAATGGTCTTGCGGCTGTCCTTCTGTACAAAGTTGGAAATCCCTCATTTTTTCTGTGAACTCAATCAGATGATCCAACTTGCCTGTTCTGACACCTTTCTCAATAACATGGTGATGTATTTTGCAGCTGTCTTGTTGGCTGGTGGTCCCTTTGTTGGGATTCTTTTCTCTTACTCTAAGATAGTTTCCTCCATACATAGAATCTCATCAGCTCAGGGCAAGTACAAAGCGTTTTCCACCTGTGCATCTCACCTCTCAGTTGTCTCCTTATTTTATTGTACAATCCTAGGAGTGTACCTTAGCTCTGCTGCTACCCAGAGCTCCCACTCAAGTGCAGTGGCCTCAGTGATGTACACAGTGGTCACACCCCTGATGAACCCTTTCATCTACAGCCTGAGGAACAGAGACATAAAGGAGGCTTTGATGAGATTTTCTGGGATGCCAGCTCTAAAAAGGCCAATCGTTCTGGGGCTGAAGAAGTGCCCATGATTGCAGGACCTGAAGCCTGAGCCAAACATTGGATTCTTTGATCAGATTGTGAAAGTGGAGTGCTCCTCTTCTATTTTTTTTTCCTGAAATTTCTTTTTTTTTTTAAATTTCAACCTTTTGTACAATATATGTAACTCAATTTATTAAGCATTGTGGTATCTCTGATACAAAAGAGATATTCCCTTTGTCATTCCCTACTCCCTCAATGCTATTCCTAACCTTGGATGTGAAATATTTGGAAATTCTCACTTATTTCAAAGGACTATATGGATCTGCTAAGAATAATTTCTTTTCACATAAAATATATCATAATGAGTATTTTTTGTTCTGTTTGACTGAATACTATTCCTATGGAAAATCTACTCTTGGCAATCACAAGTATTTATATAAGTTTATAACAGAGGAAAATCTGAGACCACTGTGCTTCACTCTGTGATCATTCTTTACCATTACCTTTACCATTATATATATGTATACCATTACCTTAACTGCTCTTTATGAGAATGCAGACTTTGATGTCCTTGTTGTTGTAGCTGATCATGGGGATTGTTCTACACATTAGGATCCTGGAGTTACCATTTGCTTCAAAGTGGATGGAACTGGAGGGTATTATGCTGAGTGAAGTAAGTCAATCGGAGAAGGACAATTCATTGAGAATTATATGTTCTCATTCATTTGTGGAATATAAATAATAGTGAAAGGGAATATAAGGGAAGGGAGAAGAAATGTGTGGGAAATATCAGAAAGGGAGACAGAACATAAAGACTCCTAACTCTGGGAAACGAACTAGGGGTGGTGGAATGGGAGGAGGGCAGGGGGTGAATGGGTGACGGACACTGAAGGGGGCACTTGACGGGATGAGCACTGGGTGTATTCTGTATGTTGGCAAATTGAACCCCAATAAAATTAAATTTATCAAAAAAAACAAGTATAGATTAAAGTTCACTACAGTATAGTCCTTACAGTGTGGACTCTTGTAAAAATGAAAAAACAATCGATATAGGATTCTAAGCTCAGTGTATGAAGCCTAAAAAGATCTAAATATCTCATAATTAAGAGACTTTAAAATCGTATGTGATATATATTTTATTCATTCTTTACACATTATTTAATAAAAGCATTTCAACTCCAAGGTCATAAACACATTTTCCTATATTTTTTTCTAATAATGTTATGTTTTTCCAATTAGTGTTTTAATCTGCCAGGAAAATTTTTGTGGGGGGGATATAGTAGAGGTATATTTTTTTAGTGTTCAATAATTTGTCCGTTGGGTAGAACACCTGGTGCTCAACAAACTTTTTTAAATGGAGCACTAAATTGAAGCTCTGAATTTGTGTTATAAGCATGAATTACCTAATTGATTTGTCAGAAACATCACAAAGACCAGGACACAGTATCCATATGGTTATAGCAAATTAAGATACCTCTCTCTCTTCTTAAAGAGAGAAATAGCAATTTTCTAGAGCTATCACGAGATCTTCTCTGGCATAAGACAGTACTTTGGGGGTCCATCAGACCTGATTAAACAGGTTCCTCCGTCTTAGATTTGGAGAAAACATGAACTCAAAATTGGAATAAGATGCAAGGCGATTACAGCTCTAGAAGGCAGGCAAGATCATGGAGAAGAAGTAATAAAAACTGAATTCACCTGACTTCTAATCTAGTCTCCTGGGAACAGAGAATTGGCAGGAAAAAAATTTCTTTCTGTCCAGACCAGTGGCCCATGGGGAAATAATATGCTCTGAGGTGGGAGTAACAATGGAAACAGTGCCTAATGAGCAGAGAGACACAGGGAGCTGTAAATGCCTCCTACACTGCAGTCCCTTACTGTGACGCATCCTTGTGCAGAACAGGACATGGTTGTTCCTTTGGAATTCCTAGGTCTGACTGGGGATCCTCCCTTCACTGCTTCCTGCTGTCCTGTCTGGGAACAGAGCTCCTGTCTCTCATCAACCAGGGAGGAATTGGGCCCTCCACACAGGGACTTTCACCTTATAGACCCCACCCAGGTGAGTCTGAGAGCTCAGCAGGTATTTCAGGAAAGGATCAGAGAGAAGGAACCTGGGACCCTTTACCTGACTTCACCTGAGAGTCTAACCAGCCTATCCCAGAGCCATGAGATTGCATGTTTGTTTACCTGTTGACTATCAATTTAAAAATATTACTCAGCCATTAGAAACGACAGATACCCACCATTTGCTTCAACATGGATGGAACTAGAGGGTATTATGCTGAGTGAAGTAAGTCAATCGGAGAAGGACACACATTATGTGGTCTCATTCATTCGGAGAATATAGAAGATAGTGAAAGGGAATAAAGGGGAAAGGAGAGAAAATGAGTGAAATTATCAGTGAGGGTGGTAAAACATGAGATACTCCTAACTCTGTGAAACGAACAAGGGGTGGTGGAAAGGGAGGTGTGCAGGGGGGTTGGGGTGGTGGTGAGGGGCACTGATGGGAGCACTTGATGGGATGAGCACTGGGTGATATGCTATATGTTAGCAAATCGAACTCCAATTTAAAAATACAAAAAAAATAAAAATAATTCACCTAATATGTTTTAAAAAGAAGTGCTAGTTGGACTCAGCAATAGAGGAATCACTGTTGATATGTAGTGGGAATGGGAATCCAGTTGAATGAGACAGAGAAAGGAATGGGGAACTTAGTGGTCTTGGTGAAATTAGAACATATTTAAGGAGTTTTACAGCTAAGGGGAGTAGGAAAACAGTATTAGGCTTGGAAGTGAGCCGTGGAGTGACAGCATTTTTAAAAATTTTTCAGGTAGGGTGCATTTAGCTTGTTTTGTATTTATTAGAAGGATCCAGGTCCATAGAGGTAAATATTACCTTATGACGGCATTTTTTAAGACATATATTTCACAGTACTGTCTTGCCCATTGTATTCACTGGGAAAAAATGTGCCTAATATGCATGAAGAAATATGCCAAGGAGTATCACTTTGCAACTATTCTATTACCAAGAAGTCTGAGTATATTTTTTAATAAATTTATGTTTTATTGGTGTTCAATTTGCCAACATATAGTATAACACCCAGTGCTCATCCCGTATGCTGAGTGAATATATTTTTGACTTTGTTAGCTATTTACTTCAGATGTGAAAATTCTTACTGCAAGCATATTGCTTTCATGTACTGGGGTCTGTGTGCTTTTATTGAGTTTTGATCCCATTCTTTCAAGAAAAGAATGGCAATTTTTTTTCACCAAGTTTGCTGTTTGCCACTTAATCCTTGTATATAGTAGATGTATTTATGGGATCCAGTGAGAGCCTCAACATGGATGGAACTAGAGTGTATTATGGAACAATTCAACCACTCATATTTTGAGTGGTTGAATCTATCAGTTTGTAACATCCTCATTCCTTTTAAACATGAATTTCTTCCTCATCCTTAGTAGTAAGCATTGCTTTTACACATATTTCCATCTTATTTCATGTCTAATTTTCCTTATTTCTAATATTTTATATCTTGGAATTAGATTTGTTTTTTTTAAATAGCAATCACCTCCTGTCATTATGTGAATCATTTTCTTCTGTATTCAACTAAAGATCCCTGCATCTTTTTCCTAAGCATTAAAGAATCCATTTATGGTTACATACGCCCAAATTATAACTTGGGATACTGCTTCCTGCACTGTATATTAAAAAGTATATTTTCTTATTCTTCTATTTCCAAGCTTTTCACCATTTCATCTTGAATTACAGGCCCATGTTGATGTCATTGTTGCCATTGTCTATCTTTTCTGTAAGATGTTAGTATTAGACTATTGTCCAGTTTTGTTCAAGACAGTTATTGGAAACCACCATATTTAACATGATTTTATTTTCCCTACCATTCTTTCTATTTAATGAATGCCCATTTTTTTAAATACTTGTTTCTATACAAATGCACACCTTTATGAACACAAAGAGGTGAACAAAGCAGGTGAGGCTGCTGCTCCCTGGATCATACATTAAAATGGAGAACAGGGCAATAAATGCTCATATGACACAAGGTCTTCAACCATAAGTCGTATACAGAAAGGGGATAGATTGTCATGGAACATGCTAGATTTTGCAGAGTATGGTTTGAAAAGGTTTCTGCATGGCAGACAAGGAAAGGAGAACCAAGACAGGTGAGTACTCATTTGATGTATCAAAGATCAAACCCAAAGCCCAAGATAAAAAAAAAAAGGAACAAATGCCACCAAGGAAAGTAAAAGAAGCCAGCCTTATCTACTCTTGTCCACACAAAAACCAGTGTGGTCAAATAAACAGGGCTTAGGGACAGGAGTAATAATTAGATCAGGGTCCTGAGGTGGACCCTATGATGAGACCAGTGGAGCAATCAGTGTGGGCTTCCTGGAGTCTGACGTCACATCAGCACCCACGTTGACTGCCTTGTCCCTCTGCAACCTGGTCTTCTGATGGACTCTACATTCATACTGTTTTCCCCATATTAGCAGGCACCGTCTTTCTATTAAAATCATTTTTTCCTTTACTGCATTAGATCCCATTTTTTTTAACCATCCACAGTGAATATGCCTTTTACATTATGATCAAGCATGTATGTACATGCAAACACACAAATCCATATATATGTACACACACATACAAACATGACTGAAGAACAATCATTCATGTACTTAAAGGAAGGAACCATGCTCAACTTTTTATATATATGGACTCAATCAGTCAACTACCTAAGGAGGATAAGTACCACTACCCCCACTATTCTGAATAAATAGGTTGTCTTCCCAAATCCAAACAGCTAATGTGTAGTAGATCCAAAGTTCAAAAATCATTCCCTGTTTCCAAAATTTTGCATTTAATATAATTTTGAAAAGTCTTCTACTATTTCATCTTGATAAATATCCACTATTTTGGTACATTGCATATTTTCTTGGGTCATTTGTGGATTTATTCTTTTTACTCATATTTCTTTTTTAAGATTTTATTTTTTTTGACACAGAGAGAGAGATACAGAGAAAGAGTGCACAAGTAGATGGAGCTGCAGGCAGAGGGAAAGGGAGAAGCAGCCTCCCTACAGAGCAGACAGCCCAATGTGGGGCTCAATTCCAGAACTCTGGGATCATGACCCAAGCTGAAAGCAGACACTTAACTGTCTGAGCCACCCAGGTGTCCCCCTTTTACTCATATTTCTAGAAGATGTTAGTACAGTATGGTGTCTTAACACAATAAATATGTCACTCTTTCCTCTTCTGGAGAAATTACTTTTTGCATCTTTTATTAGTTATTCTGTGCATCAAGGGGATATACCTAGGGTTGGAATGCAGCCAGAACCAGGGAAACTTTTTCATCACCATGATGTCTTAGGGACCTCCCAGGGACTAATACCATTTCTTTCCTAAATATTGTAGCTGGGGCTGAGAAGAGCTTGGTAGTCACATAGCCCCAGGAGTCTATAGTGCGCAATATAGGACCCTTAAAATACAGACTCCAGGGTCTTAACCAATACTTGGTAATACAGAAAGGATCCTTTTTTATTGACAGTATTCCTTAGAAACAAATTACTGAAGTGCAAGAAACACTATGTGAATGAAGGACTCCCTGTATCTTGAAATCTCAGCTACAGTGGGGAGGCCACCTTATTCCTCAACATTCACTGACAACATCTCTCATCACTCTCCCTCTTATTCCATCTTCTGACCACACTGGCTCCATTTTGAGTCCTAGATATCTGAAACAGGTGACTTCCTCATGGCCTTTGCACCGGTTCTTTCTCTTACAAGGCACAACCATCCCCAGGTAATCTCTTGTCTCCCATGCAGACTTCCTGTGGTCTCTCCTCAAGTGTCACCTTGTTTTAGGTCCCCTTGAGCTCCCAGTAAAGAGAACATCCCATCCACTTTTTTATGCCTGCTTCCCCCCATATAACTTTCCTCATTATAATTATAGCATTTCTGCCATGTTACTAATGCACATTTGTATTAAAATTCATCTTTTTCCCCCTAACTTGTAGTCATCAAGACCACCACATGGGACCAGGAAATGATACACAAATTTCACGATTTCTTCTTCTGGGATTAACAAACAAACCAGAACTACAGCCCCTCATATTTGGGCTTTTCCTCTCCATTTACCTGACTACTGTGTTTGGAAACATACTCATCATCTTAACTGTCAGCTCTGACTCCCACCTCCACACCCCCATGTACCTCTTCCTCTCCAACCTCTCCTTTCTAGACATCTGTGTCACCTCTACCATCGTCCCAAAGATGTTGGTGCATATACAGACACAGAACAATATTATAACTTATACAGGATGTATCAGCCAGATCTTTTTATCCACATTATTTGCAGGCTGGGATGACTTTCTCTTGGCTGTGATGGCCTATGACCGCTACGTGGCCATCTGTCACCCCCTGCACTACACGGTCATCATGAACCCCCAGCTCTGTGGACTGCTTGTTCTGGTGTCCTGGATCATGAGTGTCCTGAATTCCTTATTACAGAGCTTAATGATATTGAGGCTGTCCTTCTGTAGAGAAGTGGAAATACCCCACTTTTTCTGTGAACTTCATCAGATGATCCAACTTGCCTGTTCTGATACATTTCTTAATGACACGGTGCTATATGTTTCAACTGTGCTGTTGGCTGGTGGTCCCCTTGCTGGGATCCTTTATTCATATTCTAAGATTATTTTCTCCATACATAGAATTTCATCAGCTCAGGGCAAATATAAAGCATTTTCTACCTGTGCATCTCACCTCTCAGTTGTCTCCTTATTTTATTGCACGGTCCTGGGAGTGTATCTTAGCTCTGCTGCTACCCAGAACTACCAGACAAGTGCAGTGGCCTCGGTGATGTACACAGTGGTCACACCCATGCTGAACCCCTTCATCTACAGCCTGAGGAACAGAGATATAAAGAGGGCTCTGATGAGGTTTTTCAGAAGGACAGCTCTAAAAGGGACATTGTCCTGGTATCAAAGAAATGCCCTTGACTGCAAAGCTCAAAGCCATTTGTTCTGTATGGGTAAATGTTTTTGTGACTTGCCCCTCAGAACCGGCCACCTAGATCTGCATGTACACAGCTGGCTAAGGAATGTTGTTCGTGAGACTCCTGCTATGTGAATAACCTTGCAAGCCTACTTGTGTATTCTATCTGGCCTCCAGGTCAGAACTGACGATTCTGGTCTGGATGCCAAGAGCTTAAATCTTGTCTCACACCCTCTCCTGCTCCAGGCTGGGCTGGACCCCTGAAATGGACTCTGGGAGGGGACACAGACACACAAAGTCCAGGATCATTGAAAATATGGAAACATGATATCATGGAAATGCAGCTTACCCCAAACTGCAAGTAGACAAGCATGCTTAATTTCAAACTCTATCATGTGCACTATGAATATGGCCCTTATGCAGATGGTCAATTGAAAGTCTCACCTGAGGGGAGGATGCTCTGCCCAGGCCTCTCAATCAGGACTCCAGCCTGGCTATTTCTGTGGGTTTCGCCAGCTGATGAGGTTTGATGTTGTAAGTACTAGGTTTGATGTAACTTACCTTATTATCACTTATTACCTACTATTACTATCATCTATGTGTAGATTCCTTTCCTCTCCTGTCTCTATTAGGTTTCTATAATAATAACAATAAAGTTTCCTTTCCTTTTCAAAACCAAAACATGGCAGCTATGAATCTTTTGTGTAAAACATGATTCTTTGATCATTGTGAAAATAGAGTCTGCTCTTATGAGTTTCTTGAAATTTCCACTTCTTACAATTCAACTTCTCTAAAGACAATTATCATATGATTTCACTCATATGTGGAATTTAAGCAACAAAACAGAGGAGCATAGGTGAAGGGAGGGAAAAATAAAATAAAACAAAATTGGAAAGGAAGACAAACCATAGGAGAATCCTAATATAGGAAACAAACTCAGGGTTGCTGGAGGGGAGGTTGGTGGTAGCATAACATAACTGGGTGATGGATATTAAGGAGGGCACATGATGTAATGAGCACTGGGTGTTATATGCAACTGATGAATCACTAAATTCTACCCTTAAAAGTAAGAATACACTGAATTTTAACTAAATTGAAGTAAAATTGTAAATGGGATTGACTCCTTAATTTCAGTTTCTTTCTTTCAGTCTCATTGTTAGTGTATAGAAATACCACTGACTTCTGGGCATTGATTTTGTATACTGCCACACTGCCAAATTGCTGTATGAGTTCTAGCGATCTTGGGGTGGAGGCTTTTGGGTTTTCTATGTAGAGTATCATGTCATCGGCGAAGAGGGAGAGTTTGACTTCTTCTTTGCCAATTTGAATGCCTTTAATGTCTTTTTGTTGTCTGATTGCTGAGGCTAGGACTTCCAGTACTATGTTGAATAGCAGTGGTGAGAGTATACCCAGCAATTGCACTTCTGGGGATTTACCCCAAAGATACAGATACAATGAAATGGCAGGATACCTGCACCCCGATGTTTATAGCAGCAATGTCCACAATAGCCAAGCTGTGGAAGGAGCCTCGGTGTCCATCGAAAGTTGAATGGATAAAGAAGATGTGGTTTATGTATACAATGGAATATTACTCAGCTATTAGAAATGACAAATACTCATCATTTGCTTCCACATGGATGGAACTGGAGGGTATTATGCTGAGTGATATAAGTCAATCAGAGAAGGACAAACATTATATGTTCTCATTCATTTGGGGAATATAAATAATAGTGAAAGGAAATAGAAGGGAAGGGAGAAGAAATGGATAGGAAATATCAGAAAGGGAGACAGAACATGAAGACTCCTAACTCTGGGAAACGAACTAGGGGTGGTGGAAGGGGAGGAGGGCGGGGGGTGGAGGTGAATGGGTGACGGGCACGGAGGGGGGCACTTGATGGGATGAGCACTGGGTGTTATTCTGTAAGTTGGCAAATTGAACACCAATAAAAAATAAATTTATTATTAAAAAATAAATTGAAGTAAAATAAAATAAAATTGAGAAAAAAGAATTCAACTTCTCCGTATAATTTCAGAAAACTCTGTTTACTAAGCTTTCTGCTCTGTCTGATATACACATGTTTCCCCTTGGTGCATTTTCATATCTTCCTACAGTTATCCCCAACCGTGGATCAGAGCCTTATGTGGGAGGCTGGATTCCATGACCCAGAGATCATGACCTTAGACCAAACCAAGAGTCCAACACTTCACCGACATCACCACTCAGTCACCCCATGAACTTAATTTTAATAATGAATCACATTTTTTATCTTAATGCTGAAAGGACTCAAAGTCAGAATTTATATTTAAATCTAAAGTCATAGGGTCCCTGGCTAGCTCAGTCAGTGGAGCATGCAACTCTTAATCTTGGGGTAGTAATTTCAAGCACCACATTGAGTATAGAGATTACTTACAAAATAAGTAAGTAAGTAAATAAATGAATAAATAAATAAATACACAAATACATAAATAAAATCCCATTTATATTTTAGCAATGGAGAATTCATTTTTTTTCCATTCCATTTAAGCAATGGAGCAAAAGCTCCAAATTGAGTTTTTTTCTTCCAGTTAAGGCTGGTCTTCAATACAAAAAGCCCTTACCCAAGAGATAAGAAATGAATTAATTGAGAGACTAAAATTTGCTTTCCTCCAAAACAATTTTATTGGATAAATGTCTATATTACATTCTTATTTCTGCTATAACAAATTACCACACTAGAGGCTTCAAAGAAGCAAATTTATATATTCTTACTGTTTTGGAGGTCAGAAGCTGAAATAAGTTTCAGTGGACTAAAATCAAGATGTCTACTGGGCCTGATTCCTTCTGGGTGCTCCAAAAGAAACTCTTATTTCTTTCCTATTGCATTTTCTAGTGACAAGCAGCATTCCTTGACTCATTGCCCTTTCTCTGTCTTCAAAGCCAACAATGTGGCATCATCAAATCTCTCTCTGATCCAACTATTCTGCTTTCTTCTCCCACATTCAGAGGACCATGATGATTAGGTTAGTTCCATCTGCATGATTTTGGCCACTCTTACTTTAAGGTTAGCTTATTAGCAGCCCTATTCCCTTTGCTACTTTAATTCTCCTTTTCCTATAAAGAATAACATATTCAAGGATTCTAAGAATTAGAATGTGGACAACTTCAGGAGGTTCTTATTCTGACTATTAAAAATCTTCTCCAAGGTGCCAGGCAGCCCAGTCAGTTAAGCATATGACTCTTGATTTAGGCTCAGGTCATGATCTAAGTATCCTGAGATTTAGCTCTGCATCAGGCATTACACTGGGTATGGAGCCTGATTAAGACTGTCTCTCTCCCTCTCTGTCCCTCTTCCTGGCTCCCACAAGATGTCTTTCTATATAGTTAAAAAAAAGTCTTTTTCAACGGTATTTTATTGGATGTCACTCAAGGGTCCTTATGTAAAAGAAACAAACACAGAATTTCTTGCAGCCCCTAGAGTGACTGAATACACTAGTCATTCAAAATTCTATGCAAACATGATTCATGTGTATGTGAAGAAGACCTACACCCACCTGCACCTTACTCTATCACAGGACCACAGCCTTGCTACTGAAAGAGTTGTCCACAGACTACCACCGGCAGCAACAACATCACTCAGGAGCTGGTTAGAAACACTGAACTCCTGGACTTACCAGCACCTGCT
This sequence comes from Canis lupus baileyi, assembly GCF_048164855.1. Taxonomy (NCBI): domain Eukaryota; kingdom Metazoa; phylum Chordata; class Mammalia; order Carnivora; family Canidae; genus Canis; species Canis lupus. The sequence continues at coordinate 49,281,918 of NC_132856.1, forward strand.
AAAGGAAAATCTGTATTTAAACTAGTATCCAGGGCACCTAGGTGGCTCAGTGGTTGAGTGTCTGCCTTGGTCTAAAGTTGTGATCCCAAGGTCCTGGGATCAAGTCCCACATCAAGCTTCCCATGGGGAGCCTGTTTCTCCCTCTGCCTGTGTCTCTGCCTCTCTCTCTGCATCTCTCATTAAAATAAACTCTTTTAAAAAAATAAAAATAAACTAGACTCATAGGTGATTCCTATGCACTTTGAGGTTAAGGGAGTACTGGTTTAGACTACCTTTCCTCATGTTCTCAATTTTACCTTTGAGGCAGGGTCATTGTGTGTGTTGAGAGCTGTCCTGCTTATTGGAGACATTAAGCAGCATCCCTCAGAATTGCCAGATTCTAGCATCCCTCAGACATTGCCAGATATGCCCAGGGGAAAAGAACCACCTCTGGTTGGGACCACTGGCACAGAGTTTGAAAACTGGGAGCAGCTAACAGAATACAATCCATACCCATCCCTTTCTGCAATGATAACTTTGAGAAGATCACTAAATTCTTCAAGCCATGGAGACATCCGTGGGGAACAGAGTTCACACCAATGCTTCCTCACAGAATGGGCTTTTATAAAAATTAAATCAGGCAACACCTATAAAGTGCAAAATTTGGATTGAAGTGCATAAAATACCTCAATATAGACTTAAAATTAACAAACATTTTATAATGACATTTTAAGCCATAGCTCTGAACTTGTGATAGAAATATGAAATTCCTAATTGTTTTAGCAAAATTGTCATGAATCCAAGGAGTGAGGATCCCAGGTTTTATATTAAAGAAACAAACTTATCATTTGAAAGGGGAAATGTAACTTGCTAGAGATATCAGGGATTGGGGTCTCCACCACAAGTCAAAGCTTTGAAGGACCCAAGCATTCTAGTCAAGATTGACTCCTCAGTCTTAAACAGGAGAAAATGTTCACTCAGGAGTGGGATAAGGTGCTAGGGATTTAGTTCACTGAAAGACAGAAGTCATAGAAAAAGAGTAAGAAACACTGATTTCATCTGTCTTATCACCTGGTCTCCTAGGAACAGAAATTCAACAGGAAAAGTTTCCTTTCTGTCCACACTAGTGTCCCATAGGGAAATCATGTGCCTAAAGGCAAGAGGAATAGGAGGGAAATGTGACTAATGAGCAGATCGAAGCAGGTGTAAATACATCCTCCGCTGCAGTCCCACAGCTCAGGCAACCTCGGGATGGATAAGACCTGGTCGTTTCTTGTGCAGTCCTAAGTCTGGATGGGACACTGACATTTGACCCATTGTTGCTCTCTTGTCTGGGGACACAGCTTCATCCTCCATCATCTACCAACCACACAAGTATTTTGATTTCCATGTAGAGACCTTCTTCTTTGAGATCCCACCTAGATGAGTTTTACTGCTCAGTAGGGACTGCAAGAGAAGGTAAAGAGAAGGAAAGAGAATTTACCTGAGGTCACCTGAGGGCCAGTCCAGCCCAGCCCAGAGCTGAGAGTTTGCTGTGTCTGTTTACTGGCTTGATTGAGAAATTGATTGATTTATTGATTGATAGATTTATGTATTTGTGGTGTTAAAAATAGAATTGAATATTGAATACAGAAATGCAAAGTTCAACATTAACAACTAAGTTATATAAGGGAGAAGAAATGGGTAGGAAATATCAGAAAGGGAGACAGAACATGAAGACTCCTAACTCTGGGAAACGAACTAGGGGTGGTGGAAGGGGAGGAGGATGGGGGGTGGGGGTGAATGGGTGATGGGCACTGAGGGGGGCACTTGACGGGATGAGCACTGGGTGTTATTTTGTATGTTGGCAAATTGAACACCAATAAAAAATAAATTTATTATTTAAAAATATTAATGTAAACCCAATTAGACAGGGGATAGGAAACATAAAAGTAGAACATGAGACCAAGGATCTTTGCATTTAACAAGAGTAGAAAAGTCAAGTATTAGCTGTGGAGGGATATACAATGAAGTGAAGATATGTCTTTTCATTTTTAAGATGGGTCATACTAGACTACATTTCCGTTCTGATGAGAAAAAAACAGATGGAAGAACTTCCACAGATACATCCTTGTAAGAGCAGTATGTAAAACATACATATCATAATACCTCCTCTCTCTTGAGTATTCAAATGAAATTTTTAAAATGTATTATGTGAAAAGGAGTATGCTATGAACTTTCTTTACAGTTACCTCATTACCCATGAGCCTGAATATGTTCTGGCTTAGGTAGTCACTTACTTTCTCTGTTGAAAATTGTCTGTGGGAGTCCTTGGTGTTTACAGAGTGGGGCTAGAGTGGTTTTATTCCTGTTTTTTTATCACATTCTTACAAGCAAAGAATTACTGTTTATTTCACCAATTTAGCTACCTCCCATTTTGCTTTCTTATGTATGTGTACACATATTTGTGCAGAATATGTGAGCGTGTATAAATTTTATGTGATAAAGTCTGTGAATTAGTCATAATATATTCCCTCTGCTGCTTTTCTAGAATTGACTGTCACCTTAATACTCTTCACTTGTGAATAGCTGCTTTACAAAAAAATGAAAGTGAATGTTCTTCTTCCTACCTTATTGTTCACAAATCACCCCTTATACATACTTCCAACTAGTGTTCATGTCTCTGTATTCCTTATTGTTCTTCGTGGCCTTTTATTATTTCTAGATCGATTTTTAGAATAGAAATGCCATCATGTGGAAGGCATTCTTCTATACATTTGACCACGAATCACCTTTACCTTCCAGAAGCATACTTGTCCCATATCTCTTTATGTGAGATGAAACTAAGACGTAGAGAACCTGTCTCCACATTAAAAGACTTTTTCATATTATTTTATTCCTGCATCCTTGGCAGTTTAATTTAGGTTTGGACCCACGTTTATTTCATTAAATTATTACTCTTTTAAATCTTTTTGTTAAGAAGTTAGTTTGGAAAAAAAAAAAGAAAAAAAAAAAAAAAAGAAGTTAGTTTGGCACCTTCCTTTAATTTCATTTCAGACAGTGGTTTTCAGCCACTTTGCTTAACCTAAGTACAGTTCACTATTCTTATTTCAAAAGTCATTTCTTTTAAAACTATTCTGTATTATGCACAAATACACATTCACACACTTTCAATTGCACAGTATGAAAAGACACCTATGCATATTGTAAGTACTCTTTATGTTCTGGCACAATCTTTTTCTCTAGCTTTTCTCTCCCATCTTTCTGACTCAGGAGTACGTTATTCCTTTAGTCAATCAGTGTAATGCTGACTCACTATTTCAATGCCTACATGACATTTACACTTACAGTCTTTGATATTTTTTCTCACTAAATTATATCAATTCTACAAAAATTTTAATAGTTAAAACTGTATTTCACAATCAAAGGTGATTTTGTCCTCCACAGAACATTGAGCAATATTCAAAGACATTTTGGGCAGTCCCCCTGGGGAAGGGTGTGTGGATGCCAGGGACATTCTAAGCATCCTACAATGCACAGGATACATCCTACCACAGAGAAAGATCTGGTCCAGAATGTCCATAGAGCAGAGACTGATTAACACTGATAAAAGCATATCTGTATTTTTAAAATATTTTGTCTAAATTAATCTCTACACCCAACATGGATTTGAATCTACAACCCCAAGCTCAAGAGTCCCATGCTCTATCAAATGAGCCAGCCAGCCACCCCAAAGAGCATCTCTATTATTAATATTTGTAACTGTCTTCAGAGCCTGCTCAAGATGTTGTAACACTTCACAATTCTTTTTTTTAAGATTTTATTTATTCATGACAGACAGAGAGAAAGGCAGAGACACAGGCAGAGGGAGAAGCAGGCTCCCTGCAGGGAGCCTGATGTGGGACTTGATCCCTGGACTCCAGGATCACACCCCAGGCCAAAGGTTGTGCTAAGCCACTGGGCCACTGGGGCTGCCCAACACTTCACAATTCTGACAGCAAAATTAGAATGTATCCCTTTGCTACCTGTTTATAAATTCCCACCCCAATCACATTGACTGTTTTCTTGGGGTGATGGGTATGATAGAGATTTCTTGTTAGGCTTTTTAACTATTAGTGAGTTTGAACAAAGATTCCTATATTTGATTGCCATGTTTATTTGCCTATTATTATATGTCTACATATTATATGCCTATTTATCTATAATTACCAGCATTTCAAATAATTATAAATCATAGCTTCTCTATTGACTTCCAGTTAGATATTTTTGGTCATAATATAGTTTTAAATTTTATTTAAATATATCTATCTTCGTAATTCTGAGGGTTTTGCCTCAATTATAATGATTTCCCTTACTGTAGTTTTTATATGTAAAACTCTAGAAGTATATATAAAATGGAATGAATATTACTAAAAGGTTTACTCCTTTTAATTTTTTGTGAGATGTGTGAGATAAGGAGCCACTGCACTTCCTTCCAGGTAGAAGGCTTTTTGTGCCAACTTCTATCAACAATCCAATCTTTACCAACTAAATCCAAATGCAGCTTTGTCGTGTATTAAGTGTCCATGTATAATGAGACCTAATTCCTGATTCATTCCACAGATACTAAAAGAATCTTCTATCTTCCAGAAATTCCTAAGTACTTTTTATTTTATTCCCTTCTATTTCAAGGTCTTGGGGAATTTTATTATTCATCCATGTTGATTATGTGGAATTATGGCACCTGTAGATCCTGTTTCAGTTAGTTCTCAAAACTTCCTTCAATGCTGTTGAACACAGTTGTACTAAAGCTGCTCTTTTTAACCTGGTTTTCTCTCTTCTGTCATTCTCTGTATTTCATAATGTCTCATTTCCTTGAATTTGTTTCTATATAAGTGCATATACATCCACACCCATAAAGAAGAAGATGAACAGTGCAGGTGAAGTCCCTGCTCTTTTGGTCCTTATGCCACAGTAACAGATGAGAGTGCAATGAGATAAATGTGAGTACAAGATAATGTCTTTGGATAAGTCACATAAAGAATATTCAGAGTAAGGGGATAAATTGCCATGGATGTTTAGGATTTACAGAGTCTGGGGAAGTCCTTGCATGTTGATTGAGGAACAGAACTATGAGTAGTTGTGCTCCTGGGACTTGTCAAGAACGTGACTAAAACTCAAAGGCTAAGATTGATAAATAAACACAAAAAAGATGTCACATAGGAAAGATAATAAAGAGGTTCACCTCATCCTCTATTGGACCAAAAAAACCCAGCTGGTCAAAAAATATGGAATAGACAAGGAAAAACAAGTCCTCTGCTATCTAGTAATAAAAACACCAAATTTTGTGAAGTGTTGGCTTATTCTCCTTATTCATTCTTCTCTTGTGATATTCCACCTGTAAGGTGTTTCATACAATAATGATGTCATTACTTTTGTATTTTGGACAATTCTTTTTGCTCTTTTATTATTTTTGGTGGCTATGTATGGGATAAAGCCAAGATTGGATGACACCAGCACCAAAGAAGCTTTTCTTGCTCACAGTCTCTCAGGACAACTGAGCTTATTAGATCATTTTACTCTTTATGTCTGTCTCATTTCTCCCTTCCCTGTCTGTCTCTCTTCTCTCTCTCTCTCTCTGTTTATTGAACACAATTGTTATGTTTCCTTACATACAGGTCAGAAAGTAGCCATTCCAAAATGGAGCCCCAAGATGATTTGTCCCTGGGAAGCTATAAATAGGAATTTCTGGGTACTATTTCTACATTCCTTATGGAAAGGGTAATATAATGTGTATACATTCATATCCTAAACAGTGTGTTGGGGAGGGGATGAGGTGGTGAGAAGTACACAGAAGTAACACATCCCAGGAAGACATGGTGTGCTATGTTGTGTGTACATGACAGTCTGTGTCTCTGTGTATCTGTGCATGCATGTGTGCACCTTGATGAGTGAGAGCAGATCTCAGAGCCAGGATACTCAGGCTCCTCTATTCTAAGGTGATCTTTTTTTTTTCTTTTATTTTTATTTATTTATTTTTTACTTACAAATTTATTTTTTATTGGACAGGCACTGAGGTGGGCACTTGACGGGATGAGCACTGGGTGTTATTCTATATGTTGGCAAGTTGAACACCAATAAGGTGACCTTATAATACACAGTCCAAACTCAATAAACAGATGGTACTAAGGAGGGATGTTCAATTGACAGGATGCTATTACATTGACAGATGTGTTAACTGACAGATTCAAAAAGTGCAAGAGTTACATAGCATGGACAAGGAAGTCCCCATGTCTTGAACTTTAAGCCACCTATGAGGCCAATGGTTCTATAAAATTCACCGCCACCACCTCTCACCACTCTCCCCCTTGTCCATTCCCCTAAATACACTGGTTTCCTTCTGAGCCTTGATTCTGAAAAAACAGATCCTCAAGGTGTCGTTCCCTCTACCAGGAAGACCTCCAGGCCTCTACCTTCTCTCCTCCTCAAGGTCTCTCTTCAAAAGTCAACTTCTTAACCAATCTTGCCTGAACACCCAACATAACACCCCATCCACTCTCTCCTTTAATATACTTCTATGTTCTTTATAGCACTTGTCCCTATCTCACCATTATTTAATCTTAATATCTGCTTCTATCCTATCACCATCATTGAATTGTAGGGACTTCTGCTTTTTAGCACCTTCTACTTTATGACTAGGAAATGCTGGAAATATGGTTGACACTCTATATATTCCTCAAATTCATGAAATAATTTCTTATTGAAACTGTAAAATATCTGACTTTTGGGGGAATGTTGATGCTGGGGTGGAAACCGATAATCAGAAAGGAACTGGGGATCCCCTCAAGGGGCCTACATCCATTCACAAAATACTGATATTGTTTCTTGACTGGAAAATATACCTTGTAGCATTTCCACAATGTAAGCAATGACTATTTGTGTGAAAATTAGTCATGTTATTTTCCTCCCCTGGTAGTTACCTCCAATACATGGAAAAAGGAAATGATACACAAATTTCAGCATTTCTTCTTCTGGGATTATCAGAGGAACCAGAAATACAGCCCCTTCTATTTGGGCTTTTCCTCTCCATGTACCTCATCACTGTGTTTGGAAACCTGCTCCTCATCCTGGCCATCAGCTCTGACTCTCATCTCCACACTCCTATGTACTTCTTCCTTGCCAACCTGTCCTTTGTAGACATCTGTTTCACCTCCACCACCGTCCCCAAGATGCTTCAGAACATCCAGACTCACAGCAAAGTCATTACCTATGCAGGCTGCATCACACAGATGTACTTTTTCATACTCTTTGTTGTATTGGATGCCTTTCTCCTGACTGTGATGGCCTATGACCGGTATGTGGCCATCTGTCAACCACTGCACTACATGGTCATTATGAAAACCCAGCTGTGTGCACTGCTGGTTCTGCTGTCCTGGATTGTGAGTGTCTTGTATTCCTTGTTACAAACCTCCATGGTGTTGCGGCTGTCCTTCTGTACAGAGATGGCAATCCCTCACTTTTTCTGTGAACTCAATCAAGTGATCCAACTTGCCTGTTCTGATACCTTTCTCAGTAACATGGTGATGTATTTTGCAGCTATGTTTATGGCTACTGGTACCTTCTTTGGGATCCTTTACTCTTACTCTAAGATTGCTTCCTCCATACATAGAATATCATCAGCCCTGGGCAAATCCAAAGCATTTTCCACCTGTGCATCTCACCTCTCAGTTGTCTCCTTATTTTTTTGTACAAGTTTAGGAGTGTACCTTAGCTCTGCTGCTCCCCAGAGCTCTCACTCAACTGCAGTGGCCTCTGTGATGTACACAGTTGTCACACCCATGCTGAACCCCTTCATCTATAGTCTGAGGAACAAAGACATAAAAAAGGCTCTGATGAGATTCTCTGGGATGGCAGGTCTAAAAGTGACAACAATCCTGGAGTTGAAGAACCACCCATGATTATAGGGACCCAAAATCTGAGCCAAATGTTAAGATATTTGATCAGGTTGTGGAGGTGGAACATGCCTCTTCTATTTTTTCCTCTGGTCTTTTCTATAGTCTTCTTTTTTCATATGTATATGAAAAAGTGGAACATATAATATTCAATCCAATGGTATATGACCCAGCCATTAAAAAAGAATGAAAAAAATAAAATAAAATAAAAAATAAAAAAATAAAAAAAAGAATGAAATCTTGCCATTTGCAATGATATGGATGGATCTACAGAGTATTATACTATGTAAAATCAATCAATCAGAATAAGACAAATACCATAGGATTTCACTCATATGTAGAATTTAAGAAACAAAACAAATGAGCAAAAGAAAATAGAGGCAAACCAAGAAACAGACTCTTAACCATAAATAACAAACTGATGGTTACCAGAGAGCAGGGGACAAGGAGATGGGTGAAAAGGGAGATTAGGATTAAGGAGGGCACTTTCAGAGGGTGCCTGGGTGGTTTAGTCAGTTAAGCACCTCCCTTTGGCTCAGGTCATGATCCCAGAGTCCTAGAATAGAGCCTCACATTGGGTTCCCTGCTCAGTGGGGAGTCTACTTTTCCCTCTACCTCTTCCCCTCCCCCTGCTTGTGCTCTCTTTTTCTCAAATAAATAAATAAAAATCTTTTAAAAAGGAGGGCACTTGCTGTGATGAGCACCAGGTAATGTATGAAAGTGCTGAATCGCAAAACTGTACACCTGAAACTAATACTACACTGTCTGTTAACTAATTGGAATTTAAATAAAAAATTTACAAAGAGTATACTTATCATAATGAGTACTGATAAATGTATAGAATTGTTGAATCAGTATATTGTACCGCTGAAACGAATAAAATACTGTTGTTAATTATACTTCAACTTTAAAATAATTTTAAAGAAAAAATAAAATATACTTTTCAAAAAGATAAAAAAATAAAATATTACCTATGACTGTCCAGGTGGGATGAAGGTAATCACCACAGTCTTCCAAATGTTGAGGAGGGAGACAAAAGAGTTGGTGTCAGAGAGACTTTGAAAATCCTACCCTGCTGGCTCTGAAGGAGGAGGAAGGGCCCTGAGCCCAGGAACGCAGGCAGCCAGCAATGCCAGGAATTGGAAAAGAAACAGATTCTCCCTTGAGCCTCTAGAAGGAACTCAACACTGCATACGTGTTGCTATTAGATTCCTTTCAAGCTTCTAACTTCAGAACACTCAGCGCACTTGTTTAAGCAAGTAGTGTGGGGATATTTTACAGCAGCAGGAGGAATCTCATATAAATATAGTCAATAAAACTATTTGGGAAAAATAAATTTAGGTTTCTCTATTCCTTCATCAGCTACCCTTGGGTAAGGACAATTTACACTGAAAACCACCAAATAGGTAGAAAGGAAATTTAAAATCCATGTGGAGATTTCTGCCCCTTCAGCTTGTACAGTGAACTCCTAGGGCATCTGACTCTGAGCCTTTGTGGCACTGACATAGGAAAAGGAACTCAATATCAAAAATATTTGCTCTATATCTTTATCCTTTTATTTCACATAAATTGAAAAGTTCATTCTGTTTTAGCGATATCTTCTTGAGCATTCTCAAGAGTCCTGTCAACATAAAAGATGAAATTATAAATGCATCTCTGTGTGTACACATGTGGGTGAGTTTATTTGAAAGAAAATGTATGTGGACAAACATGTCCAAGACACAACCATTACTCTCAAATTTTTTCTTTGAGGTAAAAAAAGAAGTTCCACACATTTTATTTATTCCCAAAAATGTCCATTTGAAGTTATGTTTAGAATCTCACATTACCTTCAAAAATAGGGAATATGATGTTCAGGATGCTTAAATTGTTAGTAATTGCCTAACAGAGCAGTTAAAATTTATGTACAGTCTTAAATTATAACAAATAGAAACTTATACTACATACCCTTCATTTTTGTGTATGTCCTTTAATGCAACAAAGGGTACCCTTTACATATTCAGGCTATTATGTGTAATTATACTCTAATGATTTATTCAGAACAAATCTAATGGTGCATGGCTATAGGTAGGATCTAGAGCACAGGTAGCTGATTCTCATTTAAGACAGATGGGAGATAGCACTTCTAATGGGGAAGAACTTCAAGTGTCAATTATGGATGTAGGAACAATGGAATTAAATTTAAGTAATTCATATGATAAGCCAAAATCCTGTGAATACAAGAATAACCTACATATGGAAAGTAACAAGAGCCATGACGTGGCTGAGACAGAAGAGCATTACAGCCACACACAACATCATGAGTTGAGTCTTAGACACACAATGTAGAGAATCACACCTGACTCTAGATCCATGAGGAGCCCAGCAGAGATCAGAAATGCCCCCACCCCCGCATATAAATCCATTAAATTGTAAAGGTATTGTGATATCCCATTTGACAAGGACAGTCTGTTAAACAGCAAGAAGCTGACACAATAATCCAAGTGAACAGACTTGATGTAGTTAGAACATGTGCTGCTTTTTACTTGTGGCATATGATCTGGCCTTAAGGAGAGCAGGCATGATCATTTTGTTTTTTTTTTAATTTATTTTTTATTGTTCAATTTACTAACATACAGAATAACCCCCAGTGCCATCACCCATTCACTCCCACCCCCCGCCCTCCTCCCCTTCCATCACCCCTAGTTCGTTTACCAGAGTTAGCAGTCTTTACGTTCTGTCTCCCTTTCTGATATTTCCCACACATTTCTTCTCCCTTCCCTTATATTCCCTTTCACTATTATTTATATTCCCCAAATGAATGAGAACATATAATGTTTGTCCTTCTCCGACTGACTTACTTCACTCAGCATAATACCCTCCAGTTCCATCCACGTTGAAGCAAATGGCGGGTATTTGTCATTTCTAATAGCTGAGTAATATTCCATTGTATACATAAACCACATCTTCTTTATCCATTCATCTTTCGTTGGACACCGAGGCTCCTTCCACAGTTTGGCTATCGTGGCCATTGCTGCTATAAACATCAGGGTGCAGGTGTCCCGGCGTTTCATTGCATTTGTATCTTTGGGGTAAATCCCCAACAGTGCAATTGCTGGGTCGTAGGGCAGGTCTATTTTTAACTGTTTGAGGAACCTCCACACAGTTTTCCAGAGTGGCTGCACCAGTTCACATTTTGTTATTCAAGTTTATTGCCCATGACTTTATGAACAAATGACTATATGAGGGATCCCTTCTGGGTCACTTTGAGAATTTGAAGGACATGCATGTTTGTGCAGAAGAACTGGTGAGTCTGAACCACGGGACCAGCAGCAGGACATCCAGCTCTTGTGTGAAGCATCCTCAGATCTTGCAGGGGGTGAGACTTCTGAGGAGGAAGGAGGTACAAAATGGATGATACTGATATTGTTCATCACCATCCCTTAGTATTTGTGACAAATATTGGGTAAAGGGAGTTATTTCATGGAACAATAGATTCATATTAGCAGGTAGCATTGGAAGTTTTCAAGTAGAAACAGAAAGATAACTCTGTGATAAAACATAGAACACACTGAGGAATCTTTTGCATTAATGAATAAACCCCTTCCGTGTGGACACTAATCTTCTATGCTTCCACAAATACATACACAGCATGAAAAAGAAATATTTTGGATAGTAATAAAGTGAATGGTTTGAAATATACCTTTGTATTTCTTCAGGTTTTTTATTTTTTTATTTATTTTTATTTTTTATTTGTTGTGGGGTCTAAAAGATTATATTTCCAATGTTTATCCTTCTATAGTTTTAAAAAATTTTTAGATCAGATACATTTATTATATAAATTTATTTTTTATTTATTTCTTTTTCTTTTTTTATAAATTTATTTTTTATTGGTGTTCAATTTGCCAACATACAGAATAACACCCAGTGCTCATCCTGTCAAGTGCCCCCCTCAGTGCCTGTCACCCATTCACCCCCACTCCCCGCCCACCTCCCCTTCCCTCACCCCTAGTTCGTTTCCCAGATTTAGGAGTCTTTCATGTTCTGTCTCTATTTCTGATATTTTCCACTCATTTTTTCTCCTTTCCCCTTTATTCTCTTTCACTATTTTTTATATTCCCCAAATGAATGAGAACATATAATGTTTGTCCTTCTCCTATTGACTTATTTCACTCAGCGTAATACCCTCCAGTTCCATCCACATCGAAGCAAATGGTGGGTATTTGTCGTTTCTAATGGCTGAGTAATATTCCATTGTATACATAGACCACATCTTCTTTATCCATTCATCTTTTGATGGATACCAAGGCTCCTTCCACAGTTTGGCTATTGTGGACAGTGCTGCTAGAAATATCGGGGTGCAGGTGTCCCGGCGTTTCATTGCATCTGTATCTTTGGGGTAAATCCCCAGCAGTGCAATTGCTGGGTCGTAGAACATGCAGCCAAGAATACTTTATCCAGTAAGGCTTTCATTCAGAATAGAAGGAGAGATAAAGAGCTTCCAAGATAGGCAGGAACTGAAAGAATATGTGATCACCAAACCAGCTCTGCAAGAAATTTTAAGGGGGACTCTTAAAATTCCTCTTTAAGAAGAAGTCCAAAAAATAAATTTATAAAAAATATTAAACTTGCAATTTTAAAAATTGGCTCCTTTTCTGGATAGCATGTAGGTCATGACAGAGCAATACTCCTGCTTAAAACAGCTAGAAAAAATGGAATATATTATAAAAGTCTTATTTTTAAAAAGTACCAGAGAGCTGTGTCAACCACAGAGACCAATGGGCTAAAATCCCCAGAGGGGACAAACATTAAGGATGATTTGAAGACTCAGGGAAACTCTTATATTCCCTGAGGGGTTTTGTCAATTATGGGAGTGAGCTAGTTATGATTTTGGCAGAAGGAAGCTTTCCAGGAAAAGAGAAATGAACAAAACTTTAAGCAATTGAACACGACTAGAATGACAACATTGGAAAGGAAGAATTTCAAAGACGTTGGTTTCTCTGCAATGACATTGCTTAATTCTGAGGTTGTACAAAATCATAAAGAGCTAGGCTAAAATTTGAAAGACAGAACTGGAGGGTATTATGTTGAGTGAAATAAGTCAATCGGAGAAGGACAAACATTATATGGTCTCATTCATTTGGGGAATACAAAAAATAGTGAAAAGGAATAAAGGGCAAAGGAGAAAAAAATGAGTGGGAAATATCAGGGAGGGAGACAGAACATGAAAGACTCCTAACTCAGGGAAACGAACTAGGGGTGGTGGAAGGGGAGGTGGGCGGGGGGTGGGGGTGATTGGGTGATGGGCACTGAGGGGGGCACTTGATGGGATGAGCACTGCGTGTTATTCTATATGTTGGCAAATTGAACACCAATAAAAATAAATTTATTTTTAAAAATATTTTATTTATTTATTTATGATAGACATAGAGAGAGAGAGAGAGAGAGAGAGAGAGGCAGAGACACAGGCAGAGGAATAAGCAGGCTCCATGCCAGGAGCCCAACATGGGACTCGATCCTGGGACTCCAGGACCGCGCCCTGGGCCAAAGGCAGGCACCAAACTGCTGAGCCACCCAGGGATCCCCTAAAAATAAATTTATACAAAAAAAAAAGATTTCTGAAAGACAAAATAAAATCTCATTCCATCTAACTAACAAAGACCAGCTTGGGGAGGGAATCTGAAAATAAATCAGACACGCCATAAAATTCTATTGCAATGGTTTTCAAAGCTTGGTTACAGACCAGCAGTATCACCATCATCTGAATACTTGCTTAAAATTTGAGTTCTGGGGCCCCACTCAAACCTACTGAAGCAGAAATTTTAGAAAATTCTGAAGTATATCAGAGTCATCTGGAGGACTTTTTATTTTTTTATTCTTTTTTATTGGAGTTCAATTTGGCAACATATAGCGTAACACCCAGTGCTCATCCCATCAAGTGTCCCCCTCAGTGCCCGTCAACCAGTTACCCCCACCCACCTCCCTTTCTACCACCCCTTGTTCATTTCCCAGAGTTAGGAGTCTCTCATGTTCTGTCTCCCTCTCTGATATTTCCCACTCATTTTTTTCTCAGAGGACTTTTTAAAATACAGATTTTTGAACCTAAGTCCAGAGTTTCTGATTTGGTAGGTATGAGATGTCACCTGAGGATTTGCATTCCTACCAAGTTCCCAGGTGATGGTGCTGCTGCTGGTCTGGTAAACCACAGTTTGGGAACCGCTGTCCTAAAGGGAATGGTGAATTAAGATGAAGGTAAACAATCATTATTGACCTATGGACACTTACTAATTACCAGTACTGCTGAAAGCTAATAGCTTACCGGCCTAGTACATAGCAGAAGTCTTTGCCATGGAATATAAAAACCAGAAGAGACTTTGTGCAGGGCTAGCATGATAATATTGGAAACTCATGGGATCTCAAAGATATAGCTGATATTTCTCCTAAAACTTTTGACAAATATTGAAGCTCCTTAGGAAATGAAGCTACAGAATTAAGTTGGAAACATCTAAAAAGCAGAGCTGCATATCTGCCAGGCTCCCACATAAAATTTAAAAGCACTATGGCTTAGGGACAGGGGTAATCTGGAAGTAATTTAGTAGTTTTACCAAAATTTAAACTTAATGCCAACCCTTGGTTGAATATGATGAGTCACTTTATTCTATCTGTCTGATGAGAAAAAGAAGATATTCTCTCAGACGAAGTGTATCATCTGGAAAATTTACACTTGTCTATACACAATGGCTGGCATATTAAATTAATTCCAGTATAATTATCATACAGTTTTATAAGTTTCAGGTGTGCAATATAGTGATTCAGCAATTTTCTACATTACTCAGTGTTTAATACTTTAAGTGCACTCTTAATCCCCGTCACCTATTTCATCCATTCCCCCCAACCACCTTCCTCTGGCAACCACCTCTCTGTTCTCCATATTGAAGAGTCTGCTCTTTCATTTTTCTCTTTTTTGCTTTATTTGTTTGTTTTGTTTCTTAAATTCTACATATGAGTGAAATCATATGGTATTTTTTTCTCCAATTTTACTTAGCATTGTACTCTCTAGATCCATCCATGTTGTAAATGGCTACATCAAAGTGAGAAGCTCTTCCAGCAAAGGAAGCAATCAACAAACAAAAAGATGACCTACTGAATGGGAGAAGATATTTGTAAATGAAAATCCAATAAGGGGTTAATATCCAAAATATGTAAAAAACTCATACAACTCAATACCTAAAATATTAATAATAATTCAATTTAAAATGGCCAGAAGACAGGAAGACATTTCTCCCAAGAAGATGTATAAATGGCCAAGAGACACATGAAAAGATGCTCAACAGCACTCATCATCAGGGAAATTAATTCAAAACCACAGATCACCTCACACCTGTCAGAATGGCTAAAGTCAAAAACCCCAAGAACAGTAAGCATTGCTGGGGATGTGGAGTAAGAGAAACTCTTGCACACTATTGGTGGGAATGCAAACTGGAGCAGCCACTGTGGAAAACAGTATAGAGGTTCCTCAAGAAATTGAAAATAAACTACCATATGATCCAGTAATTCCACTACTGGGCATTAACCATACAATGCATCCTCATATTTATGGTCATCTCTGTAACTGACAACATACGAGGTCACTCTATTTATTCAAATTTATCTTTCCATGTAGACTCCACTGGGAGATATATATTTGCTAACAGGTTTTGCAAATGGCTAAGATATACATTCTGGACATCTAGGTGAATAATAAAATAAAACAAGACTAGTTATAAGACATGGTAGCATGTTGGTAGAGTAAGTGCCTGACATTAAGCTTTTTTTAATTTATTTTTTATTGGTGTTCAATTTACTAACATACAGAATAACCCCCAGTGCCCGTCACCCATTCACTCCCACCCCCCGCCCTCCTCCCCGTCTACCACCCTTAGTTCGTTTCCCAGAGTTAGCAGTCTTTACGTTCTGTCTCCCTTTCTGATATTTCCCACACATTTCTTCCCCCTTCCCTTATATTCCCTTTCACTATTATTTATATTCCCCAAATGAATGAGAACATATAATGTTTGTCCTTCTCCGACTGGCTTACTTCACTCAGCATAATACCCTCCAGTTCCATCCACGTTGAAGCAAATGGTGGGTATTTGTCATTTCTAATAGCTGAGTAATATTCCATTGTATACATAAACCACATCTTCTTTATCCATTCATCTTTTGATGGACACTGAGGCTCCTTCCACAGTTTGGCTATCGTGGCCATTGCTGCTATAAACATCGGGGTGCAGGTGTCCCGGCGTTTCATTGCATTTGTATCTTTGGGGTAAATCCCCAACAATGCAATTGCTGGGTCGTAGGGCAGGTATATTTTTAACTCTTTGAGGAACCTCCACACAGTTTTCCAGAGTGGCTGCACCAGTTCACATTCCCACCAACAGTGTATGAGGGTTCCCTTTTCTCCACATCCTCTCCAACATTTGTGGTTTCCTGCCTTGTTAATTTTCCCCATTCTCACTGGTGTGAGGTGGTATCTCATTGTGGTTTTGATTTGTATTTCCCTGATGGAAAGTGATGCAGAGCATTTTCTCAGGTGCATGTTGGCCATGTCTATGTCTTCCTCTGTGAGATTTCTGTTCATGTCTTTTGCCCATTTCATGATTGGATTGTTTGTTTCTTTGGTGTTGAGTTTAATAAGTTCTTTATAGATCTTGGAAACTAGCCCTTTATCTGATATGTCCTTTGCAAATATCTTCTCCCATTCTGTAGGTTGTCTTTGAGTTTTGTTGACTGTATCCTTTGCTGTGCAAAAGCTTCTTATCTTGATGAAGTCCCAATAGTTCATTTTTGCTTTTGTTTCTTTTGCCTTCGTGGATGTATCTTGCAAGAAGACATTAAGCTTTTGATTTCTGAGGCATCCAATTCAAGGAAAACCATGTTAATACACATATTGTCAGGTGTGTGACACTATTATCAGATAAGCACTCAGGCTGCCCCCAGCTGTGAAGTACCTCTTCAGAAAGTCCTGGGTAACCTCCAAACTGACATGAGTGACCTTGCTTTCCCTTTCTGTGCCATAATTTGACTATTATGTTTAAAAATCATAAATAGTGATTCTGCAAATCACTAGCTACCTTCCCATAGATCTCAAGAAAGGCAGGGCCCAGTTCTGACCTTTATCACTTTCTCTCTGAAATTCTGCACTCCTTATCCCCCTATACCTTTCTGCCTCTGCCCTACAGGACCAGAGGCAGAAAGGTCCTATGACTAAATACTAAATACTAAATCTTGTTTTGTTAGAGTTCTCTGATGCATGCTATTGAGGAATATCTTGAAATTACAGTAGGAACCCAAGGGCCAGTACAGCTGCAGCCACAGCAGAGGATCTGGTCAAGGAAGTTTCTATGGGAATGTCCATAAGTACATGGATGCAGGTGAGTGCCTGGACTCTCCTAGCCTGAGAATCCCTATCAGGAGTTTGAGACTTAAAGGGAATAAATTTAGAGTCCACATTATCAAGAAGAGGAATGAAGGTAGTGATGGAAAAAGATTGGCAAACTCAAGATGAAAATTGGGGTTTTGTATTCTCCTCTACAATAAAGTTATGTGAAGGGCTTGGTGGTCAATATAGGTTCTTCCATAAAAACTATACAATTAATTATTATTCTTTTGGGAAATGTAGGGAAAATTTACATCACATGCTATAAATCATTTGAAATAAAATTGGCTTTCCAAATCCTATTTGTCCCATGTAAGATACAGACAAAGAGGAAAACAGACAAAGTGAGTTCCTTATATGTGTGGAGAAATTGAATTCAAGCACATAGAAATTTCAGGAAATAAATAGAAGGAGGAGGTTCTACTTTTACAGCCTGATCAAAGAATGGCAATTCCTGGCTCAGAGGCTGTGTGCCTTGCAATCATACGCACTTCTTCAGCCCCAGGATGATGGGCCCTTATATCACTGGAGCCCCAATGATTCTTTTCAGAGCCCTCTTTATGTCTCTGTTCCTCAGGCTGTAGATGAAGGGGTTTAGCATAGGTGTGACCACTGTGTACATCACCGAGGCCACTGCACTTGAGTGGGAGCTCTGGGGAGCAGCAGAGCTAAGGTACACTCCCAGAATTGTACAATAAAATAAGGAGACAACAGAAAGGTGAGATGCACAAGTGGAAAATGCTTTATACTTTCCCTGAGCAGATGAGATTCTATGTATCGAAGAGACTATCTTAGAGTAAGAGTAAAGGATCCCAGCTAAGGAAGAACCACCCAACAATCCAGCTGCAAAATGCATCACCTTGTCATTAAGAAAGTTGTCAGAACAAGCAAGTTGGACCACCTGATTGATCTCACAGAAAAAGTGGGAGACTTTCACCTCTCTACAGAAGGACAGCCACAACACCATTAGGCTTTGTAATAAGGAATTCAAGGCACTCATCATCCAGGCCACCAGAACCAGTAGTACACATAGCTGGGGTTTCATGATGACTGTATAGTGCAAGGGGTGACAGATGGCCAGAAACCTGTCATAAGCCATCACAGCCAGGAGAAAGTTGTCCAATCCAGCCAAGAGTAGGAAAAAGTATATCTGAGTGATGCAACCTTCATAGGTGATGACTTTGCTCTGAGTCTGGATGTTCTGAAGCATCTTGGGGACAGTGGTAGAGGTGAAACAGATGTCTACAAAGGACAGGTTGGCCAAGAAGAAGTACATGGGTGTGTGGAGGTGAGAGTCAGAACTGACAGCCAGGATGATGAACAGGTTTCCAAACACAGTGATGAGGTACATGGAGAGGAAAAGCCCAAATAGGAGGGGCTGCAGGTCTGGTTCCTCTGATAATCCCAGAAGAAGAAATGCTGAAATTTGTGTATAATTTCCTTGTTCCATGTGGTGGAGGTGACTACCAGGGGAAAAAATATGACTAATATTCTCAATAATGAACATTACAAATATCATTGAAATTCTACAATTTTTATATTCTATTAGTTTTTTAATAAATTTATTTTTTATTTGTGTTTAATTTGCCAACATATAGAATAACACCCAGTGCTCATCCCGTCAGTGCCCACCTCAGTGCCCGTCACCCAGTCACCCCCACCCCCTGCCCACCTCCCCTTCCACCACCCCTACTTCGTTTCCCAGAGTTAGGAGTCTTTCATTTTCTGTCTCCCTTTCTGATATTTACCACTTTTTTGTTTTGCATCAAAAAGTCAATATCCATATGTTTTGTATGGAACTTGTCTCCTGTCAGGATCCCCCATAGGAGATCTGAAAAGGAATGTGCATCCCAGACTTGGCCTTTTCCCCAAGTACTCACGTGTTTTATATTTTTAATGCAAATCAGTTCAGTGATGGAGAGGATAAACAAATATAAGATCAAATAGAATACAGAAGGTAACAGATGCTATGAAGAAAAACCTGGGAAAAAGTAAAGAGTGCATGGAGGTGCTATTTTTTGCTGTTTGCTCAGGGAGGCCAGCACACATTTACACAGAGGCTTCAGGAGGAGACAGCAGGAGACATAAGGTTACCTGGGGAAATGTTTGCCTATCAGAGAGAACAACCATGCAAAAACTCTGAAAAATGACTTGAGTCTTTAAAATTGATTTCTAAAAGATGAGTGTGGTTGACACACCATGTTACATTAGTTTTGGGTGCACAACACAGTGATTCAGCAAGTTTACACATTACACTGCTCTCACCACATTTGGAGCTGCCATCTGTCACCACCCAACACTATAATAGTATCACTGACTATATTCCCTAGGCTATCTTTTATTCCCATTCATTTCTTACCTGGAAACCATATCTCCCACTCCCCTTCACCAGTCTGTTTTTCATTTATTCATTTATTGTTTTAAAAATCACCACTAGGCTATTCTCACCTCCAATTACAATAATTAGGCAAGCAATGATACAAGGCCAGCTGTCCACATAGATTGTCCTTTCTCTAAAAATATAAAAATGCATCCAAATTCCAGGAGTTACTTCTCCTATGAGCATGTCACCATGGGTCTCCATTTTAATATGATCATTTTGTGTCCAGTATTTAAAGAAACATAAAAAAATAAGTTCCAAAAACATTGAGGAAGGAACATGGGGAGAAAGATCTAATAAGCTCAGGTGGTTCCTAAAGATGAGGAAGAGGAGCAAATGTCCTTGGTTCTGGCAACACTCAAACCCCAGTTATATTCCTTGATACCCAGAATAACAAAGCAGCAAAAAGCAATGTATCCAAAAGAAAATGTAGGGATGACGTTATGTTATCAAGACATCTGACCCGTTGAACACCCCCCCCCATAATAACAAGCAAAAGGGATTGAACGTGGCGCCGGATCTGCAGACGGCTGTTGTCTCCGAGAGCCGAGCCCGGCCCACACAGAAGCAACTATGTCTAAGGGACCTGCAGTCGGGATCGATCTTGGCACCACCTACTCCTGCGTGGGTGTCTTCCAGCATGGGAAAGTGGAAACAATTGCCAAAGATCAGGGAAATCGAACCACCCCAAGTTATGTCACCTTCACGGACACCGAATGATTGATCAGTGATGCTGCGAAAAATCAAGTTGCGATGAACCCCACCAACATGATTTTCGATGCCAAGCAGCTGATTGGACATAGATTTGATGATGCTGTCATCCAATCTGATATGAAGCATTGGCCCTTCATGGTGGTGAATGATGCTGGCAGGCCTAAGGTCCAAGTAGAATACAAGGAGGAGACAAAAAGTTTCTATCCAGAGGAGGTGTCCTCTATGGTCCTGATGAAGATGAAGGAAATTGCAGAGGCCTGCCTTGGGAAGACTGTAACCAATGCAGTTGTCAGGGTACCTGCATACTTCAATGACTCTCAGCGTCAGGCTACCAAAGATGGTGGAACTATTGCCGGTCTTCATGTACTTTGAATCATCAACCAGCCAACTGCTGCTGCTATTGCTAATGGTTTAGACAAGAAGGTTGGAGCTGAAAAGAACGTGTTGATCTTTGATTTAGGAGGTGGCACTATTGATGTGTTGATCCTTACTATTGAAGATGGGATCTTTGAGGTCAAGTCCACAGCTGGAGACAGCCACTTAGGTGGAGAAGACTTTGACAAACGAATGGTCAACCATTTTATTGCAGAATTCAAGTGCAAACACAACAAAGACATCAGCGAAAACAAGAAGGCAGTCCACCGTCTCCATACTGCAGGTGAACAGGCTAAGCGTACACTTTCTTCCAACACCCTGGCCAGTATTGAGATTGATTCTCTGTATGAAGGAATCGACTTCTATTCCTCTATTACTCATGCCCGGTTTAAAGAATTAAATGCTGACCTGTTCTGTGGCACCCTGTACCCTGTAGAGAAAGCTCTTCGGGATTCCAAGCTGGACAAGTCTCAGATCCATGACATTGTCCTGGTGGGTGGTTCTACCTGTATCCCCAAGATTCAGAAACTTCTGCAAGATTTCTTAAATAGAAAGGAACTTAATAAGAGCATCAACCTTGATGAGGCCGTTGCTTATGGTGCAGCTGTCCAGGCAGCCATTCTTTCTGGTGACAAATCTGAAAATGTTCAAGATTTGCTGCTATTGGATGTCACCCCACTTTCTCTTGGTATTGAAACTGCTAGAGGAGTCATGACTGTGCTCATCAAGCACAATACTACCATTCCTACCAAATAGACACAAACCTTTACTACCTACTCTGACAACCAGCCTGGTGTGCTTATTCAGGTCTATGAAGGTGAGCATGCTATGACCAAGGATAACAACCTACTTGGCAAGTTTGAACTCACAGACATACCTCTTATTCCTCGTGGTGTTCCTCCGATTGAAGTCACTTTTGACATTGATGCTAGTGGTATCCTCAATGTGTCTGTGGTGGATAATAGCACAGGAAAAGAGAACAAGATTACCATCACTAATGACAAGGGCCGCTTGAGCAAGGAGGACATTGAGCACATGGTCCAGGAAGCTGAGAAGTACAAAGCAGAAGATGAGAAGCAGAGAGACAAGGTGTCTTCCAAGAATTCACTTGAGTCTTACGTGTTCAACATGTAAGCAACTGTTGAAGATGAAAAACTTCAGGGAAAAATCAATGATGAAGATAAACAGAAGATTCTTGACAAGTGCAATGAAATCATCAACTGGCTCGATAAGAACCAGACTGCAGAGAAGGAAGAATTTGAATATCAGCAGAAAAAGCTGGAGAAAGTCTGCAATCCCATCATTACGAAGCTATACCAGAGTGCAGGAGGCATGCCAGGAGGAATGCCTGGAGGCTTTCCTGGTGGTGGAGCTCCTCCCTCTGGTGGTGCCTCCTCTGGGCCTACCATTGAAGAGGTTGATTAAGGCAACCTGATGACAGGTCTAGCATTGTTCCACACATTTGAAGGACCCAAATTTGTAGCAAATTCCATGGCAGTTTTCAAGTCAAGCTGCTATAGTAAATATACTGGGCATTCTTGATACTTGAATATGGAATATGTGCACAGGGAAAGGAAATTAAACATTGCACTTTATAAGCATTGTATTGTTAAGTGGAAAATGCAATGTCTTAAATAAAACTGTATTTAAAATTGGCAAAAAAAAAACAAGCAAAAGGAAGACACCTACAATTCACAAAATGAAATATACAGGGTACAACAAAAGTAAGTGTGGGATTTTAAAAGATTATGTGCTAAAATAACTTTACTAAATGATATAAAATGCCAAACTTTATAATTAGAAAGTTGGGTTTTGAATTTTGGATGTCTGCATATTTGCTATTTGCACTTGGAGGGCAACCACCCTCTACTAAATGTTAACATCTTCTGCAAAATAGGAGGGCTAGAGGTGTTCATCCTCTTAAGGCAGTTGACAGATTTAGTGAATATGTAGACAGAGTTTAGCATAGTTCCCTCTGTTGATAATGAGTGCTTATTATCACTGGTGATGAAATGTGCCTGATTTTTTTCCTTATCTCCAAAGTCCCCATCACTTCCCCACCCCTGGGTCCCCAATTCCACAGCCTTAATTCAGTCCCTTGTCAGCTCTCCGCTTACTACAGGCTTGTGCCCTCTAGCCATATTAATATTCACCCAGAGAGATCTTTCTATATTGCATCTTAATTTACTATCCAACTCCCCACCTTAACTCCTTCCCAGGGACTCCCTGCTGGAGACTGAACCCCAATTCCATAGCTTCCAACACTTGGCTTGCCTCCCCTGACTCACCCACCAGCTCCCTATTCATGCTGCCTCACCCACATTGATGTCACAAACACTGAACTTGAGTTGTATCTTCACCTGAAGCCCCAGTCTCCAGGTTCAGAGCCTCCATACACCTGCTGCTCTCTGCTTGGAGTTGCCCACTGGTCTATTTGGGATCATTCATCTCCTATCTTCACAATCCCATCTCCTCTTTCAGACTACAAGGAGTCATCTCCTTCCTCCTCTTTTTATTTTTGTTTTGTTTTTTAATATTCCCATAGAAAAATAACATGTTCTTCTGCAATAATTTAGATCAAGGGGTTATCATTATATAGTTTTTATTGAATTTTATGTATATTTCCCTGGTAGAACATGAGTCTCCTGGGGCATGTTATGAATACTACTGCCCTTTACCCCAAGACATAGTTTGGTTGGTAACTTTAGGAGTAATTACAACTTGCATGAAGAATGAGAGAATCTTTGATCACAGAAGTTGCCAATGATGAGAGAGAAAACAGAAGCAGGGAGCTACTAACACAGAAATGGAGAACGTGGAAGAGGAATGTTTTCCAGATTCTGAGATTGGTACTGTTTGTGAGGTCAGACTGTGGTTTGTAAAAATAGATGAATGGATAAAGAATATGTAATATATATATGTAATATATATATACGCATATACACACACACAGTGAACTATTACTGAGCCATCAAAAAAATGAAATCTTACCATTTGCAATGACATGGATGGACTAGAAGGTAATATGGAAGGAAAGTAAATCAATCAGAAAAAGACAATTAGGATATAATTTCACTCATATGTGGATTTAAGAAACAAAACAGAGAACCCTAGTGAAAGGAAGGGGAAAATAAAATAAGATGAAATCAGAGGGGAAGAAAACCATAGGAGACTCTTAATTATAGGAAACAAACTGAGGGTTGCTGAGGGGAGGTGGTGGGTGGATGACATAACTGGGAGATGGATGGTAAGGAAGGCACATGATGTAATGAGCACTGGGTGTTGTATGCAACTGATGAATCACTAAACTCTGCCTCTGAAACTAATAATACACTAGACATTAATTAATTGAATTTAAATAGAAATATTTAAAAAGAGTAGACTAGAATATATAAAGCATATAGAAAATATGAGGGTTTGTTTTGTGTGTCATACTTAGGGTGCATACTAAATCATTTTCATGCTGTTAAACAGACATTTCTTTCTTTAACGTATTAAATAAACTGACTATAGGGATCCCTGGGTGGCGCAGCGGTTTGGTGCCTGCCTTTGGCCCAGGGCGCGATCCTGGAGACCCAGGATCGAATCCCACATCAGGCTCCCGGTGCATGGAGCCTGCTTCTCCCTCTGCCTGTGTCTCTGCCTCTCTCTCTGTGTCTATCATAAATAAATAAAAATTAAAAAAAAATAAACTGACTATAAATGAATGAGTTCACCACACCAAGAAGCACAATGATCCCTTGGCTCCAGGAGAGGCTGGTTAGGCTGTCAGTTGACCTCAGAAAAAAGCTTTCAGTTTCCATTCTCTCTGAACCTTTCCTGAAATACCTGCTGCTCTTTGAGACTCATCTGGATGCAGTCTATGAAAAGAAGGTCTCCATGTGGAAGTCCAAATTCCTTCCTGGATGGTTGATGATAGAGAATAAAGCTCTGTTCCCAAACAGGAGCAGGAATCCGTGAAGCATGGATCTCCCAGCAATTCAGAAATACAAATACAAAAACCATGTCTCCTCCAGCTCAAGGTTGAACATGCCCAGGGGCTGTAGCAGAGGAGATATTTACAGCTCCTTCTGTTTGTTGTATCTATTCCCTATCCCTGCTTATTACACACATTTCCCATTATTACTCCAACCCCTGAGCACATCTCCCCATGGGAACTTATCTGGACAGAATGGAATTTTTTTCCTGTAGAATCTCTGTTCCCAAGAGACCAGGCTAGAATTCAGGAGCATCCAATGTTTAGTACTCCTCCCTGAACTTACCTGGCTTCCAGAGCTCTAACATTGAAATTTTCCACAGCCCTGAGTGAAATTCTTTTTTCCAAATCTAAGGTTGAGGAGCCTATCTTGACCATGTTCCCTGGGTCTGTAAAACATTGGCTTGTGGTGGGAGCACAACTCATGATAGCTCTAGGAAATTGCTCTTCCTTCTCCAAGCAAAAATGGGTTCCTTTGCGATAAAACCACAGGTACAACAGTCCTTGGATTCATAATTCTTTTGACAAACCAATTAGGAGTTTAGTATTTTAATAAAGGTAAGAAGTTGGCATTTATCGTAATTACCAGTCACTATAGAAAATGATACGTGGTGGGTTGCGGCTAATATTCTTTTTTTTTTTTAATTTTAATTATTTATTTCCAAAGACATGAGTCTTTCTTTTTTTATTTTTTTTTGACATTTTAAGAATAGTTTAATTAACTTTTGCCTTATTCTTTTTTTAATAAAATAATTTTTATTGGTGTTCAATTTACCAACATACAGAATAACACCCAGTGCTCATCCCGTCAAGTGTCCCCCTCAGTGCCCGTCACCCACTCACCCCCACCACCCCCCGCCCTCCTCCCCTTCCACCACCCCTAGTTTGTTTCCCAGAGTTAGGAGTCTTTATGTTCTGTCTCCCTTTCTGATATTTCCCACACATTTCTTCTCCCTTCCCTTATATTCCCTTTCACTATTATTTATATTCCCCAAATGAATGAGAACATACACTGTTTGTCCTTCTCCAATTTTTTTATTTTTTATTTTTTTATTTAATAAATTTATTTTTTATTGGTGTTCAATTTGTCAACATACAGAATAACACCGAGTGCTCATCCCGTCAAGTGCCCACCTCAGTACTAGAAGTCCTAGCCTCAGCAATCAGACAACAAAAAGACATTAAAGGCATTCAAATTGGCAAAGAAAAAGTCAAACTCTCCCTCTTCACCCATGACATGATACTCTACATAGAAAACCCAAAAGACTCCACCCCAAGATTGCTAGAACTCATACAGCAATTTGGCAATGTGGCAGGATACAAAATCAATGCCCAGAAGTCAGTGGTATTTCTATACACTAATAATGAGACTGAAGAAAGAGAAATTAAGGAGTCAATCCCATTTACAATTGCACCCAAAAGCATAAGATACCTAGGAATAAACCTAACCAAATGGAAAAGGATTTAAACCCTAAAAACTATAGAACACTTCTGAAAAAAATTGAGGAAGACACAAAGAGATGGAAAAATAGTCCATGCTCATGGATTGGAAGAGGCTAATATTCTATAGAAATTGTTTACCATTTGAGGAGAGTGAGGCATAGCAAGCAAGAGGAGCACAAAAATTACTTTGCTCCTCCTTTTGTTTTTGTAAATTTATTTTTTATTGGTGTTCAATTTGCCAACATATAGAATAACACCCAGTGCTCATCCCATCAAGTGCCCCCCTCAGTGCCCGTCACCCAGTCGCCCCCACCCCCTGCCCACCTCCCCTTCCCTCACCCCTAGTTCGTTTCCCAGAGTTAGGAGTCTCCCATGTTCTGTCTCCCTTTCTGATATTTCCCACTCATTTTTCCCCTTTATTCCCTTTCACAATTTTTTATATTCCCCAAATGAATGAGACCATATAATGTTTGTCCTTCTCCGATGGACTTATTTCACTCAGCATAATACCCTCCAGTTCCAACCATGTCGAAGCAAATGGTGGGTATTTGTCGTTTCTAAAGGCTGAGTAATATTCCATCATATACATAAACCACATCTTCTTTATCCATTCATCTTTCGATGGACACTGAGGCTCCTTCCACAGTTTGCTCCTCTATCTCGAAATGTGAGCTAAGTGAGAAAACTGTGGATTATTATAAGGAAATCCATATAAGGATTCCTTAAAGAAAAAGGATCATAAAAATAAAATAAAAGATGGAGAAAACAGTTGGCATTTAGTCCTTCACTTTAAAAATATTTGATATTATAAGAAATCTATTTAGACCTTCTAATGCACCATGGGCTGACTTCAGAATCTTATATGGATTGTCTCATTTATTTTTTGCAAAAGCTATTCTATGAGGATCATAAAATTATGAGCCTCATTCCACATTTATAGAAGTGTGACTTGGAGGAGTAGAGTGATCAATCCAGAATTATGAACTGGGTCATTATGAACTGATGTGCTTTGATTGGAATGCAACAAATAGGCCAGTGGTTCTCAACCAGGGAAGATTTTGCCTCAAGAGGACACTTGAAAATATCTGGAAAAATTTTTGACTATCATAGCTTGGGAAACGCTACTACCTCTTTGACATGTCTGGGGTGGCCCAGAGAGTCTGCATCTGTAACTAGTTCCCATGCATTGATGGTGCCTTTCTCAGTCTGTACACATATTTGTGTGGTATGACTGTTGTCCAGCGTCAGTGTCAGGTGTGTTCTTCTCCCAGAATCCCCCACCCACCTTAT
Organism: Canis lupus baileyi; assembly: GCF_048164855.1. NCBI lineage: Eukaryota > Metazoa > Chordata > Mammalia > Carnivora > Canidae > Canis > Canis lupus. Next base: position 49,309,385 of record NC_132856.1, read on the forward strand.
ATCTAACTTTAGAAGGTCAAACAAGTTTACAGGTGTTTCTTTTTCCCTCAGGGAAGGACTTGAACCTTGTAAGTTTTTGTTCACTTTTCTGTAAACTGGAGAAATTCCATCGAAGGATTTTGTCTGAGAACTTAGTAATATTTTAGAGTTCACAGGAAATTTCCTAGCATGAGCTGGCACTCCATCCACAGGGACTATTGTGATCATCTAAGTTCCACATTTCCTCAGCTCATGATGACATCAAAACAGGCCTCTTGGAACAGGAAGTGAGTTCGGGATTCCTCTGCCTCTGGGACATTTTTCTGAGTGAGTTGAAAATGAAGTGGGTATCATTGGCAGCATTTGCACAGATGGGGAAGTCAGGCATCCACTGACACATTCACATTTATCCACAGAAGTCTCTGGCCAAGAACATCTCCCATGGCACTGAGTGTGCTTCCTTGGGATAGAGGGTATGTGGGTAAGTGTAATTGTTCCTCTTACTCTCTTCAGTGTGTTCAATACTGGGTGTGTTTTGCACCTCCTTGAGCTTCAGTTTATTCGTGACACCCCTGGACTTCCACAAAGGTACTTTCGACCATGAGTTACTGTCAACAGAGGTGTTCTTTGGGGAAAAGATATGAGAAAATTCCTATTTCACCATTTTGAAGATATATTTTTCTTTCAGTAGGAAAATATGTGTTTTCCTAAAACCTCCACTAACAGATTTCAGTTCACATATATTGGGCAAATTTGTGTTATATGGTATGTTAGGCAGAATGATGGCCTTCCAAAATTAAGGGCTGGCATTAAGATAGGAATTTAATGTGATTTTACTTCTTATAACAAATTACTGAAGCACCATTTATTTCCAAAGTTGTTTTCCTCATTGGTTTTGTTCCCATTTTTATAATATGACATCTTTTCATTTTATAAAATTTATGTTTTCTCACTCTCCTATCTTGATACCATTTAGGCTTAAGCCAATTTCACAATGTTTTGATAAACGCATGTTTATTACACATTTAATCATAAACAGAGACTAAATTGCCTTTCCAATATTGATTCTCTGCTTTTCCTAGTGGAGGAGACTGATTTGATAGGGGTGGCAATATACTCAGATTAAAACATCAATATAAGGGGGATCATATGCTTTGGTTTACTGTTGCTGTGGTAACCAGTGACCATAGACTTAGTGGCTTAAGAGCACAAAAGTATTACCTTATAGTTCTGCAGATCAGAAGTCCCAAATGGGTTTCCCTGGAAAGTCCCCGGTTTCCCTGGAAAATCAAGCTGTCTTCAGTGCTTCATTCCTTTCTGGAGACTCTAAGGGGTAACCCACTTTCTTGCCTTCCCCAGCTTCTAGAGACCACCTCCATCCCTTGTCCCATGAGCCCACCCTCCATCTTCAATTCCGGTAATGGCTGGCTGAGTCTTTGTCATGTCTCATCTCTTGGACTCTTATTGCTGCCTCCTTTTTCCATTCATGAACCCTCGTCATTCCACTGGCTTCATCCAGATAACCTCAGATAGCCTCTATTCTAAGATTCGGTGACTAGCAATCTTAATTCCTTTGATAACTTTAATTCCTTTTCTCCTATAACCTAATATTTACACAGGTTCCTAGGCAACCCTCCTCAGATTCAGAAGGGTTGAGTCTTTTCAACAGAGCTGTGGCCATGAGTTAAGTCATTTAGATATCATAAGCTCTGACTCCTCCTCCAAAATAAAAGGGAATGATAGTAATAGTATAAGTATTATTGGAAAACTTACATGGAATAATATGTATAAACACTTAAACCATGCTGGAAAATTGCTATTATTATTTTTGCTATCAAAATTCATATCAAAAACCAAATTTCCTGGGGCATCTGAGTAGCTAAGTTGGTGAACCTGCTGACCCTTGATCTCAACTCAGGTCTTGATCTCAGGGTTGTGAATTCAAGCCCTTCCTTGGGTCCTCACTGGGCATGGAGACTACTAAAAATAAGGAAACAAACAAACAAAATACCAAATTTCTTTTCTAGCTCAAAAGCTTTCATTAATCAATACATTTTATTTTCTAGTCCCGACTGTACTTAACTACCTACCCATCTACTTTCCACTCAACAAATATTCACTGAGCATAAACTCCAGCCTGAGAACTTTACTAGGCACTGAAGTTTCAAAGTTAGGTGAAGAGACAGCTCTGAAATTCAAGGAATCTATGTTATGGACTAATAAAGAAATTTAATAAAGTAGATGTGACTGGAAGGAAAGTGAATCAGACCAGAAAAAAAAAAAGTATGTGGGGGGGGTGAGATCTTTGAGTTGATTTTATTCATGTGAGCTGTAAGTGAGTTTTCAGGACATTTCCAAAATAGGCACATATCCCATCACTCTGAGGATAGATATTAACTACATGAGAACTGACTTATTTTTTTAATAAATCCAAACCATTACCAAAGATTATTGAGAAAATACCAAGTTATATCCACACCAAAAAAAAAAATGACTGGTTATAAAGTGAAAGGAGAACCCAACATATGACCTGAAAAAAAAAGTAGAGAAGACAAGGAAAACACAAGGATAGAACTACTTTAAAATGTGTAAACCTGGGGAAGAAATTAAAACATTGGATAAAGAAGCCAGGATTTCTGGGCCTCCATGTTGTGTGCCAGCTACTCAGGAGAGTCCTGTAATGGTCTTGATGCTGACAGCCACCACCCTGCCCAGGAGCCTACCCAGGGCCCCCTTCATGTCCCTGTTCCTTAAGCTGTAGATGCAGGAGTTTAGCATGGGGGTGACAATGGTGTCCATCACTGAGACCACCAGACTTGTTAGTGTGCAGAAGTGTTACTGATTTCTGGGTATTGACTTTGTAACTTGCACTTTACTGAGTTTATTACTTCTAGTAGATTTTTGGTAATACCATCTCATCTGCAAATAGTGACAGTTTCACTTCTTTCCAATATGGATGCCCCTTATTCCTTTTTCTTGTCTGATTGCTGTGACTAGCACTTCCAGTACTATGTTGAATAAAAGTGGTGAGAGTGCATGTTGCTCCTGACATTAGGGGGAAGATCTCATTTTTTACCATTGAGTATGATGTTAGTTGTAGGCTTCTCATATATGGTCTTTATTATGTTGAGTTATGTTCCATCTACCCCTCCTTTGTTGAGAATTTTTTTTTTGAGAATTTTTATCATGAACGACTGTTGAATCCTGTCAAATGCTTTTTCTGCATCTACTGAGATTATCATATGCTTTTCAGCCTTCGTTTTGTTGATGTAACATGATATTGATCGATTTGTGAATATTGAAACATCCTTGCATCCCTGAAATTAATCCCACCTGATCGTGGTGAATGACCTTTTTAATATATTGATGTATGTGGTTTGCTAGCATTTTGTTTGAAGATGTTTTGCATCTAACTTAATCAGAGATGTTGCTTATATTTTCTTTTTTTGGATGTCTCTGTCTGGTTCTGGTGTCAGGATAAGGCTGGCCACATACAATTTAGAAGCTTTCCTTCCTTTCTGTTTTTTTGGAATAGTTTGAGGACAATAGGTATTAACTCTTCCTTAAATGTCTGGTAGACCTTACCTGTGAATCTATCTGGTCCTGAATTTGTACTTTTGTGTGTTTTTGGATTACTAATTCAACTTATGTATATTTGATCTGTTCAGATTTTTATTTGCTTTTTTGGAATACAATATATTTTGGCTTCATTTCCAACACATATTTTTTAATAATAAATTTATTTTTTATTGGTGTTCAATTTGCCAACAAACAGAATAACACCCAGTGCTCATCCCATCAAGTGCCCACCTCAGTGCCTGTTACCCATTCACCCTCACCCCCCGCCCTCCTCCCCTTCGACCACCCCTAGTTCGTTTCCCAGAGTTAGGAGTCTTTATGTTCTATCTCCCTCTCTGATATTTCCCACTCATTTTTTTCTCCTTTCCCCTTTATTCCCTTTCACTATTATTTATATTCCTCAAATGAATGAGAACATATAATGTTTGTCCTTCTCTGACTGACTCATTTCACTCAGCATAATACCCTCCAGTTCCAACCACGTTGAAGCAAATAGTGGGTATTTGTCGTTTCTAATGGCTAATATTCATTGTATACATAAACCACATCTTCTTTATCCATTCATCTTTCGATGGACACCAAGGCTCCTTCCACAGTTTGGTTATTGTGGACATTGCTGCTAGAAACATCGGGGTGCAGGTGTCCCGGTTTTTCACTGCATCTGTATCTTTGGGGTAAATCCCCAACAGTGCAATTGCTGGGTCGTAGGGAAGGTCTATTTTTAACTCTTTGAGGAACCTCCACACAGTTTTCCAGAGTGGCTGCACCAGTTCACATTCCCACCAACAGTGCAAGAGGGTTCCTTTTTCTCCACATCCTCTCCAACATTTGTGGTTTCCTGCCTTGTTAATTTTCCCCATTCTCACTGGTGTGAGGTGGTATCTCATTGTGGTTTTGATTTGTATTTCCCTGATGGCAAGTGATGCAGAGCATTTTCTCATGTGCCTGTTGGCCATGTCTATGTCTTCCTCTGTGAGATTTCTCTTCATGTCTTTTGCCCATTTCATGATTGGATCGTTTGTTTCTTTGGTGTTGAGTTTAATAAGTTCTTTATAGATCTTGGAAACTAGCCCTTTATCTGATAGGTCATTTGCAAATATCTTCTCCCATTCTGTAGGTTGTCTTTTAGTTTTGTTGACTGTATCCTTTGCTGTGCAAAAGCTTCTTATCTTGACGAAGTCCCAATAGTTCATTTTTGTTTTTGTTTCTTTTGCCTTCGTGGATGTATCTTGCAAGAAGTTGCTGTGGCCGAGTTTAAAAAGGGTGTTGCCTGTGTTCTGATTTTCTATTTTTCTTGGTTCTGTTTATATTTCTAGGACTTTATCCATTTCTTCTAGGTCGTTCACTTTGTTGTCATTTAATTTTTCATAGTAATCTCTTTTAATTCTTTGTATTTGTGTGGCATCAATTGTTACTTCTTTTTTCTCATTTATGATTTTATTTATTTCTGTCATCTCTTTTTTTCTTCATGAATGTGGCTAAGGCTTGTCAATTTTTTCGAAGAAACAGCTCTTGGCTTCATTGACTTTTTTCCATTACTTTTTTTGTCTTTGTGTCATTTATCTTTGCTCCAATCTTTATTATTTCCTATCCTCTATTCACATTGGGGATTTTTGTTCTTTGGGAAACAGTAATTTGTATATAAAATCAGTACCTGTTAGTGATTTAGAGCAAGCATACCAAATATGAATTACCTTAATTTAATTTGTCCTATATTCACATAGACACTTTGCTTTCTTTCTAGTAAAAAGTGATATCTTTCATCCCTGTTCAAGGTGAATTAGCAATACCATTGCTCTAGATCCTACCCTCAGCCATGCTCTACTAAACTTTTTCCTTTTACTATATGACACTTGTGGTGAGCATAGCATAACATAGAGAGTTGTCAGTTGAATCATTATGTTGCACACCCAAACCTAATGCAATATGTTGTGTAAATGATACATCAATAAAAAAATTTAAAGGAATATATATAATTCATGCCATGGGGCAACTGGGTGATAGGCATTAAGGAGGGCACATGATATGATGATCACTGGGTGTTATATGAAACTGATAAATTATTGAAAACTGCATCTGAATAATGATGTTCTATATTTGGCTAGTTGATTTTATTTTTTTCTTTTTAAAATTTTTTTATTGGAGTTCAATTTGCCTAGTTGATTTTAAATAAAAATAAATAAAAGTAAAGGAGTCATACAAACTTTAGGAGCATGTTCTGAATGATTCCATTTCTATGTAATTCCAGAAAGTGCACAATAAGCTTTAACTACTTTGTTCTGTAACTTATTAAAATCTAATGCCCCTGAGCATCAGTTCTCTTATATCTGAAAATAACATGGATAATAAAATTAATTTCAGAGGGATTGTCTTTTAGTTTTGTTGACTGTATCCTTTGCTGTGCAAAAGCTTCTTATCTTGATGAAGTCCCAATAGTTCATTATTGCTTTTGTTTCTTTTGGCTTCGTGGATGTATCTTGCAAGAAGTTACTGTGGCTGAGTTCAAAAAGGGTGTTGCCTGTGTTCTCCTCTAGGATTTTGATGGAATGTTGTCTCACATTTAGATCTTTCATTCATTTTGAGTTTATCTTTGTGTATGGTGAAAGAGAGTGGTCTAGAAGACAACCTACAGAATGGGAGAAGATATTTGCAAATGACGTATCAGATAAAGGGCTAGTTTCCAAAATCTATAAAGAACTTATCAAACTAAACACCAAAGAAACAAATAATCCAATCATGAAATGGGCAAAAGACATGAACAGAAATCTCACAGAGGAAGACAGACATGGCCAACAGGCACATGAGAAAATGCTCCGCATCACTTGCCATCAGGGAAATACAAATCAAAACCACAATGAAATACCACCTTACACCACTGAGAATGGGGAAAATTAACAAGGCAGGAAACCACAAATGTTGGAGAGGATGTGGAGAAAAGGGAACCCTCTTACACTGTCGGTGGGAATGTGAACTGGTGCAGCCACTCTTGAAAACTGTGTGGAGGTTCCTCAAAGAGTTAAAAATAGACCTTCCCTACGACCCAGCAATTGCACTGTTGGGGATTTACCCCAAAGATACAGATGCAATGAAACACCGGGACACCTGGGAGGGAATATACAAATGTGTGGTCATATTTTGTAGATTCCTAAGAATATCTTCAGTGGTTAGGAGTATGATACACATGTACATGTGTGTGTGTGTGGTTATATACACTTTGCTTTCAAGTAAACATGGGCATTCATATGCACACACACAGACTCTTATTAGGTAATTTTTCATGTCATATGTAAACTTGAGAGAAAATGAGAGAAGATAAGAATAAAAAGAATAAAAATTTACATTAATGTGAATCTAAAAGTATGTAAAAATTTGGACACAAAGACCTAAAACAGATTAGTGGCCTTAAGGATTCAATTTCTCTACCTTAGTGTCTGCCAAGTCAATACAGTTCATGTCATGGGAGATATTCTGTACCAGCTATTGGGGTGACAACTCCAAAGTGACTTCAGATTTCCTTTTCTACTTAAAGTGAGATTTCAACACCAAATATCCTTATCCAAGAAAATATAAAAGAATAAGATCCAAGGCTGAATTTATTTGCTTTGAACAAAGTGCGATTGGATAAATGTCTTGATTAAACTGTTACTGTGGTTGTAACAAATTACCATGCTGCTGTCTTAAAAAAATCAATGTATTTTCTAAGAGTTCTAGAAGTCAGAAGTCTGAAATCAGTCTTCCTGTGCTAAAATCATTGTCTGCAGGGAAGAGTTAATCCTGGAGATTAAGAGGTGAATGTTTTCCTACCTCTTCCAGCTTTAGAGCCACCTATAGTACCTGGCTCACGTGCCCTCCCTTTACCTTCAAAGCCAGCAACATAGCATCTCAAAAATCTCTGACTCCAAGATTTCTGCCTCCCTCTTCCACATTTGGAGGTTCCTTGTGTTCTATTGAGCTCACCTGGATCATCAGAATAATGTTATCCTGGAGTTAGCTGACTAACAATATTAATGCCATTTGCAACCTTAATTCTCCCTTGCGATGACACAAGGCATATCCAAAGATTCTGTACATTAAGAGATAAAAATATTTTGGGGAAATTGTTCTGCCTACTGAAAGTCTTTTTCAGAGGTACTGGGGCCCTCAGGTAAAAGAATCTAACAGAATTATTTGAGATTTTAGGGTGAGTACTTAGACTTTTCTTTCAAAACCATACATGGGGGAGGAGGGGCAAGATGGCGGAAGAGTAGGGTCCCCAAATCACCTGTCCCCGCCAAATTACCTAGATAAACTTCAAATTATCCTGAAAATCTATGAATTCGGCCTGAGATTTAAAGAGAGAACAGCTGGAATGCTACAGTGAGAAGAGTTCGCGCTTCTATCGAGGTAGGAAGACGGGAAAAAAGAAAGAAAGGAACAAAAGGCCTCCAAGGGGGAGGGGTCCCTCGAGGAGCCGGGCTGAGGCCGGGGCGAGTGTCCCCAGGACAGGAGAGCCCCGTCCCGGAGACGCAGGAGCTGCCCCAACCTTCCCGGGCGGAAAGGGGCTCGCAGGGAGTTGGAGCAGGACCCCAGGAGGGCGGGGATGCCCTCGGGCTCCCTGGGACACTAACAGGCACCTGCGCCCCGGGAGAGTGCGCCGAGCTCCCTAAGGGCTGCAGCACGCACGGCGGGACCCGGAGCAGCTCGGAGGGGCTCGGGGGCGGCTCCGCGGAGGGGGTTGCACGGCCCGGGAGAGCGAATCCAACAGCGCAGGCCCCGGAGCACAGGGCGCCAGGACACAGCCCAGGATCCGACCTCCCCCGGGACAGGCAGAGGCCGGGAGGGCCCAGGACAGCAAGGACGCTCCTGCCCGGAGCTGAGCAGATCAGCGCCCCACCCCCCCACCCCGAGCCTCCAGGCCCTGCAGACGGAGAGCTCCGGAGTTCCTGTGGGGGCTGAATCTAGGTTTCCAGAGCTGCAGCCGCCACTGGGGTTGTTCCTCCTGGGGCATCACCGGGTAAACAACCCCCACTGAGCCCTGCACCAGGCAGGGGGCAGAGCAGCTCCCCCAAGTGCTAACGCCTGAAAATCAGCACAACAGGCCCCTCCCCCAGAAGACCAGCTAGAAGGACAAGTTCCAGGGGAAGTCAAGGGACTTAAAGTATACAGAATCAGAAGATACTCCCCGTGGTTTTTTTGTTGTTGTTTTGTTTTGTTTGTTTGTTTGTTTTTGCTTTTTGATTTGTTTCCTTCCCCCACCCTTTTTTTCCTTTCTTTCTTTTTCTTTATCTCTTTCTTCTCTCTTTTTTCTTCTTTTTTTCTTTTTTCTTTTTCTATTTTCTTTCCTTCTCTCTCTCCTCTTTTTCTCCTTTTCCCAATACAACTTGCTTTTGGCCACTCTGCATTGAGCAAAATGACTAGAAGGAAAACCTCACCTCAAAAGAAAGAATCAGAAACAGTCCTCTCTCCAACAGAGTTACAAAATCTGGATTACAATTCAATGTCAGAAAGCCAATTCAGAAGCACTATTATACAGCTACTAGTGGCTCTGGAAAAAGGCATAAAGGACTCAAGAGACTTCATGACTGCAGAATTTAGAGCTAATCAGGCAGAAATTAAAAATCAATTGAATGAGATGCAATCCAAACTAGAAGTCCTAACGACGAAGGGTTAACAAGGTTCTTCCGAAAGAGTGAGTGACATAGAAGACAAGTTGATGGCAAAGAGGGAAACTAGGAAAAAAAGAGACAAATAATTAAAAGACCATGAAGATAAATTAAGGGAAATAAATGACAGCCTGAGGAAGAAAAACCTACGTTTAATTGGGGTTCCCGAGGGCGCCAAAAGGGACAGAGGGCCAGAATATGTATTTGAACAAATCATAGCTGAAAACTTTCCTAATCTGGAAAGGGAAACAGGCATTCAGATACAGGAAATAGAGAGATCCCCCCTAAAATCAATAAAAACCGTTCAACACCTCGACATTTAATAGTGAAGCTTGCAAATTCCAAAGATAAAGAGAAGATCCTTAAAGCAGCAAGAGACAAGAAATCCCTGACTTTTATGGGGAGGAGTATTAGGGTAACAGCAGACCTCTCCACAGAGACCTGGCAGGCCAGACAGGGCTGGCAGGATATATTCAGGGTCCTAAAGGAGAAGAACATGCAACCAAGAATACTTTATCCAGCAAAGCTCTCATTCAACATGGAAGGAGAGATAAAGAGCTTCCAAGACAGGCAGGAACTGAAAGAATATGTGACCTCCAAACAAGCTCTGCAAGAAATTTTAAGGGGGACTCTTAAAATTCCCCTTTACAAAGAAGTTCAGTGGAACAATCCACAAAAACGAGGACTGAATAGATATCATGATGACACTAAACTCATATCTTTCAATAGTAACTGAACGTGAACGGGCTTAATGACCCCATCAAAAGGCGCAGGGTTTCAGACTGGATAAAAAAGCAGGACCCATCTATTTGCTGTCTACAAGAGACTCATTTTAGACAGAAGGACACCTACAGCCTGAAGATAAAGGTTGGAGAACCTTTTACCATTCAAATGGTCCTCAAAAGAAAGCAGGGGTAACCATCCTTATATCAGATAAACTAAAATTTACCCCGAGGACTGTAGTGAGAGATGAAGAGGGACACTATATCATACTTAAAGGATCTATCCAACAGGAAGACTTAACAATCCTCAATATATATGCCGCAAATGTGGGAGCTGCCAAATATATCAATCAATTAATAACCAAAGTGAAGAAATACTTATACAATAATACACTTATACTTGTTTTTTTTTTTTTACACTTATACTTGTGACTTCAATGTAGCTCTTTCTATACTCAATAGGTCTTCTAAACACAATATCTCCAAAGAAACGAGAGCTTTAAATGATACACTGGACCAGATGGATTTCACAGATATCTACAGAACTTTACATCCAAACTCAACTGAATACACATTCTTCTCAAGTGCACATGGAACTTTCTCCAGAATAGACCACATACTGGGTCACAAATCGGGTCTGAACCGATACCAAAAGATTGGGATCGTCCCCTGCATATTCTCAGACCATAATGCCTTGAAATTAGAACTAAATCACAACAAGTTTGGAAAGAATTCAAACACGTGGAGGTTAAGGACCATCCTGCTAAAAGATGAAGGGTCAACCAGGAAATTAAGGAAGAATTAAAAATATTCATGGAAACTAATGAGAATGAAGATACAACCATTCAAAATCTTTGGGATGCAGCGAAAGCAGTCCTGAGGGGGAAATACATCCCAATACAAGCATCCATTCAAAAACTGGATAGAACTCAAATACAAAAGCTAACCTTACACATAAAGGAGCTAGAGAAAAAACAGCAAATAGATCCTACACCCAGCAGAAGAAGAGAGTTAATAGAGATTTGAGCAGAACTCAACGAAATCGAGTCCAGAAGAACTGTGGAACAGATCAACAAAACCAGGAGTTGGTTCTTTGAAAGAATTAATAAGATAGATAAACCATTAGCCAGCCTTATTAAAAAGAAGAGAGAGAAGACTCAAATTAATGAAATCATGAATGAGAAAGGAGAGATCACTACCAACACCAAGGAAATACAAACGATTTTAAAAACATATTATGAACAGCTATACACCAATAAATTAGGCAATGTAGAAGAAATGGACGCATTCCTGGAAAGCCACAAACTACCAAAACTGGAACAGGAAGAAATAGAAAATCTGAACAGGCCAATAATCAGGGAGGAAATTGAAGCAGTCATCAAAAACCTCCCAACACAAAAGTCCAGGGCCAGATGGCTTCCCAGGGGAATTTTATCAAATGTTTAAAGAAGAAACCATACCGATTCTACTAAAGCTGTTTGGAAAGATAGAAAGAGATGGAGTACTTCCAAATTCGTTCTATGAGGCCAGCATCACCTTAATTCCAAAACCAGACAAAGACCCCACCAAAAAGGAGAATTACAGACCAATATCCCTGATGAACATGGATGCAAAAATTCTCAACAAGATACTAGCCAATAGGATCCAACAATACATTAAGAAAATTATTCACCATGACCAAGTAGGATTTATCCCCGGGACACAAGGCTGGTTCAACACTCATAAAACAATCAATGTGATTCATCATATTAGCAAGAGAAAAACCAAGAACCATATGATCCTCTCATTAGATGCAGAGAAAGCATTTGACAACATACAGCATCCATTCCTGATCAAAACTCTTCAGAGTGTAGGGATAGAGGGAACATTCCTCAACATCTTAAAAGCCATCTACGAAAAGCCCACAGCAAATATCATTCTCAATGGGGAAGCACTGGGAGCCTTTCCCCTAAGATCAGGAACAAGACAGGGATGTCCACTCTCACCACTGCTATTCAACATAGTACTGGAAGTCCTAGCCTCAGCAATCAGACAACAAAAAGACATTAAAGGCATTCAAATTGGCAAAGAGGAAGTCAAACTGTCCCTCTTCGCTGATGACATGATACTCTACGTAGAAAACCCAAAAACCTCCACCCCAAGATTGCTAGAACTCATACAGCAATTTGATAGCATGGCAGGATACAAAATCAATGCCCAGAAGTAAGTGGCATTTCTATACACTAACAATGAGACTGAAGAAAGAGAAATTAAGGAGTCAATCCCATTTACAATTGCACCCAAAAGCATAAGATACCTAGGAATAAACCTAACCAAAGAGATAAAGGATCTATACCTTAAAAACTAGAGAACACTTCTGAAGGAAATTGAGGAAGACACAAAGAGAGGGAGAAATATTCCATGCTCATGGATTGGCAGAATTAATATTGTGAAAATGTCAATGTTACCCAGGGCAATTTACATATTTAATGCAATCCCTATCAAAATACCATGGACTTTCTTCAGAGAGTTAGAACAAATTATTTTAAGATTTGTGTGGAATCAGAAAAGACCCCGAATAGCCAGGGGTATTTTATAAAAAAAAAAAAACATAGCTGGGGGCATCACAATGCCAGATTTCAGGTTGTACTACAAAGCTGTGGTCATCAAGACAGTGTGGTACTGGCACAAAAACAGACACATAGATGAATGGAACAGAATAGAGAACCCAGAAGTGGACCCTGAAATTTATGGTCAACTAATATTCAATAAAGGAGGAAAGACTATCCACTGGAAGAAAGACAGTCTCTTCAATGAATGGTGCTGGGAAAATTGGACATCACATGCAGAAGAATGAAACTAGACCACTCTCTTGCACCATACACAAAGATAAACTCAAAATGGATGAAAGATCTAAATGTGAGACAAGACTCCTAGAGAAGAACACAGGCAACACCCTTTTTGAACTCAGCCACAGTAATTTCTTGCAAGATACATCCACGAAGGCAAAAGAATCAAAAGCAAAAATGAACTATTAGGACTTCCTCAAGATAAGAAGCTTTTGCACAGCAAAGGATACAGGCAACAAAACTAAAAGACAACCCACAGAATGGGAGAAGATATTTGCAAATGATGTATCAGATAAAGGGCTAGTTTCCAAGATCTATAAAGAACTTATTAAACTCAACACCAAAGAAACAAACAATCCAATCATGAAATGGGCAAAAGACATGAACAGAAATCTCACAGAGGAAGACATAGACATGGCCAACATGCACCTGAGAAAATGCTCTGCATCACTTGCCATCAGGGAAATACAAATCAAAACCACAATGAGATACCACCTCACACCAGTGAGAATGGGGAAAATTAACAAGGCAGGAAACCACAAATTTTGGAGAGGATGCGGAGAAAAGGGAACCCTCTTACACTGTTGGTGGGAATGTGAACTGGTGCAGCCACTCTGGAAAACTGTGTGGAGGTTCCTCAAAGAGTTAAAAATAGACCTGCCCTACGACCCAGCAATTGCACTGTTGGGGATTTACCCCAAAGATACAGATGCAATGAAACACCGGGACACCTGCACCCCGATGTTTCTAGCAGCAATGTCCACAATAGCCAAACTGTGGAAGTAGCCTCGGTGTCCATTGAAAGATGAATGGATAAAGAAGATGTGGTTTATGTATACAATGGAATATTACTCAGCCATTAGAAATGACAAATACCCACCATTTGCTTCAACATGGATGGAACTGGAGGGTAGTATGCTGAGTGAAGTAAGTCAATCGGAGAAGGACAAACAGTGTATGTTCTCATTCGTTTGTGGAATATAAATAATAGTGAAAGGGAATATAAGGGAAGGGAGAAGAAATGTGTGGGAAATATCAGAAAGGGAGACAGAACATGAGAGACTCCTAACTCTGCGAAATGATCTAGGGGTGGTGGAAGGGGAAGAGGCCGGGGGGTGGGGGTGAATGGGTGACAGGCACTGAAGGGGGCACTTCACGGGATGAGCACTGGGTGTTATTCTGTATGTTGGTAAATTGAACACCAATAAAAAATAAATTTATTAAAAAGAACCATACATGAAGAGGATCATATGCTTACTTACTGATATTACCTCAACTAAACAAATTCAATATCATCTCAAGGTTAAAGTAAAGTGCAAGGTGGTTAGAACTCTGGGAGGCAGGCAAATTCAAGAGAATGAGGAATACAAACTGGATTCATCTGACTTCTAATCTGGTCTCCCAGGAACAGAGTCTTCATAGGAAAATTTTCCTTTCTCTCTAGACCAGTGGCCCATGGGGAATGGAATGCTCTGAGGTGGAAGTAACAATGCAAACAGTGCCAAATGATCAGTCCTAGAGGGCTGTAAGTATCTCTCCTGCTACAAAACTGCAGCAATTGAAATCTTGGATTGGCCGGGAAACAGTTATTTTTCTGTCCCTATGTCTGCCTGGGTACCCATGCTTCACTCCTTTATGCTGACTTGTCTGGGAACAGAGCTTCAGTCTCCATCATCAACTATCCAGGGAGAAATTGCGACCTCCACTTAGAGACTTTCATCTTACAGATGTCACCTATGTGAGTCTGAGTGCTCAGCAGGTATTTCAGGAAAGGATCAAAGAGAATGGAATGCATTGGTTGTCTCTCCCAAGGATAGCTTATATGTGGTACATCTGACATTTAAAACCTGGTTTTCTGGTTCCAAAAATTTTACATTTAAAATCATTTTGAAGTCTTTTATTACTTCATCTTTTAAAACCCCCTTCTATTGTTGCATTATATATTTTCTATTATAAATTGCAGGTTTGTTCCCTTTGCACATTTTCCTTGAGGGATATTCAATCAGAAAATGTCTTGACATCATGAAAATACCACTTCTTTCTTGTTGGTGTACATTGTTTGTTTCCTGCTTTGTTAATTATTCTGCACAGTAAGGGGATGTAAACTGGGGCTGAAAAGCTGCCAGAACCACAGAAACTTTCTGCTCATCACAGTCTCTTAGGCACCACCTGAGCTTATTAGATATCTGTACCCTGGTGTCCATTTAATTCCTCTCTCTGTTTCGGAACGTTTTCTTATGTTTCTTCAAATACAGGTCAAAAATGATTGTGTTCAATGGAACCCTGTGTTTCCAATACCATGGAAGGCTTACTAAATAGGATGAAATATTTTAATTCAATTTAGTTAAAATACAGCATATTATCACTTTTAGAGGTAGAGCTTAGTGATTCATCAGTTGCATACAACACCCAGTGTTCACCACATCACATGCCCTCCTTTTTTTTTTTTTAATTTTTTTTTTATTTATTTATGATAGTCACAGAGAGAGAGAGAGAGAGAGGCAGAGACACAGGCAGAGGGAGAAGCAGGCTCCATGCACCGGGAGCCTGATGTGGGATTCGATCCCGGGTCTCCAGGATCGCGCCCTGGGCCAAAGGCAGGCGCTAAACCACTGCGCCACCCAGGGATCCCTCACATGCCCTCCTTAATGTTCATTACTGAGTTACCCCATCCCCCCCACCTCCCCTTAGCAAACCTATTTGTTTCCTAGAGTTAAGAGCCTCTCCCCAGTAAGGTAAGCTTGTTCTATGGATACATTAAATATGGTAAAATGGTAGAATGAAACAAGGAAGTGTAGAAGTTAAGAGCAAAGGTATGGGGGCACATCTTGGCTCCATCACCTGTAGAGTGGTTGATTCCAAATAGATCACTTAACTTCTCTGTTAACTTCATTTAACTCTGAAATGACAGAGTTGTTTTGAGGGTGAAATAAAATAAGAATATAAAAATGTCACAAAAAAGAGCTTCTTATGATTTGCCTCTCTCTGTTTTTATCTTTTTGCAATTTTGTCCTCCATTCCCCTATATTTATCTTTTTTGTTTCTCAAATTCCACATGTGAGTGAAATCATACAGTGTTTGTCTTTCTCTAATTGACTTATTTTACTTAGCATAATGCCCTCTAGTCCCTTACACATCATGGCAAATGGCAAGATTTCATTCATTTAATGGCTGAATAATATTCATTATATATATATATATATATAGGAAATATCAGAAAGGGAGACAGAACATAAAGACTCCTAACTCTGGGAAATGAACTAGGGGTGGTGGAAGGGGAGGAGGGCGTGGGGTGGGGGTGAAAGGATGACAGGCACTGAGGGGGGCACTTGACAGGATGAGCACTGGGTGTTATTCTGTATGTTGGCAAATTGAACACCAATAAAAATAAATTTATTATTAAAAAAAATAAAGCATGTAGCTGGTATAGATAGATAGATAGATAGATAGATAGATAGATAGATAGATATATAAAGCAATTGTACTACTGGGTATTTACCCTAAAGATACAGATATAGTGAAACAAAGGGGCACTTTCATCCCAATGTTCATAGCAGCAATGTCCATAATATCCAAACTGTGGAAAGAGTCAAGATGTCCTTTGACAGATGAATGGATGAAGGAGATGTGGTATACACACACACACACACACACACACACACACAATGGAATATTATTCAGCCATCAGAAACAACGAATACCCACCATTTGCTTCAACGTGGATGGAACTGGAGGGTGTCAATGCTGAGTGAAGTAAGTCAATTGGAGAAGGACAAACATTATATGAATACTTACCAGTTACAACCAGGTGGATGTAAATTTACATTGGTTGGCATTATGCTATGTGAAGTAAGTCAACTGGAGAAAGACAATTATAATATGGTATCACTCATGTGAGCAATATAAGAAATATTGCAAGTGAAGGAGGGGAAATAGAATTGGGAAAAATCAGGAAGACAAACCATGAGAGACTCTTAACTTTGGGGAATCATACTGAAGGTTGCTGAAAGGGTGACAAGGAGGTGGCAGAACACTTGTTCTTTCCTGTCATGTTCATTTTAGTCATTCTAACTGGTGTAAGGTGATATCTCATTGTGATTTGATTTGTATTTCCCTACTGACAAGTGATGTGAAGCATTTTTTCATGTGTCTGTTGGCAATTTATATATCTTCTTTAGAGAAATGTCTGTTCATGTCTTCTTTTCATTTCTTGCCTGGATTGTATGGGTTTTGGATCTTGAGTTTGATAAGTTCTTTATAGATTTTTGGATACTAACCCTTTATCTTATATGTCATTGGCAAATATCTTCTCTCATTCTGTAGATAACCTTTTCATTTTGTTGACTGTTTGCTTTGCTGTGCAGAAGCATTGTCTCTTGATGAAGTCCCAATAGTTCATTTTTGCTTTCCTGCACATTGCCTTGAGACATGTCTTGCAAGAAGTTCCTGTGGCTGAGGTCAAATAGATTTCTGCATGTGTTATCCTCTAGGATTTTGATGGACTATCTCTCAATTAGGTCTTTCATCCATTTTGAGTTTATCTTTGTGTGTGGTGTAAGAGAATGGTCTAGTTTCATTCTTCTGGAGGTGCCTGTCCAATTTTCCAGCACCATTTATTGAAGATACCTGTCTTATTGTTGGATATTCTTTCCTGCTTTGTAGAAGATGAGTCGACTATAGAGTTGAGGGTCCATTTCTGGGTTCTCTATTCTGTTCCATCGATCTTGTGTAGGTTACTGTGCCAATACTACTTTCTTGATGATCAAAGCTTTGTAGTGTAGTTTGAAGTCAGGCATTGTGATGTTACTAGTTTTAGTTTTTCTTTTTTTCAAAACTCCTCTAGATTTTGGGGGATCTTTCCTAGTTCCATACAAATCTTAGGATTATTTGCTCCATCTCTGTGAAAAGTTTTGATGATATTTGGATAGATATTACATTGAATGTGTAGATTGCCCTAGGTGTTTTCACAATATTTATTCTTCCAATCTGTGAGCATGGAATGTTTTTTCCATCTCTTTGTGTCTTCCTCAATTCCTTTCAGAAGTGTTTTGTAGTTTTTTGAGTACAGATCCTTTACTTCTTTGGTTAGGTTTATTCCTAGGTATCTTTTGGGATTTGGTACAATTATAAATGGAATCACTTCCTTAATTTCTCTTTCTTCTGCCTTGTTAGTTTATAGAAATGCAACTGATTTCCGTGCATTGATTTTCTATCCTGCCACTTTATTGAATTGCTGTATGAGTTCTAACATTTTTTAGGTGGAGTCTTTTGGGTTCTACACACACAGAATCATGTCATCTGTGAAGTGTGAGAGTTTGACTTCTTCTTTGCCATTTTGAATGCTTTTTATTTCTTTTTGTTGTCTGATTGCTGAAGTGAGGACTTGTAGTACTATGTTGAACAGCAGCGGTGAGAGTGGACATCCCTTTCGTGTTCCTGACCTTACGGGAAAGGCTCTCAGTTTTTCCCCATTGAGAATGGTATTGACTTAGCTTATCCTAAATTGGCTCTTATGGTATTGAGGTATGTTCCCTATATCCCTACAATCTGAAGAGTTTTAATCAAAAAAGGATCCTGTGTTTGTCAAATGCTTTTTCTACATCAATTGAGGGGAATCATATGGTTCTAGTCTTTCTTTTATTAATGTGATATGCCATGTTGATTCATTCATCAGTGTTGAACCACCCTTGCATCCCAGGAAAAAAATCCCACTTGGCCATGGTGACTAATCCTTTAAAGTATAGTTGGATCCTTTTGGCTAGTATCTTGGTGAGAATTTTTGCATCTGTGTTCATCAGGGATATTGGTCTATAATTCTCCTTTGTGATGGGATCTTTGCTTTTGGGATCAAGATAATGTTGGCCTCATAGAATGAGACCGGAAGTTTTCCTTCCATTTCTATGTTTTGAAACAGATTCACTAGAAGAGACAGTATTTCTTCTTTAAAGGTTTGGCATAATCTTGTGGGAAGACATCTGTCCTTGGACTCTTGTCTCTTGGAAGATTTTTGATGACTGCTTCAATTTCCTTGCTGGTTATTAGTCTGTTTGGGTATTCTATTTCTTCCTATTTCAGTTTTGACGGTTTATAAGTTTCTAGGAATGCATCTGTTTCTTCTAGACTGCCTAATTTGTTGGCATACAGTTGGACATAATATGTTCTTAAATCATTTGCATTTCCTTTTTTAAATATTTTTTATTGGAGTTCGATTTGCCAACATATATCATATCACCCAGTGCTCATCTCCTCAAGTGCCCCCCCATCTCCCTATCCCTTCCTTCCACTACCCCTTGTTTGTTTCCCAGAGTTAGGAGTCTCTCATGTTCTATCGCCCTGATATTTCCCACTCATTTTCTCCTTTCCCCTTTAATCCCTTTCACTATTTTTTATATTCCCCAAATGAATGAGACCATATAATGTTTGTCCTTCTCTGATTGACTTACTTCACTCAGCATAATACCCTCCAGGTCCAACCACATCGAAGCAAAAGGTGGGTATTTGTCATTTCTAATGACAATATATAGACCACAATATATGTCGGTTCTAATGGTCTAATGATATATAGACCACATAATTTGCATTTCCTTGATGTTGATCGTGATCTCTCCTCTTTCATTCATGATTTGATTAATTTGTGTCTTTTTTCTTTTTGATAAGTCTGGCTAGAAGATTAACAATCTTATTAATTCTTTCAAAGAGCCACCTCCTAATTTTGTTGATCTGTTCTACTGTTTTTCTGGTTTCTAGTTCAGTGATTCCTGCTGTAATCTTTATGATTTCTCTTCTCCTGCTTGGTTTAGGTTTTATTTGCTGTTCTTTCTCCAACTCCTTCAGGTGTAAGGTTAGCTTGTATATATGAGATTTTTCTAATTTTTTTAGAGATGCTTGTACTGAAATGTATTTCCTTCTTGGAACTTCCTTTGCTGTATCCCAAATGTCATGAACAGTTGTGCTTTCATTTTCATTAACTTGAATGAAACTCTTTTTTTATTGGAGTTTGGTTTCTCAATATATAGTATAACTCCCAGTGCAAACTTTTAAATTATTCTCTAATTTCCTGGTTGACCTATTCATTCTTTAGTAGAAGGCTCTTTAACTTCCAAGTGTTTGAGTTCTTTCTAGATTTCCTCTTGTGATTGAGTTCAAATTTCAAAGCATGGTGGTCTGAAAATATGGAGGGAATAATCCCAATCTTTTGGTATCAGTTGAGTCTTAATTTGTGATCCAGTATGTGATCTATGCTGGAGAATGTCCCATGTGTACCAGAGAAGAATGTGGATTCTACTGTATTAGGACAGAATTCTCTGTTTATATCTATGAAGTCCATCTGGTTCAGTTTGTCATTCAAAGCCCTTGTGTCTTTGTTGATCTTCTGCTTAGATTATATGTCCATTGCTGGGATTGGGGTGTTGAAGTCTCCTAGTATTATTATCTATGTGCTTCTTTACTTTGGTTATTAATTGATTGATATATTTGGCTGCTCCCAAGTTAGTAGCATAAAGATTTACAATTGTTAGATCTTCTTGTTGGATAGACCCTTTAAGTATGATATACTGTCTCTCTTCATCTCTTACTGCAGTCTTTGATTTAAAATCTAATTTATCTGATATAAGGATTGCTATCCTATCTTTCTTTTTCAGTCTATTTGCTATACCCCTCATTTTAAGTCTGAAGGAGTCTTTAGTCTCTTGTAGACAACATATGGGTGGGTCTTGCTTTTTATCCAGTCTGATACCCTTTTCTTTTGACTGGTGCATTTAGCCTATTCATGTTCAGAGTAATTACTGAAAGATACAAATTTAGTGCCATTATGTTACCTATACAGTCCTTGTTTCTGAAGATTGTCTCTCTTTCTTTCTAGACTATGTTGCTCTTGGGCTCCTTCTTTTACAGTATCTGCCTTCATATTTCTTGCAGGACTGGCTTGGTGGTCACGTATTCTTTCAGTTTCTGGGTGTCCTGATACTCTTTACCTCTCTTTCCACTCTGAATGACAGCCTTACTGAATAAAGTGTTCTTGGTTGTATATTTTTTTCATTTAGTACCCTGAATATATCACGCCAGCCCTTTCTGGCCTGTCAGGATTCAGTAGATAGTTCTGCTGCCAGTCAAATATTCCTACCCCTCTAAGTTAAGAATCTTTTTTTCTTGAGCTCTTAAGAGTTCAAGATTTTCTCTATCTGTGATTTGCAAGCTTCACTATTATATGTCCGGGTGTTGATCTAGTTTTATTGATTTTGGAAGGGTATGAATGCCTGTTTCTTTGACCAGATTAGGGAAGTTCTCAGCTATAATCTGTTCAAATATACCTCCCGGCTCTCTCTCTTTCTCTTGCTCTCTCTCTCTCTCTCTTTCCCTCTCTCTCTGAAACCTCGGGAATTCCAATAATTTAGATTTTTTTCCATGTCATCGCTTATCTCTCGGGGTCTCTCCTCATGGGCTATTAGTTGTTTTTTTTCTCTTTTCCTCAGCTACATCTTTTCCATCAACTTGTCTTCTATGTCACCGACTCTCTCTTCTGTCTCATTTACCCTAGCTTTAAGAGCATCCAGATTTGACTGCCTCTCAGTTAGAATATTTTTAATTTTAGCCTGATTAGATCTCATTTCTTCACTAAGAGATTCTCTAGAGTCTTTTATGCTTTTTTCAAACCCAGCTAGTAATTTTATCATTGTTCCTGAATTCTATCTCTGACATATTACTTTTATCCATATCCATTAGATCTGTGGCAGAGAGTATTACCTTTCATTCTTTCTTTTGTTGTGACTTCCTCTTTCTAGTCATTTTGTCCAATGAAAAATGACTGAATGAATGAACAGAATAAAAAATATCAATCATAACCCAAGCAGAATACACACTAGACAAATCCAAAGAGGTCAGAAACCAGAAAAGAAAAATCCCAACAAAGACATTTTCACAATATTAATTCTGCCAATCCATGAGCATGAAATATTTTTCTATCTCTTTGTGTCTTCCTCAATTTCTTTCAGAAGTGTTCTATAGTTTTTAGGGTATAGATCCTTTACCTCTTTGGTTAGGTTTATTCCTAGGTATCTTATGCCCAACAAAAACAAAAACAAAACAAAGAAAAATAAAAATAAAAAGAAGGGAGGGAGGCTAAGGAAGAGAGAGAATATAATCTTACATAGTGGACAAAACAGAGTGATCCACTTGGTCCTGAGTGTATTATGGTCTATGTGTTAGAAGATACTAAATTCCAAAATTATGAAGAAAGCAAAACTTATATACAAAAATAAATTTTTTTTCAAAAATAAAAGTTAATACAGTGAAAAAAAGCCAAAAATTAAGACTATATCTATAACATAATTGTAAAAAATGAAAATAAAAAACCTTTAAAAACAAATAGTTGGAAAAAAAGAAACTAGTTGAAACAGGAAAAAAGAGAAAAATGGAAAATTTTAAACTGAAAGATAAATGAAACCTAAGAAAAATGTTCAAGTTCTATATACTATTTCCCCCAGCAGTGGAGTTTTACAGTATTGTTTGGTCTGTAATCCTGCTGCTCACCTGTTCTAGCTGGTCTTCTGGAGGATGGGCCTGCTGTGCTGATTCTCAGATGTCTGTCCCTGGGCAGAGTTGTACCATCCCTTGCCAGGAGGCAAGGCTCAGTGTAAGTTTTTTGCTTCCCTGAAGGCTTTTCATACCTCTTTGGAGGATGAAAATAAAATTGGCCATGCTTCAATCTACAGCCCTGGATCTGAAAGATCAGGGTGTATGCCAAACTGCAGACTCCTATGGTGCTGCCCACTTTGATCTTCCCTGGGAAGAGGCAGAGGGACACAGATTTGTACAATTTCAGGGTCCTAGGAGAGAGAGCTTTTGCCTGGTTCTGTGAGCACCTGCTCTGCCCCTCCCAGAGGAAGCTAGGGTTGCAGAATTCCAGTCCTTTGCAGGGACCCAACATGAAGACCAGTCACCCCATTCGGCCACAATTCAGGGTTTATGGCAAAAGGAGCTGAGAGTCGCCTCTGGGCTCGCTGACCTAAACCCAATTCCCTACTTCAATACTTGAGAACTCTGTTGGTTCAGGCACCCCTGTTCTTTCTGTGCCTCTGAAGATCCTGAGACCTTTCTGACCCACCTGAGATTCTGCCCCTGCTTCTGAGCCCCTTTCAGGCAGGGAAGTCTCTCCCAGGAGCAGATTTCTAAACGTCCTGATTTTAAGCTCCAGGTCTATATCATTTTCCAGTAGCTGGCTTATGTAGGCTTCCTCTCTCCACCATTTATCTTACCATATATCCCCTCCATTTCTCTTCTCTTCACTCCTATCTTGCAAAAAAGTGATCACTTTTCTATTTGTGTAGTTCTAGCCATTATTTTCTTACATCTCAGGTTGAATTCATGGGTGTTCAGGATGACTTGATAGTTATCTAACTAAATTAAGGGGACCAAATAAGTGGGAAATATCAGAAAAGGGAGACGAAACACGAAGGACTCCTAACTCTGAAAAACGAACTAGGGGTGGTGGAAGGGGAGGTGGGCGAGGGGTGGGGGTGACTGGGTGACGGGCAGTGAGGTGGGCACTTGACAGGATGAGCACTGGGTGTTATTCTATATGTTGACAAATTGAACACCAATAAAAAATAAATTTATTAAAGAAAATAATACTAAATAAATAAAACTTCCATTTTTATAAATAAATAAATAAATAAATAAATAAAATCTTTAATAAAAAATAATTAATTAATTAATTTATTAAGGGTACCAGATGAAATGAGGACCCCTACTCCTCCACCATTTTGCCTCCAAAATCCCATGTCTTGTTTATCCATTCATCAGTTGATGGACTTTTGAGCTCTTTTCATAGTTTCTGTATTGTTCATAATGCTGTTATGAACATCAGAGTGCATATACCCTCTCTATTTAGTATTTTTGTATCCCTTAGGTAATACCTAGTAGTACAATCTACAGAATGGGAGAAGATATTTACAAATGACATATCTGATAAAGGCTTAGTATCCAAAATCTATAAAGAACACACCAATAAAAAATAAATTTATTATTAAAAAAAAGAACATACCAAACTGAACACTGAACAAAAAATAATCTAAATGGACAGGAATTCCTAATCAGAGATGTCAGGTAAATTCCCTTAAATGGGATAAGATCTATACAAAAAAATCTATATTTCTTTCTTGATTGCAAAATATAAATTGTAGCATGTCACTCTTAGTAATGCCCATTTGCTATAAATCAAACTACAGTGAGATATCATCTCAACTCATCAGAATGGCTAAAATAATAACACAAGAAACAGCAGTTGTTGGCAAAGATGTGGAGAAAGAGGAACGCTCTTGCTCTCTTGGTGGGAATGCAAATTGCTGCAGTCACTCTGGAAAACAGTATGGAGGTTTCTCAAAAATTTAAAAATACAACTGCTCTAAGATCCCATAATGGCACTGCTAGATATTTACCCAAAGGATAGAAAAATACTAGTTCAGAAGGATACATGCTCCTCAAAGTTTATAGCAGCCTTATCTACAATAGCCAAACAATTGAAACAGCCCTCATGTCCATCATCTTATGAATAGATAAAGAAATGAGTAGATAAAGAATACACACACATATATAATGGAATATTACAAAGAATTAAATATTGCCATGTATAAACACATGGATGAGTGTGTATTATGCTAAGAGAAATAAGTCAGAGAAAGGTGAATACCATACATGGAATTTAAGGGGAAGAATGATCATGGGGGAAAAAGAGAAAGAACAAATCAAGAAACAAACTCTTAACTATAGAAAATAAACTGCTAGTGACCAGAGAGGAGGTGAGCAGAAGAATAGGCAAAAGAGGTGATGGTGATGAAGGAGTGAACTTGTGATGAGCACTAGGTATTACATGGTAGGGTTAAATCACTAAATTATGCACCTGAAATCATATTACACTGTATGTTAACTAATAGGAATTTGATTTTAAAAACTTTAAAAAATGAAAAAAGGATCATAAATAAAGCCCGATTGATTGAAAATTGTTATGTTCCTTTTTCCTGCCTTGTAGTCACCTCCGCCATATGGAACTGAGCAATGATACAAAAATTTCAGAGTTTCTTCTTCTTGGATTTTCAGAGGAACCAGAACTGCAGCCCCTCATATTTGGGTTTTTCCTTTCCATGTACCTGATCACTGTGTTTGGAAACTTGCTCATCATCCTGGCTGTCAGCTCTGACTCCCACCTTCACACCCCCATGTACTTCTTCCTAACCAATCTGTCCTTTGTAGACATCTGTTTCACCTCCACCACCATGCCCAAGATGCTCCAGAACATGAGGACCCAGAGCAAGGTCATTAGCTTTGCAGGTTGCATCAGTCAGATGTATTTTTTCCTACTCTGTGCCTTGTTGGATGATTTTGTCTTGTCTGTAATGGCTTATGACCGCTTCGTGGCCATCTGTCACCCCTTGCGCTACACAGTCATCATGAACCCCCAGATCTGTGGACTGCTGGTTCTGGTGTCCTGGATCATCAGTGTTCTCAATTCCATGACACAGAGCTTAATGGTGTTGCAGCTGTCCTTCTGTACAGACATGGAAATCCACCATTTTTTCTGTGAACTCAATCAGATAGTTGGGAATGCCTGTTCTGACACCTTTCTTAATGACATGATGATGTATCTTGCAATTGTGCTGCTGGGGGGTGTCCCCCTGGCTGGTATCATGTACTCTTACTCTAAGATAGTTTCCACCATATGTAGAATATCGTCAGCTCAGGGCAAGTATAAAGCATTTTCCACCTGTGCATCTCACCTCTCAGTTGTCTCCTTATTTTATGGTACAAGCCTAGGAGTGTACCTTAGCTCTGATGCTCCCCTAAACTCTCACTCTAGTGCAGTAGCCTCTGTGATGTACACAGTGGTCACACCCATGTTGAACCCTTTCATCTACAGTCTGAGGAACAGAGACATAAAGAGGGCTCTGAAAAGAATCATTGGGATTCCAGTGATGTAAGGGCTAATCATCCCAGGGCTGAAGATGTGCTCATGATTGTAGGTCTCACAGCTTCAGAGCCAGGAATTCCCATTCTTTGATTAAGCTGCAGAAGTAGAATTTCCTCATTCTATTTATTTCCTCGAATTTCCATATGTTTGAATTCAATTCTCCATGCAATTTCAGTAACTCATGTTAATAATTTTCTGCTCTGTCTGATATACAGTTTCCCCCTTTGTCTATTTCCTAGTTTTTTTTTAAAGTTGTCCCCAGCTTGATAAAAAATATTTGGAAATTTCTATTTATGTCATGGGGTACCATGGATTTAAGAATAATTTCTACTCAAACAACATATATCATCCCAAGTATTTTTCTCTTGTTTTACTAAAAGGTTTGTCATCAGTTATATTATTTCTATAGAAAAAAACTACTTTGATAACCAAGGCCATTTATGTAACTTTACAATAAAGGCAAATATGAGTCCCCAGTTTTTCACTTTTATGGACATAAATACTTTGAACATCACTACCTTCTCTGCTTATACTGACTGTGTAGACTAACTTATAGTTTGTCCTATAGGCAGTCACTGAGTTCCTTTCTCCTTATCATGATCATGTTCTCCTATGCAACTGTGTCCACTGTGCCTACTAAAGTGATTGGTAACATGATTACCAAGTACATGTCTCTGCCTCTGTGTGTGTGTGTGTGTCTCTCATGAATAAATAAATAAAATCTTTTTTTAAAAAAGTACATGCATTCAAGTGAACTCTATACCAGAACACAGAATAAATTGAATTTTAGAGGCACCAGGGTGGCTCAGTCGGTTAAGCATCTGCCTTCAGCTCAGGTCATGTCCCAGGGTACTGAGATCAAGCCCTGCATCTGGCTTCCTGCTCAACCAGGAGCCTCCTTCTCCCTCTTCTTATGCCCCTTCCCCAATTCTTCTCTCTCCCTCTGTTTCTCTCTGCCTCTTTGTCTCTGTCTCTCTCTCTATTGCATATGGTCTTTGAGCCAGGTAAGAAGAAAATTTGAAATTATACTTTGTATTACAGAGCAAATTATTTCATTTTATCCTATCCATACATCATTGGAGTTTGGCATCCATGTAAGAGAGTTGGATTTTTCCTGTTGGATAAAAAAAAATTGGTTGGCATGTTTATGGTGTTTTACTGAATCATCTTCCTTTTCTACTGTATACAAATGGGATCTTTGCTCTAAATGAAACATCTCCTCTTTTCTAAATTTTTTCAAACCATTAAATGGGCAGTGATTGAACAATATCAGTATCATCCATATATGTAGATACGGAAAACTAAAGGAAATAAAGGAAAACTAATAAGAGACATTGAAATCCTGTCCATTCATGTGATTCAGGACATATCTTCTGTAGAAGCACTTTGGTTAGTCCCAAGGACATGCTCAATGTTAGGAGTGTGAGTATGTGTATGTGCATGTATACATTTGTATACAACTTTCTCTCTCTTTTTTGTATTTTATTATTTACAACCTTTATTTTTTTGTTTGTTTTTTTTTTTAATTTTTTTATTGGAGTTCAATTTGCAAACATATAGCATAACACCCAGGGCTCATCCTGCCAAGTGCCCTCCACAGTGCCCATCACCCAGTCACCCCAACCCCCAGCCTGCTTCCCCTTCCAATGCCCCTTGTTCATTTCCCAGAGTTAGGGGTCTGTCATATTTTGTCACCCTCACTGATATTTTCGCTCATTTTCTCTCCTTTCCCTTTATTCCCTTTCACTAATTTTTATACTCCCCAAAGAATGAGACCATATAATATCTGTCCTTTTCTGACTGACTTATTTAACTTAGAATACTACTCTCCAGGTCCCTACACATCAAAGCAAATAGTGGATATTTGTAGTTTCTAATGGCTGATTAATATTCCATTGTATACATATACCACATATTCTTTATCCATTCATCTTTTGATGGACACCAAGACTCCTTCTGCAGTTTGGCTATTGTGGACACTGCTGCCTAAAACATCGGAGTGCAGGTGTCCGGGCATTTCACTGCATCTGTATCTTTGGGGTAAATCCCCAGCAGGGCAATTGCTGGGTCCTGGACAGGTCTATTTTTAACTCTTTGAGGAACCTCCACACAGTTTTCCAGAGTGGCAGCACCCGTTCACATTCCCACCAACAGTGCAAGAGGGTTCCCCTTTCTCCACATCCTCTCCAACATTTGTGGTTTCCTGTCTTGTTCATTTTCACCATTCTCATTGGTGTGAGGTGGTATCTCATTGTAGTTTTCATTTGTATTTCTCTGATGGCCTCTGATGCAGAGCATTTTCTCATGTGCTTGTTGGCCATGTCCATGTCTTCCTCTGTGAGGTTTCTGTTCATGTCTTTTGCCCATTTCATGATTGGATTCTTTGTTTCTCTGCTGTTGAGTTGAATAAGTTCTTTATAGATCTTGTGCACATGGAACTTTCTCCAGAATAGACCACATACTGGGTCACAAACAAGTCTGGACTGATACCAAAAGATTGGGAACATCCCCTGCATATTTTCAGACCATAATGTTTGAAATTAGAACTAAATCACAAGAAGAAGTATGGAAGGACTTCAAACACGTGGAGGTTGAGGACCAACCTGCTGAAAGATGAAAGGGTCAACCAGGAAATTAGGGAACAGTTAAAAAGATTCATGGAAACTAATGAGAATGAAGATACAACTGTGCAAAATCTTTGGGATACAGCGAAAGCAGTCCTGAGGGGGAAATACACCACAATACAAACATCCACCCAAAACTGGAAAGAGGGGCAGAGCGCAAGATGGCGGAAGAGTAGGGTCCTCAAATAACCTGTCCTCACCAAATTACCTAAATAACTTTCAAATCATCCTGAAAATCTACGAATTCATCCTGAGATTTAAAGAGAGACCAGCTGGAATGCTACAGTGAGAAGAGTTCCCGCTTCTATTAAGGTAGGAAGACGGGGAAAAAAGAATTAAAGAAACAAAAGGCGTCCAAGGGGGAGGGGCCCCGCGAGGAGCCGGGCTGAGGCCGGGGCGAGTGTCCCCAGGACAGGAGAGCCCCGTCCTGGAGAAGCAGGAGCTGCACCAACCTTCCCGTGCGGAAAGGGGCCCGCAGGGAGTTGGAGCAGGACCCAGGAGGGCGGGGATGCCCTCGGGCTCCCCGGGACAGTAACAGACACCTGCGCCCCGGGAGAGTGCGCCGAGCTCCCTAAGGGCTGCAGCGCGCACGGCGGGACCCGGAGCAGCTCGGAGGGGCTCGGGGGCGGCTCCGGGGCGGCTCCGCGGAGGGGGCTGCGGGGCGGGAGCGCGAATCCAACAGCGCAGGTACCGGAGCACAGGGCGCCGGGACACAGCCCAGGATCCGGCCTCCCCCGGGACAGGCAGAGGCAGCGAGGGCCCAGGACAGCAAGGACGCTCCTGCCCCGAGCTGAGCAGATCAGCACCCTGCCGCGGAGCCTACAGGCCCTGCAGACTGAGAGCTCTGTAGCTACTGCGGGAGCTGAATCCAGGGCTCCAGAGCTGGCCCCACCACTGGGGTAGTTCCTCCTGGGGCCTCACGGGGTAAACAACCCCCACTGAGCCCTGCACCAGGCAGGGGGCAGAGCAGCTCCCCCAAGTGCTAACGCCTGAAAATCAGCACAACAGGCCCCTCCCCCAGAAGACCAGCTAGACGGACAAGTTCCAGGGGAAGTCAAGGGACTTAAAGTATACAGAATCAGAAGATACTGCCGCGTGGTTTTTTTGTTTTTGTTTTTGTTTTGTTTTTTGTTTTTTTGTATTTTTTTTTTTTTTGCTTTTTGATTTCTGTTTTCTTCCCCCCACCCCTTTTTATCCTTTCTTTCTTTTTCTGTCTCTTTTTCTTCTATTTTTTCTTTTTTTCTTCCTTTTTTCTTTTTCTCTTTTCTTTCCTTCTCTCTCTCCTCTCTTTTTCTCCTTTTCTTTGGCCAAAATGACTAGAAGGAAAACCTCACCTCAAAAGAAAGAATCAGAAACAGTCCTCTCTCCAACAGAGTTACAAAATCTGGATTACAATTCAATGTCAGAAAGCAAATTCAATAGCACTATAATAAAGCAACTGGTGGCTCTAGAAAAAAAGCATAAAGGACTCAAGAGACTTCATGACTGCAGAATTTAGAGCTAATCAGGCAGAAATTTTAATTTATTTATTTATTTATTTATTTATTTATTTATGATAGTCACACAGAGAGAGAGAGAGAGAGGCAGAGACACAGGCAGAGGGAGAAGCAGGCTCCATGCACCCGGAGCCCGATGTGGGACTCGATCCCGGGTCTCCAGGATCGTGCCCTGGGCCAAAGGCAGGTGCTAAACCGCTGCACCACCCAGGGATCCCTAATCAGCCAGAAATTAAAAATCAATTGAATGAGATGCAATTCAAACTAGAAGTCCTAACGACGAGGGTTAACGAGGTGGAAGAACGAGTGAGTGACATAGAAGACAATTTGATGGCAAAGAGGGAAACTGAGGAAAAAAGAGACAAAAGATCATGAGAAAAAAAGAAACAAAACAAAACAAAATAAAAAAGATTATGAGGATAGATTAAGGGAAATAAATGACAGCCTGAGGAAGAAAAACCTACGTTTCATTGGGGTTCCTGTGGGTGCCGAAAAGAACAGAGGGCCAGAATATGTATTTGAACAAATCATAGCTGAAAACTTTACTAATCTGGGAAGGGAAACAGGCATTCAGATCCAGGAAATAGAGAGATCCCCCCCTAAAATTAATAAAACCGTTCAACACCTCAACATTTAATAGTTAAGCTTGCAAATTCCAAAGATAAAGAGAAGATCCTTAAAGCAGCAAGAGACAAGAAATCCCTGACTTTTATGGGGAGGAGTATTAGGGTAACAGCAGACCTCTCCACAGAGACCTGGAAGGCCAGACAGGGCTGGCAGGATATATTCAAGGTCCTAAATGAGAAGAATATGCAACCAAGAATACTTTATCCAGCAAGGCTCTCATTCAGAATGGAAGGAGAGATAAAGAGCTTCCAAGACAGGCAGGAACTGAAAGAATATGTGACCTCCAAACAAGCTCTGCAAGAAATTTTAAGGGGGACTCTTAAAATTCGCCTTTAAGAAGAAATTCAGTGGAACATTCCACAAAAACAAGGACTGAATAGATATCATGACACTAAACTCATATCTTTCAATAGTAACTCTGAACATGAACGGGCTTAATGACCACATCAATAGGCTCAGGGTGTCAGACTGGATAAAAAAGCAGGACCCATCTATTTGCTGTCTACAAGAGACTCATTTTAGACAGAAGGACACCTACAGCCTGAAAATAAAAGATTGGAGAACATTTACCATTCAAATGGTCCTAAAAAGAAAGCAAGGGTAGCCATCCTTATATCAGATAAACTAAAATTTACCCCGAAGACTGTAGTGAGAGATGAAGAGGGACACTGTATCATACTTAAAGGATCTATCCAACAAGAGGACTTAACAATCCTCAATGTATATGCCCATATGTGGGAGCTGCCAAATATATCAATCAATTAATAACCAAAGTGAAGAAATACTTAGATAATAATACACTTATACTTGGTGACTTCAATCTAGCACTTTCTACACTCGATAGGTCTTCTAAGCACAACATCTCCAAAAAAACGAGAGCATTAAATGATACACTGGACCAGATGGATTTCACAGATATCTACAGAACTTTACATCCAAACTCAACTGAATACACATTCTTCTCAAGTGCACATGGAACTTTCTCCAGAATAGACCACATACTGGGTCACAAATCGGGTCTGAACCGATACCAAAAGATTGGGATCGTCCCCTGCATAGTCTCAGACCATAATGCCTTGAAATTAGAACTAAATCACAACAAGAAGTTTGGAAGGACCTCAAACACATGGAGGTTAAGGACCATCCTGCTAAAAGATGAAAGGGTCAACCAGGAAATTAAGGAAGAATTAAAAAGATTCATGGAAACTAATGAGAATGAAGATACAACTGTTCAAAATCTTTGGGATGCAGCAAAAGCAGTCCTAAGGGGGAAATACATCGCAATACAAGCATCCATTCAAAAACTGGATAGAACTCAAATACAAAAGATAACCTTACACATAAAGGAGCTAGAGAAAAAACATCAGATAGATCCTACACCCAGCAGAAGAAGAGAGTTAATACAGATTCAAGCAGAACTCAACGAAATCGAGACCAGAAGAACTGTGGAACAGATCAACAGAACCAGGAGTTGGTTCTTTGAAAGAATTAATAAGATAGATAAACCATTAGCCAGCCTTATTAAAAAGAAGAGAGAGAAGACACAAATTAATAAAATCATGAATGAGAAAGAAGAGATCACTACCAACACCAAGGAATAGCAAACGATTTTAAAAACATATTATGAACAGCTATACACCAATAAATTAGGCAATCTAGAAGAAATGGACGCATTTCTGGAAAGCCACAAATTACCAAAACTGGATCAGGAAGAAATAGAAAACCTGAACAGGCCAATAATCAGGGAGGAAATTGAAGCAGTCATCAAAAACCTCCCAAGACACAAAAGTCCAGGGCCAATGGCTTCCCAGGGGAATTCTGTCAAACGTTTAAAGAAGAAACCATACGTATTCTACTAAAGCTGTTTGGAAAGATAGAAAGAGATGGAGTACTTCCAAATTCATTCTATGAGGCCAGCATCACCTTAATTCCAAAACCAGACAAAGAACCCACCAAAAAGGAGAATTACAGACCAATATCCCTGATGAACATGGATGCAAAAATTCTCAACAAGATACGAGCCAATCGGATCCAACAGTACATTAAGAAAATTATTCACCATGAACAAGTAGGATTTATCCCCGGACACAAGGCTGTTTCAACACTCGTAAACAATCAATGTGAACAATCATCATATTAGCAAGAGGAAAACCAAGAACCATATGATCCTCTCATTAGATGCAGAGAAAGCATTTGACAACATACAGCATCCATTCCTGATCAAAACTCTTCAGAGTGTAGGGATAGAGGGAACATTCCTCGACATCTTAAAAGCCATCTATAAAAAGCCCACAGCAAATATCATTCTCAATGTGGAAGCACTGGGAGCCTTTCCCCTAAGATCAAGAACAAGACAGGGATGTCCACTCCACTCTCACCACTGCTATTCAACATAGTACTGGAAGTCCTAGCCTCAGCAATCAGACAACAAAAATACATTAAAGGCATTCAAATTGGCAAAGAGGAAGTCAAACTGTCCCTCTTCACTGATGACATGATACTCTACATAGAAAACCCAAAAGCCTCCACCCGAAGATTGCTAGAACTCATACAGCAATTTGGTAGCGTGGCAGGATACAAAATCAATGCCCAGAGGTCAGTGGCATTTCTATACACTAACAATGAGACTGAAGAAAGAAAAATTAAGGAGTCAATCCCATTTACAATTGCACCCAAAAGCATAAGATACCTAGGAATAAACCTAACTAAAGATGTAAAGGATCTGTACCCTAAACACTATAGAACACTTCTGAAAGAAATTGAGGAAGACTAAAGAGATGGAAAAATAGTCCATGCTCATGGATTGGCAGAATTAATATTGTGAAAATGTCAATGTTACCCAGGGCAATTTACACGTTTAATGCAATCCCTATCAAAATACCATAGACTTTCTTCAGAGAGTTAGTACAAATTATTTTAAGATTTGTGTGGCATCAGAAAAGACCCCGAATAGCCAGGGGAATTTTAAAAAAGAAAACCATATCTGGGGGCATCACAATGCCAGATTTCAGGTTGTACTACAAAGCTGTGGTCATCAAGACAGTGTGGTACTGGCACAAAAACAGACACATAGATGAATGGAACAGAATAGAGAATCCAGAAGTCGACCCTCAATTTTATGGTTAACTAATATTCGATAAAGGAGGAAAGACTATCCACTGGGAGAAAGACAGTGTCTTCAATAAATGCTGCTTGGAAAATTGGACATCCACATACAGAAGAATGACTGGACCGTTCTCTTACACCATACACAAAGATAAACTCAAAATGGATGAAAGATCTAAATGTGAGACAAGATTCCATCAAAATCCTAGAGGAGAACACAGGCAACACCCTTTTTGAACTTGGCCACAGCAACTTCTTGCAAGATACATCCATGAAGGCAAGAGAAACAAAAGCAAAAATGAACTATTGCGACATCATCAAGAGAAAATGCATCTGCACAGCAAAGGATACAGTCAACAAAACTAAGACAACCTACAGAATAGGATTAGATATTTACAAATGACGTATCAGATAAAGGGCTAGGATCCAAGATCTATAAAGAACTTTTTCAACTCAACAGCAAAGAAACAAAGAATCCAATCATGAAATGGGCAAAAGACATGAACAGAAATCTCACAGAGGAAGACATGGATATGGCCAACAAGCACATGAGAAAACGCTCTGCATCACTTGCCATCAGGGTAATACAAATCAACACCACAATGAGATACCACCTCACACCAATGAGAATGGTGAAAATGAACAAGAGAGGAAACCACAAATGTTGGAGAGGATGTGGAGAAAGGGGAACCTTCTTGCACTGTTGCTGGGAATGTGAACGGTGCCGCCACTCTGGAAAACTGTGTGGAGGTTCCTCAAAGAGTTAAAAATAGATCTGCCATACGACCCAGCAATTGCCCTGCTGGGGATTTTCCCAAAGATACAGATGCAGTGGAACACCGGGACACCTGCATCTGATGTTTTAGGCAGCAAGGTCCACAATAGCCAATCTTTGGAAGGAGTCTCGGTGTCCATCGAAAGATGAATGGATAAAGAAGATGTGGTCTATGTATACAATGGAATATTACTCAGCCATTTGAAACGACAAATACCCACCATTTGCTTCGATATGGAGGGACCTGGGGGTATTATGGTGGGTGAAATAAATCAATCAGGAAAGGACAAACATTATATAATCTCATTCATTTGGGGAATATAAAAATTAGTGAAAGGGAATAAAGGGAAAGGAGAGAAAATGTGTGGGAAATATCACAGAGGGTGACAAAATATGAGAGACACCTAACTCTGGGAAATGAACAAGGGGTAGTAGAAGGTGAGGTGGGTGGAGTGTTGGGGTGACTGGGTGATGGGCACTGAGAGGGGCACTTGGCAGGATGAGCACTGGGTGTTATGCTATATGTTGGCAAATTGAACTCTAATAAAAATAAATAAATAAATAAATAAATAAATAAATAAATAAATAAATAAACAGATCTGTCAAAAATCCTCTCTTCTCAAATGAAATATATCATAGTGGGTATTTTTTATTTTATTTAACTAAATCCTACTCCTATGGGAAATCTACTGTCGGTCACCACAACTATTTATATACATTTATAACAAAGAAAAATCTGAGACCATTTGTATTTCACTTTTGTGTAAATCATTCCTTTGTAGATCACTACCTTAACTGCTTTTTCTGAGAATGCAGACTTTGACATACTGGCTGTTATTGGTAATCAGTGGTTTTTTCTATACTTTGGGATGCTGCTATTACACAGCTTGTGTACACCATGCTTATCATAGTCAATGGGAAATAAAATTATAATGAAATCCATGTCTTTGAGTGGAATCTACACAGACAGACAAATATGAAAAAAACAGACTGACATCATATATCTTAGACTCAAACTTGACTTTAAGGATGATGAAGCAAAACTTTAAATCATACATTTATTGTTATGCAAACTATTTCTTTTCCAGGTCTTCAA
Source organism: Canis lupus baileyi (assembly GCF_048164855.1). Lineage (NCBI taxonomy): Eukaryota > Metazoa > Chordata > Mammalia > Carnivora > Canidae > Canis > Canis lupus. The sequence continues at coordinate 49,344,819 of NC_132856.1, forward strand.
CTATTCATTGAATTATGGAAGATCAGGGTCCGTTGTTAAGCTGTATTCATTAAGATGAAAGACTGGTGGCATGCTGGGGGTTTTATTAAATTGTTTTTAGTTTCTGGTTGACAATTTACAGTGCTATATACAAAAATGATTCCTTCCATTTCTTTATTTTTTATGTGTATATTTTTTATTGGAGTTCAATTTGCCAACATATAGTATAACACCCAGTGCTCATCCCGTCAAGTGGCCCCCTCAGTGCCCATCACCCAGTCACCCCAACCCCCTGCCTGCCTCCCCTTCCACTACCCCTTGTTTGTTTCCCAGAGTTAGGAGTCTCTCATGTTTTGCTCAGCCATTAGAAATGACGAATATCCACCATTTGCTTCAACGTGGATGGAACTATTATGCTGAGTGAAGTAAGTCAATCGGAGGACAATCATTACATGGTTTCACTCACATGGGGAATATAAAAAGTAGTGAAAGAAATTATAGGGGAAAGGAGAGAAAATGAGTGGGAAAAATCAGACAGGGTGACAGAACATGAGAGACTCCTTCTATTTCTTTAAATGAAATATCTCCCACTATTTGAAATTTTGCCATAACCTCTGAAGGGTCAGCAAATGAACAATATCAGTATAATCCATTATGTAGCATCCTCATAACCACAGGATGACTCACCAGGAAGCCTAACTTCCTATGTAGAATATGACTCAGAGTCACAAGTATTGTGCACACATGCATGTCCTTCCAACCTGTCCATGTTACCCCAAAGGGGCCTTAATGGAGTCATTTTTTTAACACAGCTATATGAGATAAACTTGAAGAACAGAGTAATCATGAAGGCTACTTTCAAGTATCAGGACAAATGCCTAGAATAAAAAAGAATCAGATTACTACACATGCCGTGAGTTCTGCCTAATTTAATTATTATATCAGTTAGCTATTGCTGCCTACAAAACATCCTAAAATAAAATGGTTTAGTATATTTTCTTTATTATCAAAAGGGATCATAGTGTAGGGAGTTTTTCTGATTTCTTCAGGGCTTCTCATGAGTCCTTAGTCAGGCGTAAATCTCTACATAGTGTTTCTAAGGCTCATCCATGAGGTGTATGGCTGTACTGCTCTTCTGTCTCAGCCAATTTATGTCTTTTTACTCATTTTATATATGCAGGCTAATATTCTAGTTTAAGAGAAAAAATGATTTTATCAAATGTGAATTGTCTTAATTTAATCCCACTATTTTAATGTCCACATGTGAACCTTTGATTTTTCACACTTGGAAGGAGCTTCCCAATCCTGTTAGGTGTGACTCAGCTAACCATGCTCCAGACTTGACCCTGAATCATGAACCACTGGAATTTCTAATTCTAATTAATGTATTGGGGCACTGTTACATGTGATAAACTGGACGTTCTTACCACACTGGGTTTAAAAGAAACAAATTTACACTCTTCCAGTCTTGGAGGCCAAAGCCGAAAGTGAATCTTATTGGATGAAAATCAAAATGTCTCTGCAGGAAACAGAGACCTTGAATTCCTCCTGCTTAGCTATGTGATTCTGGATCACCACTTTTTTTAACCACAAAAATGCATGTCCTTCTGAACTGTTCTTGGTACCTGAACATGATCCTTATTAGAGCCTTTTTTGTTGGTTTAAGATTTATTTATTTATTTAAGAGAGAGAGAACAAGAGCAGGATAGAAGGGCAGAGGGAGAGAATCTCAGGCAGACTCCCCAATGAGCATGGAGCCCAACAAGGGACTCAACCCTACAACATGAAAATCATGACTGGAACTGAAACCAAGAGTCAGATGCTCACCTAAGCCATGCAGGTGCCCTAGAAGTCACTTTTTAACAGCTATCAAAAAATAAACTTGAATAACAGAATTATCACGAATTTTGCTGCATAGAAAACCATCCTAAAAGCAAATAGCTTGGTATAATGTCTTTAGAATCAAGTGGAATTATATGGTAATGGGTTGTTCTAATCTCTGTTGCTTTCCTCAAGAGTCTTGGTTCAGCTGTGCATCAGCTGGTGGAGGGGAGGGTAGTGCTCTACTGATATCTCCAGGGCATTCTAATATAATTAGGGCTTGGATAGCTAGCTGAGCGTGACCCAGAGTGACTTTGGCTTGGACAGAGAGGCTCTGCTCCACTTGTCCTCACTTTCTCTGGGAGCCTAGCTGTCTTTACTCACTTTTTGGAGGCAGAGATCCAAGACAGAGTAGCAGAAATTCACCACACCTCTAAGGTCTAATGTCATTCTCATCATATCCTACTGGCCACAACAAATAAAAACATCCCTGATCCAGCCCAGATCAAAGGTGGATGAAGACTTTCTACCACCTGATGGAAGGTGCTGCCCACATTGCCAAAGACATGGCTATAGAGAAAGACAGGGTTCTGGTGCCATCTCTGCAAACAGTCTACCACTGATGTAAGTTTCATTTTGAAAGGTTTCATTTTCATTTCCACTTTCAGCAATGGAATAATCTCAGAGAAGACAATGAGACTGAATTATGTGTCTACTGGGAATTTATGAAAATTCTATTCCAAACGGTCAGGCTTTCCTCCAGAGGTAAATATTTCTTCCTTGCCCCTGGCCTGTAGATAACCATTCCTGGCCTAAGAAAATCTCAAAGGAATAAAAGGTTTTCTTTCCAGATGCCTTAGAGAGACCTGGAAACATATATAACTCACTGATTGATGGAGCTAAGAACTGATGGTATCCTTATGTAGATAATGTTTTCCTATTGATTGAACTTCCCAATGACATATTCATAAAGATTTTCATCCTGGTACTGTGTGTTTTATTTTATTTTTTTATGGAGAGGATTCCCCTGAAAGGATGTGACATTTGAAATGCAAGTAGAAGACAGATACATAGGAATATTTTTCTTCATTTTTCCAGTTTTATTGTAATATAATTGGCATATAAAATTGTGAGAATTTAAGCATACAACCTGGTGATTTCATATACATATACATTGTGAAATGATCACCAAGACAGCATTAGTGAATACATCCATCACTTCACATAGTTATATTTTCTTTTTGTTGTAAGAACATTACTACATATTACATTAGCAAGTGCAACATGCTAGTGTACAACAAAATATAGTTAACCATAATGACTATGTTGTATATTATGTGCCCAGATCTCATTTATCTTATAATTAAAAATTTATAGGCTTTCACCAGCATCTTTTCATTTCCCCATATACCAGCCACTGGCAAAGATAAACCTATTCTCTGTTTCTATGAGTTCATATTTTTATATTTCACATATAAGTGAGATCATACAGTATTTGTCTTTCTCTGTCTATCGATTTCATGCAGCATAATACCCTTGGTATTTACCCTTTAGCAAGGCACAGGATGACTTCTTTTTTATTGCTGGATTCCACTGTATAGACATGCTATCATTATTAAATCATCTGTTGATGGATTCTGGGCTGTTTCTATGTCTTGTGTATTGTGAATAATCCTGCAATGAATGTAAAAGTACAGATATCTGAGATATTCACAAATATGTGGAAATTAAACTCTATCAGCCATAAATGGCCAATGGGTGAAAGAAAATACCAAAAAGGAAATTTAAAAATCTTGGATCAAATAAAAATGGAAACACAGCCTATCAAAACTTATGTGATGTTGTATAAGCAGCTCTAAGAAGGATTATAGCAATAAATGCCTACATCAAGAAAAATAAAAGACTCCAAGTAAGTAACTTCACTTTATGATCTAAAGACCTAGAAAAAAAAGAACAAATTAAGTCCAAAGCAGCAGAGAAACAGAAATAACAAATGGCAAAGCATACATAAATGATATATAGACATAAAATCATAAGAAAAGATTAACAAAGCTAGGAGCCAAGTTTTTGAAAAACTAAGCAAAATTGACAAGACTTTAGGTAGAGTAAAATAAAATAGAGGGGGAGATGATGAATATAAATAAAATCAGCACAAACATTATATGTTCTCATTCATTTGGGGAATATAAATAATAGTGAAAGGGAAAATAAGGGAAGGGAGAAGAAATGTGTGGGAAATATCAGAAAGGGAGACAGAACGTAAAGACTGCTAACTCTGGGAAACGAACTAGGGGTGGTAGAAGGGGAGGAGGGCGGGGGGTGGGAGTGAATGGGTGACGGGCACTGGGTGTTATTCTGTATGTTAGTAAATTGAACACCAATAAAAATAAATTAAAAAAAAATAAAATAAAATAAAATAAAATAAAATCAGCAGCCAAGGATGATGTCTGACAACCAATACCGTAGAAATACAAAGAATCATAGGATGCCACTATGAACAATTTTACTTCAACAAACTGGAAAACCTAGAAGAAATAGATAAAACCTTAGAAATGTACAAATACCAGGACTAAATCAGGAAGAACTAGGAAATATGAATAAACCAACAATGAGCAAGGCTATTAAATCAGTAATCAAAAATCTCCCAGTGGTATTATGCTGAGTGAAGTAAGTCAATCAGAGAAGGACAAACAGTGTATGTTCTCATTCATTTGGGGAATATAAATAATAGTGAAAGGGAATATAAGGGAAGGGAGAAGAAATGTGTGGGAAATATCAGAAAGGGAGACAGAACATAAAGACTGCTAACTCTGGGAAACGAACTAGGGGTGGTGGAAGGGGAGAAGGGTGGGGGGTGGGGGTGAATGGGTGACGGGCACTAAGGGGGGCACTTGACGGGATGAGCATTGGGTGTTATTCTGTATGTTGGTAAATTGAACACCAATAAAAAATTAATTTATTAAAAAAAATCTCCCAGTGAAGAAAAGTCCATGATCAGAGATCTTCACTGGTAAATTCTGCTACTCATTTAATGAAAAATTAATGAGATCCTTCTCAAACTCTTCCAGAAACTTAGAGAGGAGGGTACATTCTCAACCTGATTTTACAAGGCCAGCATTACCCTGATACCATAAAAGGTCACTACAAAAAAGAAAAAAGAAAAGAAAAGAAAACTATAGACCAATATCACTGATGAACATAGACACAATATTTTTCAGAAAATAGTAGCAAACTGAATGAAACAGTACATTGAAGGGATTATAGGCCATGATCAGGCAGAATTTATCCCTGGAATGCAAGGATGATTCAACACAAGCAAATCAATAAATGTGACACACCACAGTAATAGAATGAAATATAACAAGCATATGATCATCTCAACACATGCAGAAAAAGCTTTTGACAAAATACATCTTTTCATGCTTTAAAAAGAACCTTCAAAAAACTGGGTATAGGAGGAACATATCTCAACATAAAAGACTATATATGACAAACCCACAATAACATCATACTCAATGGTGAGAGGTTAGAAAACTTTTCCTCTGAGATCTGGAACAATACAAGGGTGTCCACTTTCACCGCTCCTATTTAACATAATACGGTAGGACCTAGCTACAGCAATCAGGCAAGATACAAAAATAAAAGACATCCAAATCAGAAAAGAAGAAGTAAAATTGTCTTTATTTACAGATGATATAAACTAGATAGAAGATCATGCAGGAATCAATCATTAAGACAGTACTCACCAAATAAATAAATAAATAAATAAATAAATAAATAAATAAATAAATAAATAAGAGTACTCACCATAATGAGCAATAGTCATGCATAGAATTGTTGATTCACTATATTGTACTGTACTATATGTTTTGTAGGTTTATGTTCTTCACAAATAAAACTTTATTGAATTGAAAATTACACTTGTGGTAGACCTTTTGCAGAGATTGCCCCAGTTCACCACTTATCTCCGTATCCATGTACTTTGCAATATGACTGTGATGCTCCTCCCATTGAGAGATGGAGTCTATTTCTCCACCTTTGAATCTGGACTGAACTTAGTGTTTCATTTGCTTTTGTTTATATGGTATGCTGAAAATTGCTCCTAAAGGAGCCTTGGTGTGTTTCTGCTGCTTTCTTGTACCCCTGCCTCTGCCATGTATACAAGTCCAGGCTAGACTGCTGTAGGAGAAAACATGTGGAGCAGACCCCATCCAACCTAGACCAGCCTACCACCAAGGCTACAAATGTGTGAACACAGCCCAGATTAGCAGAACACTTCCAGCTGACCCACAGCTGACCACAGCCTCATGAGGAGACCAGCAGAGACCAGAACACTTCTCCAACATAGATCCCCATGTGATTTTAAAAGAAGCTTAATCTTAGGGATCCCTGGGTGGTGCAGAGGTTTGACACCTGCTTTTGGCCCAGGGCGCGATCCTGGAGACCCAGGATCGAATCCCACATCGGGCTCCCGGTGCATGGAGCCTGCTTCTCCCTCTGCCTATGTCTCTGCCTCTCTCTCTCTCTCTCTGTGTGTGACTATCATAAATCAATAAAAATAAAAAAAAAATAAAAGAAGCTTAATCTTATATGTTTTAACTTTGGCATAGGTTGTTATGTAGCAAGAGCTGACTGATACAATAAACAATGTAAACAGAACTGAGAGTATTAAGAATAATACACTGCTTCTTATTTTTGGCATTTGTTCTGATATTTGAAAGCAGTATTCATAATGGCCTGGCTATTCACATTATTTCAGATAACTGTACTAAAAAGTGACTATCACTGAGATTCCCTTCCAAGACACTGGTTAGAGGTTGGAAAGGCCTGTGTGTTTTTGCAGGAATAACTTGTGGGACCCTCAGTCACGAGTTTCCAATCCCAGAGTATTACTGGGCAGGAATTCCAGCTGTTGTCTGAGTCATCCTTTGATCATAGGATTGAAGAGAGTTTAGAGCGTAAAAAAGACAAAGAAATTAATGACTGAATACACTTTTTTATATAAATTTATTTTTTATAAATTTATTTTTTATTGGTGTTCAATTTGCCAACATATATAATAACACCCAGTGCTCATCCCATCAAGTGCCCCCCTCAGTGCCCGTCATCCAGTCACCCCCACCCTCCCTAGTTCGTTTCCCAGAGTTAGGGAGTCTCTCATGTTCTGTCTCCCTTTCTGATATTTCCCACTCATTTTTCTCCTTTCCCTTTAATCCCTTTCACTATTTTTTATATTCCCCAAATGAATGAGACCATATAATGTTTGTCATTATTATTCACTCACTCACAGTATATTATTTATGAGAACATTTTTAAAGGGGAGATATTAATCTTAGGGCACTGGAAGGAGTAAAACTTATAGGCAGCATTCGAAATTTTCAATTAGAAACAGCAAAATCATCCAATTAAATAATGTAAAATCTGCCACTAACTTCTTCACTCCAATTAATGGAACCCTTCAAACATGGGCAGCAAATATCCCATGCTCCAATTAGTAGAAGCACATCATCAAAAACACATTTTCCACAATGAAATGTGGTGTTATTGAAAATTTTACGTCATATTTTTCATCATATTTCATGTCTTCTCTGATACTGAGCCTATATTAAGTCACCTGGTTTATGTAAATTTGTCTTTCTGTAGATTACACTTGGAAGTTGTTTTCATAAGCAGTTATTGCCTTACTATTCTGTGACAGGGATACTGTGGATGTTAAGCTGATAAGGAAACAGGATCCTAATGGCGATCATAAAGCACCATGACTAGCTACAAAACAGGTTAGTTGGTTAAAGTCTATATTACCAGGAAGAGCATTTATGGTAGTAATGAGGAAAGGAATGGCAGACACAGAGTAAAAAACTGTAATCTCAGAATTTCCTCTACAATAAAGTTATTATAAAATGAGTACAGACCATCACTACCTGAAGCAAATGGAAATCACCAAATTTTTCTGATTCAAGGTTGGAACTAACTTTGGAAATCAAGAAAACAAAAGGAAAAGTTGTTGGCTATCATAAGGAGCAGAAAATTCAACAAAGGGACTTATTTTTTAAGATTTTATATATTTAGGGATCCCTGGGTGGCGCAGCGGTTTGGCGCCTGCCTTTGGCCCAGGGCGCGATCCTGGAGACCCAGGATCGAATCCCACATCAGGCTCCCGGTGCATGGAGCCTGCTTCTCCCTCTGCCTATGTCTCTGCCTCTCTCTCTTTCTCTCTCTGTGACTATCATAAATAAATAAAAATTAAAAAATAAAAAAATAAAAAAAGATTTTATATATTTATATGAGAGAGAGATTGAGAGAGAGCAGGAGCAGGGGGAGGGACAGAGGGAAAGGAAGAAGCAGACTCCTTGCTGAGCAGAGAGCCCAATAGGGGCTCAATCCAATGGGATTTATTTAAATTCAATAAAACAGTTGAACTTTAGAAAAATAGAAACTCTAGGATATAAATAGAGGGATTAAGTTCTTATTTCATGATCCAATTAAAAATCACAACTTCTGGGATGCCTGGGTGGCTCAGTGGTTGAGCTTCTGCCTTCAGCTCAGGTCACGAGCCCAGAGTCCTGGGATCAAGTCCCACATCAGGCTCCCTGCATGGAGCCTGCTTCTCCCTCTGCCTGTGTCTCTGCCTCTCTCTGTGTGTCTCTCAAGAATAAATAAATAAATAAAATCTTTTTTAAAAAACCACAACTTCTGGTTCTTAGGCATTAAGCCTGCAATTACAAGTACTTCTTGAAAAATGGCTCTTTTATGGCTTTCCCCTGAGAAATACATTTAGAGCCTCCTTTATGTCTCTGTTTTCAGGCCATAAATGAAGGGGTTCAGCATAGGCATGACCACTGCGTACATCACCAAGGCATCTTCACTTGAATGGGAGCTCTGGAGAGCAGCTAAGGTACACTCCTGGAGATGGAGCCTACTAAAAACAAACAAACAAACAAAACACCAAATTTATTTTCTAGTTCAAAAGTGTTACATTTTGTTTTCTGGTCCTGACTGTATTTACCACCTGCCCATGTACTTTTCACTCAACAAATATTCACAAAAACTCCAGCCTGAGAACAGTACTAGGCACTGCAGTTTCAAAGTTAGGTAAAAGACAGTTCTGAAATTCAAAGAATTGATATAGTGGACAAGCAGAGAAATTTAATAAAGTTGATGTGACTGAAAGGAAAGTGAATCAGATCAGGGAAAAGGGGGAGGGGCAAATCTTTGAGTTGATTTTATTCATATGACCTGAGAAAACATCTCTGTAAATAGGTTTTCAGGACACTTCCAAAATAGGCCCACATCCCATCATTCTGAGGATAGATATTAACTACATGAGAATTGCCTTATTTTCTTAAGAAATATAAACCATTACTAAAGATTACTGAGAAAATAGCAGGTTGTCGTCACACCAAGTGAAAATGATTGTTTATAAAGTGAAAAAGGGAACCCAAGATATAACCTGAAGGAGACTAGAGAAGAAAAGGAAGACCCAAGGTGAAAATTGCTTTAAAATGTGTCCTAATACATCACTATTAAATATCATTGACTGTATACGCTGTGCCTTTTATTTATTTATTTTAATTTATTTTTTATTGGTGTTCAATTTACTAACATACAGAATAACCCCCAGTGCCCATCACCCATTCACTCCCACCCCCCGCCCTTCTCCCCTCTACCACCCCTAGTTCGTTTCCCAGAGTTAGCAGTCTTTATGTTCTGTCTCCCTTTCTGATATTTCCCACACATTTCTTCTCCCTTCCCTTATATTCCCTTTCACTATTATTTATATTCCCCAAATGAATGAGAACATATAATGTTGGTCCTTCTCCGACTGACTTACTTCACTCAGCATAATACCCTCCAGTTCCATCCACGCTGAAGCAAATGGTGGGTATTTGTCATTTCTAATAGCTGAGTAATATTCCATTGTATACATAAACCACATCTTCTTTATCCATTCATCTTTCGTTGGACACCGAGGCTCCTTCCACAGTTTGGCTATGGTGGCCATTGCTGCTATAAACATCGGGGTGCAGGTGTCCCGGCGTTTCATTGCATTTGTATCTTTGGGGTAAATCCCCAACAGTGCAATTGCTGGGTCGTAGGGCAGGTCTATTTTTAACTGTTTGAGGAACCTCCACACAGTTTTCCAGAGTGGCTGCACCAGTTCACATTCCCACCAACAGTGTAAGAGGGTTCCCTTTTCTCCGCATCCTCTCCAACATTTGTTGTTTCCTGCCTTGTTAATTTTCCCCATTCTCACTGGTGTGAGGTGGTATCTCATTGTGGTTTTGATTTGTATTTCCCTGATGGCAAGTGATGCAGAGCATTTTCTCATATGCATGTTGGCCATGTCTATGTCTTCCTCTGTGAGATTTCTCTTCATGTCTTTTGCCCATTTCATGATTGGATTGTTTGTTTCTTTGGTGTTGATTTTAAGCCTTATTCATTCCATATGTGGAAGCCTGTACCCTCTCCCCTTCACTCACTCAGCCCATCCCCCTACCCTTCTCCTCTCTAGAAGCCATCAATATGTTCTTTGTATTTGTAGATCTGATTCTGCTTTTTACTCATTCATATATATATATACATATATATATTCCTTTATATATATATGTATATACATATTTCATTTATGAGTGAAATCATATGGTATTTGTCTTTCTTAGTCTGACTTACTTTACTTAGCACAATATATTCTAGGTCCATCCATGTTGTCTCAAATGGCACAATCTTGTCCTTTTTGATGGCTGAGAAATATTCCTGTGTGTGTGTGTGTGTGTGTGTGTGTGTGTGTGTGTGTACAACATTTTCCTTATCCATTCATCTATTGGTAGACACTTAGGCTGCTTCCATGTCTTGGCTATTGTAAATAATGCTGTAATAAACAAAAGGGTATATATACCTTCTGAAATTAGTGCTTTTGTTTTCTTTGGAAACAGTAGTAGAATTATTGGATTTTATGATAGTTCTATTTTTACATTTTTAAGGAACTTCCATAATATTTTCCACAGTGGCTATGCCAGTTTGCATTCTTACCAACAGTATGCAACTTTTCACAGACATCCTCACCAACACTCATTGTTTCTTGCATTTTTGTATTTTAGCCATTCTGACAGATATATCTGGTATATATTCTGACAGATGACATCTTACTGTGGCTTTGATTTGCATTTCCCTGATGATAAGTGATGTTGAGAATCTTGGTGTGCCTGTTCACCATTTGTATATCTTATTTAGAGAAATATGTATTCAGATCTTCTGCCCATTTTTAAGTTCAATTTATCATTTTTTTGGTATTGAGCTATAGGAGTTCTTCATGTATTTTAGACATTAACCTCATATCAGGTAGGTCATTTGCAAATATCTTCTCCCATTCAGCAAGTTGTATTTTTGTTTTATTGATTGCTTCCTTTGCTGTGTAAAATTTTTAATTTTGATGTTATCGCAAGAGTTTATTTTTGCGTTTGTTTCCCTAGCCTTAGGAGACATATCTAGAAAAATATTGCTAGGAAAAAAAAAAAAAGAAAAATATTGCTAGGGATGATGTGAGAGAAATTACTGCCTGTGCTCTCTCTTCTAGGATTTTTTATGGTTTCAGGTCTCACATTCAGGTCTTTAATCCATTTTGAGTGTATTTTTGTATATTTAATTAGAGAGTGTTCCAATTTAATTATTTTACATGTAGCTCCAGTTTTCCCAACACCATTTATTGAAAAGATTGTCTTTTCCCCATACTCTTGCCTTAATTGACCATATAATCATGGCTTATATCTGGGGTCTCGAGTCTGTTGCATTGACCTATGTTTCTTTATTTTTGCCAGTCCCATACTGTTTTGATTATTACAGCTTTGTAATATATCTTGAAATCTGGTATTATGGTACCTCCAGCTCTGCTCTTCTTTCTCAGGATTGCTTGGGTTTTTCAGTCTTCCATAATTCCATACAAATTTTAGTATTATTTGTTCTAGTTTTGTGAAAACTGATATTGGTATTTGATAGAGATTGAATTAAATCTGTAGATTGCTTTGGGTAATATGGACTTTTCACAATATTAATTCTTCTGATCCATTTGTTTGTGTCATCTTCAATTTCTTTCATCAGTGTTTTATAGATTTTGGAGTATAGGTCTTTCAACTCTTTGGTTAAATTTATTCCTAAGTATTTTATTCTGTTTGGTGCAATTGTAATCATGTTTTTATTTTTTTTTCTTTCTGCTACTTCATTGTTAGTGTGTAGAAATTCTACTGCTCTAGGTATTGATTTTGTAATTTTGCTCCTTATTGAATTCGTTTATTACTTCTAGTAAATTCTTGGTTGAGTCTTTAGGATTTTCTATGCATAATACCATGTTATCTATAAGTAGTGACAATTTAATTTTTTTTCTTTCCTGATATAGATGCCCCTTATTCATTTTTCTTGTCTTATTGCTGTGGCTAGGACTTCCAGTGCTACATGGAATAAAAGTAGTGAGAGTGGACATCCTTGTTTTGTTCCTGACATTAGCGGAAAAGCTCTCAGTTTTTCACCATTGAATATGATGTTAAGTGTGGGTTTTTCATATATGGCCTTTATTATGTTGAGATATGTCCCATCTATCCCTGCTTTGTTGAGAGTTTTTATCATGAATGAATGTTTAATCTCGTCAAATGTTTTTTCTTCATCTATTGAGATGATAATGTGCTTTTTGGCCTTCATTTTATTGATGTGGTGTATGATATTGATTGATCTGCAAATACTGAAACATCCTTGAATCCCTAAAATAAACCCCACCTGATCGTGGTGAGTCATCTTTTTAATATATTGTAGTATGTGGTTTGCTAGTATTTTGTTGAGAATTTTTGCATCTATCTTCATGAAGGATATTGGCTTATATTTTCTTTTTCCGTGGTGCTTTAGTCTGGTTCTGCTACCAGGGTATGGCTGGCCTCATGGAGTATATTTGGAAGCTTTCCTTCCTCTTCTGTTTTTTGGAATAGTTTAAGGACAATAGGTATTAATTCTTATTTAAATGTCTGGTAGACAACACCTTTGAATCCATGTGGTCCTGAACTTGTACTTTTGGGTGGTTTTTTGATTACCAATTTAATTTTGTTACTTATAATTTGTCTGTTCAGATTTTCTATTTCTTCCTGATTCCATTTTGGAAGATTGTATGTTTCTAGGACTTTATCCATTTCTTCTATGTTGTCCAATTTGTTGGCGTATAAATTTTCATAGCAATCTCATAATTCTTTGTGTATCTGTGGCATTAGTTGTTACTTCTCCTTTCTTATTTTTTATTTTACTTATTTGTGTCATTTCTCTTTTTTCTGCATGATTGTGGCTTAGTGTTAATATTATTTAAGTTTTCAAAGAAACAACTGTTGGTTTCATTGATCGTTTATGTTGCTTTTTTAGTCTGTGTCATTTATTTATGTTCTGATTTTTATTATTTACTTTCTTCTACTCACATTGGGCTTTGTTCTTTGGAAAAAAGTACTTTGAATATAAAATCAGTACCTGTTAGTGATTTAGAGCTGGCATATGAAATGTGAATTACCTTAATTTAATTTCATTTTTCACATATCCAATTAGACACCTTGCTTTCTTTCTAGTTAGAAGAGATATCTTCCATCTGTGCTATACTAGTATTCTAGATCCTACCCTCAGTCATGCTCTACTATACTCTTTCCTTTTAAATATATCACTGAAGTATAATTATATATAACAAACTATATGTATTTAAAGTATATAGTTTGATGCTTGTGGTGAGCACAGCATAATAAAGAGTTGTGGGTTGAATCACTATGTTGCACACCCAAAACTAATGTAACATTGGTGCCAATTATATTTGAATTTTAAAAGTTTAAATAAAGTATACAGTCTGCTGCATTAAAGGAGTTATACAAAATTTAGGAGCACATTATGAATGATTAATTTAGTATGTAATTCCAGAAAGTTGCACAATAAGCTTTAACTACTTTGTTGTGTAACTTATTAAAATTGAATGCCCCTAATCCTCAGTTTTCTTATTTTTAAAGATAACATGGCATAATAAATCTAATTTTAGAGAGATATCTTGGGGAATAAACAGATGTGTGGTCGTATTTTGTCGATCCCTAAGAAAATGTTCAATGATGAAGGGTATGGTGTGTGTGTGTGTGTGTGTGTGTATGTATGTATGTTTATAAACATTTTTCTTTCAAGTAAACATAGGTTCTCATATTCACACACACAGACTCATTATTAGGCAATATTTCATGTCACATGTAATCTTGAGAGAAAGTAAAAGAGGATAAAATTTAAAATTTGAATTACATGAAAGTAAAAGTATGTTAAAATTTGGACACAAAGGTTTAAGACAGACAACTGGCTTTAAGGATTCAATTTTTCTACCTTAGTGTCTGCAAGTCAGTATGGCTCATGGCATGGGAGATTTTCTGTAAGAGCTCTTGGGTAAACAACTCTAAAGTGACTTCAGATTTCTTTTTCCAATTAAACTGAGATTTTAATATCAAATATCCTTATCCAAGAGAATATAAATGAATAAGATGCAAGGCTGAATTTCATTTCCCTTGAACAAAATGATTTTGGATAATAGTCTCAATTAGATTTTTATTGTAGTGGTAACAAATTACCATACTGCTGTCTTAAAACAAATCAATTTATTTTCTGAGAGTTCTGGAAGTCAGAAGTCTGAAATAGGTCTCCCTGGGCTAAAAGAATAATTCATTCTGGAGGTCTAGGGGTGAATATGTTTTCTTGCCTGTTCCAGCTTTAGAGCCACCTGTACTCCCTGGCTCATGTGCCCTCCCTTTATCTTCAAATCCAGCAACATAGCATCTCAAAAATCCCTCTCTGACTCCAAGACTTCTGCCTCCCTCTTCCACATTTGGAGGATCCTTGTGTTCTATTGAGCCCACCTGGATCATCAGAATAACTTTACCCTAGGATCAGCTGATTGGAACGTTAATACCATTTGCAACCTTCATGAACAAGAACCTTGTTCTTGCCATGACACAGGATAAATCCTAAGATTCTGTAGATTAAGAGATATAAATGTTTTGGGAATATTATTCTGCCTACTAAAAGTCTTTTTTAGAGGCACATTTGATGTCAAGTCAAGGGACCTCACTTTGAAGAATCAAACACAGAATTTATTTCAGACTGTAAGTCAAGTACTTGGGACTTTTGTCTTCAAACCACACATGATGAGAATCACATGCCTTACTTATTAACATCACCCCCAAACTTTAAATGGTAAAGTAAACCCTCAACTAAATAAATTCAGTATCATCTCAAGGTTAACATAAAGTGCAAGGAGGTTAGACTTCTGGAAGGCAGGCAAGATCATGAGAATGAGGAATACAAACTGGATTCACCTGACTTCTAATCTGGTCTCCCAGGAACAGCATCTCAGCAGGAAAATTTTCCTTTCTGTCCAGACCAGTGGCCCACAGGGAATGGAGTCTAAGATGGGAGTAACAATGGAGACAGTGCCTAATGAGCAGACATAGAAAGCTGTAAATAAATATCTCCTCTGTTTCAGACCTTCACAAGTAAAACCTTGGATTGGCCAGGAAATGATTGCTATTTTTGTGTTCCCAAGTCTGGATGGAGGACCCATGCTTTACTCCTTCCTGCTGTCCTGTCTAGAAACAGAACTTCAACTTGCACCATCACCCATCCAGGGAGGAATTCGGACCTCCATACGGAGACTTTTATTTTATCAACCCAACCAGGTGAGTCTGAGAGCTCAGCAGGTATTTCAGGAAAGGATCTTAAAGATGAGGAATTTTCCCTGAGGTCACCTGAGACTATGTAGACTCATTTATAATTAATTTATGTAATGCGTTCAAAAGAGAAGTGTCCATCAGACTCAGCAACACAGGCATCATTGTTGACAGTATGTGGTGGGAATGGAAGTCCAGTTGGATGAGATGGAGGAAGGGAATAGGGGACCTAAAGTGGTTCCAGTGAAATTAGAACGTATCCACGGAGTTTTGCAGCTAAGGGGAGTAGGAAGACAGAGTATTCGGCTTGGAGTAAGTGTGGTGTACTTTTTTAAATGTGGTGTTTTTGAGTGTGTTCTGTATTTATGGAACACATGCGGGTAGCTATCTATTCTCGTGCAACAGCAGTTCTTGAGACATACATTTCTCAGCACTTTCACATTGAGTATTCACATTAGAAAAATTGTATTTAATATACAAAACAGGGTATTCTAACTAGTTTTATTTTTTGTAATACTTCATTACAAAGAGGTGTGGAAACGATGGAGACGTTTTTGAGATAGAAGAAACCCAACCAACTCTCTTCACTGGTGATAATCACTCCTTTTCTCACAGGAAATAACTATACTATAGGCTATTTA
Source organism: Canis lupus baileyi (assembly GCF_048164855.1). Lineage (NCBI taxonomy): Eukaryota > Metazoa > Chordata > Mammalia > Carnivora > Canidae > Canis > Canis lupus. The sequence goes on from NC_132856.1 coordinate 49,360,966, forward strand.
CATGTACCGATGACCGCTGTCTGCCACCCTAGGATGGTGGGTACTGCTGTCCCCACTACCACGTAAGGATATTCATATTTGGAATGGATTGGTTGTCTCTCCCAAGTTCAAACAGCTTATATGTAGTAGATCAAACATTGAAAACCTAGCTTTCTGATTCTAAAAGTTTTGCATTGAAGATCAATCAGAAAACTCTTAATTATTTCATCTTTAAAAATCCCTTCTATTGTTGCACATTGTGCATTTTCTGTTGTAAATTGCAAGCTTATTCCCTTTGCACTTTTTCTAGAGGGATATTCAATTGGTAAAATGTCTTGACATCATAAAAATACCACTCCTTTCTTATCTAGATACACTGTTTGTTTCCTGCTTTGTTAATTATTCTGGGCAGCAAAAGGATGTGTACTGAGACTGGAAGGCTGCCGAAACCAGGGAAACTTCCTGTTCAGCAGGCTCTCAGGGACTGCCTGAGCTTATTATATCTCTTTTACTCTAGTGTCCATTCTGTCTTCTGATTTTTTTATGTTTTTTTTTTAAATATAGGACACAACGTAATCATATTAAAATGCAATCCTGTGTTTCTATTCCCATGGGAGACTTAATAACTAGAATTTAAGTATTATTTACACATTCTTGGGATCCCTGGGTGGCGCAGTGGTTTAGCGCCTGCCTTTGGCCTAGGGCGCGATCCTGGAGACCCAGGATCGAATCCCACGTCGGGCTCCCGGTGCATGGAGCCTGCTTCTCCCTCTGCCTGTGTCTCTGCCTCTCTCTCTCACTGTGTGCCTATCATAAATAAAAAAAAAAAATTTTATTTACACATTCTTCTGAGTAAAGGTAATCTGATGTTGATAGCTTGCTTTGTATCATTTCTTTCTTTTTTTAAGATTTTAGTTATTTATTCATGAGAGACACAGAGAGGAAGAGAGGCAGAGACACAGGCAGAGGGAGAAGCAGGCTCCCTGTGGGGAACCCAATGCGGGACTCGATCCTGAGACTCCAGGATCATGCCCTGGACTGAAGGCAGGTGCTAAACTGCTGAGCCACCCAGGTGTCTCTGTATCATTTGTTTCAACATTATTGTGGCTAAGGGTGAAAAAAGCATGATAGTAACACAGTGCAGGAGGCCAGAGTGCACTCTGTACATGAATGTATGGGGTGGAGGGTATGTGTGCATGTGTGTGTGTTTTACTGTGTGCCTGTGTGCATGTGTATTTGTGTGGGGCATGAGCAGTTCTCAGGGCAATGGTACCCGAATTCATGTACTCCAATCTGTGACTTGTAAATTCCAGAATGTTAACCAACAGATGGAAATAAGGAAGGGATCTATTCCAATTTACAGAATACCTTGAAACAAAATCAATGAAATGCAAAGAACACCATGTGAAGGAAGGACTACCTGTGTCTTGAAGTCCCATCAGTGGCAGGAAAGCCACCTCATTCCTCATCATTCTCTGCCACCACATATTATCTCTCCCCCTCTTGCTCATTCCCTTTTTTTTATAATAAATTTATTTTTTAATAATAAATTTATTTTTTATTGGTGTTCAATTTACCAACATACAGAATAACACCCAGTGCTCATCCCATCAAGTGCCCCCCTCAGTGCCCGTCACCCATTCACCCCCACCCCCCCGCCCTCCTCCCCTTCCACCACCCCTAGTTCATTTCCCAGAGTTAGGAGTCTTTATGTTCTGTCTCCCTTTCTGATATTTCCCACACATTTCTTCTCCCTTCCCTTATATTCCCTTTCACTATTATTTATATTCCCCAAATGAATGAGAACGTATACTGTTTGTCCTTCTCCGATTGACTTACTTCACTCAGCATAATACCCTCCAGTTCCATCCATGTTGAAGCAAATGGTGGGTATTTGTCGTTTCTAATGGCTGAGTAATATTCCATTGTATACATAAATCACATCTTCTTTATCCATTCATCTTTCGATGGACACCGAGGCTCCTTCCACATTTTGGCTATTTTTTTTTTAATAAATTAATTTTTTATTGGTGTTCAATTTACCAACATACAGAATAACACCCAGTGCTCATCCCGTCAAGTGCCCCCCTCAGTGCCCGTCACCCACTCACCCCCACCCCCCGCCCTCCTCCCCTTCCACCACATCTAGTTCGTTTCCCAGAGTTAGGAGTCTTTTTTTTGTTTTTGTTTTTTTTTAATTTTTATTTATTTATGAGTCATAGAGAGAGAGAGAGAGAGAGAGAGAGGCAGAGACATAGGCAGAGGGAGAAGCAGGCTCCATGCACCGGGAGCCTGACGTGGGATTCGATCCGGGGTCTCCAGGATCACGCCCTGGGCCAGAGGCAGGAGCTAAACCGCTGCGCCACCCAGGGATCCCGAGTTAGGAGTCTTTATGTTCTGTCTCCCTTTCTGATATTTCCCACACATTTCTTCTCCCTTCCCTTATATTCCCTTTCACTATTATTTATATTCCCCAAATGAATGAGAACGTACACTGTTTGTCCTTCTCCGATTGACTTACTTCACTCAGCATAATACCCTCCAGTTCCATCCACGTTGAAGCAAATGGTGGGTATTTGTCGTTTCTAATGGCTGAGTAATATTCCATTGTATACATAGACCACATCTTCTTTATCCATTCATCTTTTGATGGACACTGAGGCTCCTTCCACAGTTTGGCTATCGTGGCCATTGCTGCTATAAACATCGGGGTGCAGGTGTCCCGGCGTTTCATTGCATTTGTATCTTTGGGGTAAATCCCCAACAGTGCAATTGCTGGGTCGTAGGGTAGGTCTATTTTTAACTGTTTGAGGAACCTCCACACAGTTTTCCAGAGTGGCTGCACCATTTCACATTCCTCATTCTCTTACCACGCTGACTCCATTCTGAGATTTTGCATATCTGAAATAAGTGCCTTCTGCAGGGCCTTTGCTCTGTTTTCCCTGCAGGGCACAGACTTCCCCCAGAAATCCTCCTGCCTCCAGCTTAGTCTTTCTGGAAGCCTCTGTTAAAATATCACCTTCTTTGCAGGTCACCCTGATCTCTTATTAAAACTTAACATCTCCCCATCCAGTCATTTTATACCGATTTTCTTTTTCCTTCATGGCCCCTGTCACCATCTGATGTGGTACATGATTTTTTTATTTTTTAATAAATAGTCTCCTTCATCATTGGATTGCATGGACTTTTCTTTTCCTGCAGTTTTTATTTAAATTCCAGTTAGTTAACATACAGTGCAACATTAGTTTCAGGTGCAGAATTTAGTGATTCAACACTTCTATACAACACCACAAGTGTCCTCCTTCATCCCCATCATCTATTTCACTCATCTCCTACCTCTCTCCCCCAGCAACCCTCTGGAGGGTTCATAGCTAAGAGTCTTTTTCCTGGTTTGCCTCCTTTTCCCCCAACTGTTTTCATTTGCTTTGCTTCGTAAATTCCACACACAAATGAAATCACATGGCATTTGTCCTTTTCTGACTTATTCACTTAGCATAATACTCCCTACCTCTATCCAGTTCATTGCAAATGGCAAGATTTAATTCCTTCTGGTGGGCTAAGTAATACTCCATTGCATATATATACTACAACTTTTTATACATTTTTAGTTTATGGTCATTTGGACCCTTTCCATAGTTTCACTATTGTTAATAATGCTACTATGAACATCAGGGTGCATAACCCTTCAAATTAGTATTTTTGTATCCTTTGGGTAAATACCTAGTAGTGCAACCTATGAAATGTGAGAAGATATTTGCAAGTGACAAATTTGATAAAGGATTAGTATCCAAAATCTATAAAGAACTTATCAAATTCAACACCAAAAAACCCCAAATAATCCAATTAGCAATAGGCAGAAGACATGAATAGACATTTCTCCAAAGACATACAGATGGCTAACAGACACATGAAAAGATGCTCAGCATCACTCATCATCAGGGAAATACAAATCAAATACACAATAAGATATCACCTCCCACCAGTCAGAGTGGCTAAAAGTAACATCACAAGAAACAACAGGTGTTATCAAGGATGCAGAGAAATGGAAATCCTCTTGCATTGTTGATGGGAATGCAAACTGGTGAGGCCACTCTGGAAAACACTATGGAGGTTCCTTAAAATTTAAAAATATAACTGCCCTAGGATCCAGCAATTGCACTACTTCACCCACAGAATACAAAAATACTAATTCAAAGGGATATGTGCACCCAAATCTTATTAGCAGCATTATTTACAATATCCAAACTATGGAAACAGCCCAAGTATCCAACGATAGACGAATGGATGAACAAGGTGTGACATATATATACACCTACATATATATAGAGATGTATATGCACACATACATACAGCGGAATGTTACTCAGAAAATAAAATGAAATCATGCCATTTGCAACTACATGGATAGAGCTAGAGAGATTATGCTAAGCAAAATAAGTCAGTCAGAAAAAGACAAATGCCATATGATTTCACTCATATGTGGAATTTAAGAAACAAAACAAAGTCCATAGGTAAAAGAGAGAGAGAGAGAGAGAAACAAGAAACAGACTCTTAACTACAGAGAACATACTGCCTGTTGCCAGAGAGGATGTGGTGGGAAGATGGGTCAAATAGATGATGCGGATGATGGAGGGCACTTGTGATGACCACCAGGTGTTGTATGGAAGTATTGAATCATTATATTGTCCACCTGAAAAAAATATTACACTGTAGCTTAACAAATTCAACTTAAAATAAAAACTTAAAAATGAAAAATTATTGTTATTTTTTTCTTTCCCTGTAGTCCCCTCTACCACATGGAAGCAGACAATGATACAGGAATTTCAGAGTTTCTTCTTCTGGGATTATCAGAGGAGCCAGAACTACAGCCCCTCCTATTTGGGATGTTCCTCTCCATGTACCTGATCACTGTCTTTGGAAACCTGCTCATCATTCTGGCTGTCAGGTCAGACCCCCACCTCCACACCCCCATGTACTTCTTCCTCGCCAACCTGTCCTTTGTAGACATCTGTTTCACCTCCACCACTGTCCCGAAGATGCTGCTGAACATACAGACTCAGGGCAAAGTCATCACCTATGCAGGCTGCATCACACAGATATACTTTTTTCTACTTTTTGCAGACTGGGATGACTTTCTCCTGGCTGTGATGGCCTATGACCGTTTTTTGGCTATCTGTCACCCCTTGCGCTATACAGTCATCATGGATCCGTGGCTCTGTGGACTGCTGGTTCTGGTGTCGTGGATCATGAGTACCCTGAATTCCTTATTACAGAGCTTAATGGTGTTGCAGCTGTCCTTCTGTGCAGAGGTGGAAATCCCCCATTTTTTCTGTGAACTCAATCAGGTGGTTGGGCATGCCTGTTCTGACACCTTTTTAAATAACATAGTGATATATTTTGCAGCCGTGCTGCTGGGTGGGGCTCCCCTGACTGGTATCATATACTCTTACTCTAAGATAGTTTCCTCAATACTTAGGATCTCAGCAGCTCAGGGCAAATATAAAGCATTTTCCACCTGTGCATCTCACCTCTCAGTTGTCTCCTTATTTTATGGTACAAGCCTAGGAGTGTACCTGAGTTCTGCTGCTAATCACAGCTCTTACAAAAGTGCAGTAGCCTCGGTGATGTACACGGTGGTCACACCCATGCTGAATCCCTTCATCTACAGCCTAAGGAACAGAGACATAAAGAGGGCTCTGAGAAGAATTACTGGGGTTCCAGTGATATAAGGGCCAATCATCAGGGCTGAAGAAGCGCCCATGATTGCAGGGCTCACAGCCTCAGAGCCAGGAACTGCCATTCTATGATTACATTGTGGAAGTAGAATCTGTTCCTACTACTCATTTCCTGGAATTTCCATCTGTTTGAATTCAACTTCTCCATACATTTAAGTCGTTCATGTTATTAAACTTCTGCCTTGTCTGATTCATATACAGATAGTTTCCCCTTTGATCTATTTCATCCATTCTGATGTTTTCCTTTGGATCACAAATGCCTAGAAATTTCTGTATCTTACCTGAGACACGTTGGATTTCTTAAAACTAATTTCATTTCAAATGAATTATCTCATGCCATGTAAATTTTCCCTGTATTTCCCAAAAGAATAATCATGGGTTGTATTCTTCATATGGAAAAAAACTCCATTTGGCCACTAAGCCTTTCACATGACTTTATTTAGAGGAGATACAAAACCTCAGTTTTCAAGAGTTTGTCGATCTTTTTCCATCACTACCTTCACTACTGTTACTGTTAATGTGGACTCTATCATTGTTCTGTTTATGTCTCAGGCTACTTACATGGATACTCAGGCTAAGAAAGCCTGGGCACACTCCTGTATATGTGTGCTTGTGGACATTCCCACAGATGGTTCCCTCACCAGAGCCTCTGCTGTGGCTGCTCCTGCCCTTGGGTTCTTACTGTGATTGCATGACACACCTCAGCAACACCCATCAGAGAACTCTAGCTACACCAGGTTTATTACTCACAGGTCTGGAGTGCACATGGGATGCCCAAAGGCCATTCAGGGACGTCTCAGGGTGGGTATAGAGAGGCATTGAGAGGTAGAGAGAGAGAGAATGCCGTTGAGGGATCAACCTTTATCAGGGACCATGGGCAGAGTGGTTAGGGGTTTGTGGTTCACATTATATTGGAGATTTTTATATGATTAGAATGTGGATGCTGAAGGGAAAATCAGGGTCTCTTGTGCGTTGGTATCAAGATTACCCAGGGCTTTCTGAAGAGGTACTTCATGGCTGGGGCAGCCTGAGGATTTATCTGGAATTGTGTCCCACACCTGATACTGTGTTTACTCATTATGGTTGTCTTTGAACTGGATGCCTCGGAAATCAAAAGCTTAACGCCAGGCACTTATAGTCTCTTCAACAAATGAGGTTGGAAAAACTGGAAAGCCACATGCAGAAGAATGAAACTGGACCACTTTCTTACAACATACACAAAAACAAACTCAAAAATGGATGAAATACCTAAAGTTGGAACAGGAATCTATCAATATCCTAAAGATGAACACAAGCATAAACCTCTTTGACCTCAGCCACAGCAACTTCTTGCTAAACATGTCTCCAAAGGCAAGGGAAACAAAAGTAAAAATGCTTCGTCAAGATAAAAAGCTTTTGCCCAGCAAAGGAAACAATCAACAAAACTAAAAGTGAAGCTACAGGATGGGAGAAGATATTTGCAAATGTCTTATAAGATAAAAGGCTAGTCTCCAAAATCTATAAAGAACTTATCAAACTCAGTGCCCAAAAAAAAAAAAAAAAAAAGCAATCCAATCACAAAATGAGCAGAAGACATGAACAGATATTTCTCCAAAGAAGACATACAAATGGCCAACAGACACATGAAAAAAATGCTCCACATCACTCAGGATCAGGAAAATACAAATCAAAACCACAATGAGATACCACCCTACACCAATAGCTAAATGGCTAAAACAGAATGACTAAAACAAACTGCTCAGGAAGCAACACATGTTGGCAAGGATGCGGAAAATGGGAAATACTCTTATACTGTTGGTGGGAATGCAAGCTGGTACAGACACCCTGGAAAAAAAGTATGGTGGTTCCTCAAAAAGTTAAAAAGTAGAGCGACCTATGATCCAGCAATTGCATTACTAGGTATTTATCCAAAGGTTAAAAATGTAGTGACTCAAAGGGGCACATGCACCCCAATAGTTGTAGCAGCAATGTTCACAATAGCCAAACTATGGAAATGGCCCAGATGTCCACTGACAGACAGATGAATAGATAAAGAAGGTGTGGTATATATATACACATACACAATGGAATATTACTTAGTCATCAGAAAGAATGAAATTTTGCCATTTGCAATGACACAGATGGTATTATGCTAAGCAAAATAAGTCAGTCAGAGAAAGATAAATATTTGATTTCATTCACATGTGGAATTTAAGAAACAAAACAGATGAACATAGGGGAAAGGGAAAGAAAAATAAAAAGATGAAAATAGAGGGGGAGGTAAACCATAAGAGTTGCTGAACTCTAAGAAACAAACTGAGGGTTGCTAGAGAGGAGATGGGTGGATAATTGCATAATGGGCATTAAGGAGGGCACGTGATGTGATGAGTACTAGATATTACAGGCAGCTGATAAATTACTAAATTCTGTCCCTGAAACTTATAATACAATACAGCTTAACTAAATTGAATTTAAATAAAAAATTTTTAAAATAAGTGAATCTTGTAAGAAAAGAATGAAATGCAAGGAAATTAACTTTTTCCTCTTGATAAAACATTCCAGTGTAGTGGTTGTGCCTTGTGTGTGTGTGTGTCTTATATACATTTTTCTTTCAAATAAGAATGCTCGCCACCTGTGTACACACACACAGGTGATCTATGATTTCATCTTTTATGTTGAAAGGAAACTTGAGGGGAAACTGGAGAAATTAGCACTGAAAAGAATAAGTGATGGAATCAACATGAAACAAAAGGATGCAGAAATGTAGACATAAAATTGTAAATTAAAGTGAGTGACCTTAATTTTGATCATGAGTCCCTTTCCTAAGTCCCTGCCTCAAAGGCCTCAGAGTCAGATCACACACACATTTATGCCATGAGGAATTCACTGTACCAGCTGATGGCACAGAATTTCTCCAAATCAATTTGTTTTCTACTTAATGTGGGTTCCTAGTTTGATTGATTGGTTTTTCCTTCAAGATTTTACTTAAATTCAAATATAGTATAATATTACTGTCAGAGGTAGAATTTAGTGATTTATCAGTCGCATACACCACTCAGTGCTCATCACATCACGTGCCCTCCTTAAAACCCATCACCCAGTTACCCCATCTCCCACCCACCTCCACTCTAGCAACCCTCAGTCTGTTTTCTATTGTTAAGAGTCTCTTATGGTTTCCCTCGCTCTCTGTTTTTATATTTTTTAATTTCTTCTTCCCTTCTCCTATGTTCATGTTTTATTTCTTATATTCCACATCCTAGTGAAATCGCACGGTATTTGCAACCACGTAGATGAAACTAGAGTGTATTATACTTGGTGTGGGTTCTTTAAATGTAAATGCCCTCCCCCAAGGGAAGCTGATGAATGAATTTAAAGACTTAAATTCCATTTTCTCAAATAATTTTATTGAGTATGTCCATATGAGATTCCTCCAGCTGCTGTAAAATATCTCTACCCTACTTGCTTAAAACAAATACACACATGTTTTTAGGGTTCTGGAGTTAGAAGCTTGAAAAAAGTCTCATAAGGCTAATAGCAAGATGTCTGCAGGGTTGAGCTCCTTCCAGAGGCTCTAGGGAGAATCAGTTTCCTTTCCAATTCCAGTCTCTTTTGCTGTCACCTGTGTTCCATGGCTAAAGACTTTTCCTCCACATTCAGACCCAGGAGGGCAGCATTTTCAAAGTCTAACACCGACTCTTTTGCCTCCTTCATCAACATTTGGAAGACCATTGTGATTACCATAGTCCCACCTGGACAGTCATGGCTAATCTTTTTATCTTATTGATAGCTGAACAGCAATCCTATTCAATCTGCTACCTTAACCCTTCTTTAATATAACAAATGACACCTTAAAGGAACTAGGGATTATAATGTGGGAGGGCCCATATTTGGGAGGATCTTCTTCAGTTTACTACTACAAAAGTTTTTTCCTATGTGTATTATTTTGATCACTTATGAAAGCAATAAATACAGACTTCACACAGCCTGAAAAATGAGAAAATACACGCTTCCTTCAAAATTCCATGCAATGACAATATTTGGTGCAGAATACCTAAAACCACCTACACCATCTCTAACAAAAGATCACAGCCTGACTAATTGAAGAATAGTTCACACATAAACATCTCCCGGGAGCTTGTTAGAAATGCAGACTCTCTGGGTCACCCAGGACCTGTGATTAAATTCCGCATTTGTAGTGGGATCCATGTGGATTCACAGGTATATTTATGCTGGTCTAGGTGGGTTTTTCACATTTTGGGCTGACGTTTGTGGAAAAATAATAATATTTTGGGGATGTTTTCCTTTGGATTGTAGTAATTCAGCAGCATCCCTTCAAAGATTGTGAGTTGTAACCTGAAGAAATTCATTTCTGGTTGAGAACCACTGCTCCAGAGCTTGAGAACTAGACACATCCTGATATAATGACACTCATGGCCCACCATATACTCATATATTAAATGTGGACAGATCACTAGATAACATCAAAGACCATTTCTAAAATGTAGAGGGAGATCATAAATGTAATTCCTCAGGGAGAAGATGCTTGCAAAAATTAAATCAAATAATCCCTATGAGATATGAAATTCAAGTTATAGTACATAAACAGATCTAAAGACATTTGTTAAAATAAATTACCGTTTTATAATAAAGCTATAAATCACAGCTCTTAAACTATGTAGAGTAAAAATTCCTAATTGTAAGGGAAAATGTGTTTTGAAGCTAATGTGTGTTGTGGCCAAGGTTAATTATCAGAATAACCCACTTCTCCACCTAACTGAAAAGAAGAATGGACCCTGTTGGAAATAGCAGGGCTGGGTCTTCACCACATGTCAATGCTTTGAAGATAAAGACACCTAATCCAGGCAGGATCCTAGAGCATAGACATGAAGAAAACTGTAAGTCAGAGCCAAGATAAGGTGCTAGGAGATTCACACATCAGGAAGGGGCCAAGTTCAGGGAAAACAAGTAAAACAAAGAACTGGATTCACTTGACCTCTAACCTAGTCTTTTGGGTACCAAGACTCATTAGGAAAACATTTGTCACAAATGCTAAGGAATGGGAAATGAACAGTATTAACATCATCCATTTCCTATCTCCTTCCTGCTCAGAAATCCCTTCCCCCTACATGATCACAGGAGAGCTAGGCGTCCTGCCAGTTGTGTGGTTCAGGGTCACCAGGTCTTCTACACAAATGTGCATGTCCTCCAAACTGTCCCAGTGACTCTGAAGGTAGCCCACATAGAGTCACTTGTTCAAGTCATCAGAAATAAACTGGAATAACAGATGATCATGACCACTCTTCTTATTTGTCACATCATATACCACAAATTAAAAAGGGGAGGCAGCCCACAGAGCACCTGGGTGGCTGAGTCAATGAAGCATCTGCCTTTGGTTCAGATCATGATCTAAGGGTACTGAGATCAAGCTCCCAGGGAACCCTACTGGGGAGTCTGCTTCTCCCTCTCTCTCTGGCCCTCCCTCCACTCATGCTCTCTCTCTCTCTCTATCTCTCTCAAATAAATAAAATCTTTTTTAGAAAAGCAGCACATGCTTTACCTGCCTCAAGTCTGTTCACTTGGATTATTGTATCTGTCAGCTCTTGCTGTAAACAAGCTGTCCTTGGCAAGTGGGATACCATCCTGATGCGGAGTAGCTGAATACAGTTGTCAAGAAAGAATTCTAAAGGCCTTTTATGATTCAAAAAGATGCTTTAGAGACAGGACCTGTGGGCAGAAAGAGCTATACCGTGATTGTGAGAAGTAACTTATTCTATACTTTTAAGTTAGTGGAGGGATGGAGAAAAGACTACCCCAAGATTGCTAGAACTCATACAGCAATTTGGCAGTGTGGCAGGATACAAAATCAATGCCCAGAAATCGGTGGAATTTCTATACACTAACAATGAGACTAACAAAAGAGAAATTAAGGAGTCAATCCCACTTACAATTGCACCCAAAAGCATAAGATACCTAGCAATAAACCTAACCAAAAAGGTAAAGGATGTATACCCTAAAAACTACAGAACACTTCTGAAAGAAATTGAGGAAGACACAAAGAGATGGAAAAATATTCCATGCTTATGGATTGGAAGAATCAATATTGTGAAAATGTCAATGTCACCCAAGGCAATGTACACATTTAATGCAATCCCTATCAAAGTACCATGGACTTTCTTTAGAGAGTTGGAACAAATCATCTTAAGATTTGTATGGAATCAGAGAAGACCCCAAATAGCCAGGGGAATATTAAAAAAGAAAACCATAGCTGGGGGCATCACAATGCCAGATTTCAGGTTGTACTACAAAGCTGTGGTCATCAAGACAATATCATGGACTTTCTTCAGAGACTTGGAACAAATCATCTTAAGATTTGTGTGGAATGAGAAAATTCTCGAATAGCCAGGGGAATACCGAAAAAGAAAACCAGAGCTAGGGGGCATCACCATGCCAGTTTTCAGGTTGTACTACAAAGCTGTGGTCATCAAGACAGTGTGGTACTGGTACAGAAACAGACACATAGATCAATGGAACAGAATAGAGAACCCAGAAATGGGCCCTCAACTCTATGCTCAACTAATATTCAACAAAACAGGAAAGACTATCCACTGGTAAAAAGACAGTCTCTTCAATAAATGGTGCTGGGAACATTGGACAGCCACATACAGAATGAAATTAGACTATTTTCTTACACCATACACAAAGATAAACTCAAAATGGATGAAAGATCTAAATGTGAGACAAGAATCTATCAAAATCCTAGAGGAGACCACAGGCAACACCCTTTTTGAACTTGGCCACGCAGCTTCTTGCAGGATACATCCATGAAGGCAAGAGAAACAAAAGCAAAAATGAATTACTGGGACTTCATCAAGATAACTTAAGTTTCTTTTTTTATAATAAATTTATTTTTTATTGGTGTTCAATTTGCCAACATACAGAATAACACCCAGTGCTCATCCCGTCAAGCGCCCCCCTAAGTGCCCGCCACCCAGTCACCCCCACTCCCCGCCCTCCTCCCCTTCCACACCCCTAGTTCGTTTCCCAGAGTTAGGAGTCTCTCATGTTCTGTCTCTCTTTCTGATATTTCCTACCCATTTCTTCTCCCTTCCCCTCTTTTCCCTTTCACTATTATTTATATTCCCCAAATGAATGAGTCCATATAATCTTTGTCCTTCTCCGATTGACTTATTTCACTTAGCATAATACCCTCCAGTTCCATACACGTTGAAGCAAATGGCGGGTATTTGTCATTTCTAATGGCTGAGTAATATTCCATTGTGTACATAAACCACATCTTCTTTATCCATTCATCTTTTGATGGACACTGAGGCTCCTTCCACAGTTTGGCTATTGTGGACATTGCTGCTATAAACATCGGGGTGCATGTGTCCCAGCGTTTCATTGCATCTGTATCTTTGGGGTAAATTGCAAAATAAAGTGCAATTGCTGGGTCATAGGATAGCTCTATTTTTAACTCTTTGAGGAACCTCCACTAAGTGTGGGTTCTTTAAATGCAAATTGCTCTGCTCCAAGGGAAGCTAATGAGTGAATTGATAGGCTTAAACTCAGTTTCCTCATATAATCTAATTGACCATGTCCATATGAGATTCTTCCTGGAGCTGTAAAATATCCTCACACTAGTTGCTTAAACACAAACCTGTTCTTATAGTTCTGGAATAAGAAGTTTGGTATCTGTAGCTTTGGGTTCCCTCTAGACGCTCAAGGAAGAATGTTTCCTTTCCAATTCCAGTGTCTGTGGCTGGCAGCTGCATTCCTCAGCTTATGGCTCTTCTTCCACTTTCAGAGCCAGCAGGGCAGCATTTTCAAAATCTCTCTGACACCAACTCTTTTGTCTCCCTCCTCAAGATTCCAAAGATCATTGTGATTACATTCATCCCACAATGAAGAAATGATTCGTCTGCGATGAAAAAAGAAATGGTTTTCCACGTACAATCATCTTTTTATCTTAATGGTAGCTGATTAGGCACCCTGTATAATCTGCTACCTTAACTGTTCTTTGCTATAACAAATAACATGTTAAGGCTCTGGGGATTAGGGTGTGGACATATTTTGGAAGGTCTTCTTCTGCCTACTACAAAGGGTTTTATTTGGTCATTAGTGTGTTATTTGGTCACTTTTTATAAATAAATTTGCCAACATATAGAATAACAACCAGTGCTCATCCCGTCAAGTGCCCACCTCAGTGCCCGTCACCCAGTCACCCGCACCCCCCGCCCTCCTCCCCTTCCACCACCCCTAGTTCGTTTCCCAGAGTTAGGAGTCTTCATGTTGTCTCCCTTTCTGATATTTCCCACTAATTTTTGATAAAAGCAATAAACACAGACTTTACACAGCCTCAAGAATGAGTGAATACACTATTCCTTCAAAATTTCAGCAATGACAATATTTGGTGTAGAAGACCTAAAACCACCTATACCTATCTCTAATACATGATCACAACCCTGTTAATTGAGGATTAGTCCACAACCAGATCCATACATCAACATCACCTGAGAACTTGCTAGAAATATAGAATCTCTGGGTTCACCAGGACCTGCACTCAGATTCTGCATTTGTAGTGGAATCCCTATGGATTCACAGGCTCATTGATGCTGGTCTAGGTAGGTTTCTCACCTTTTATGGCTGACATTTTAGGAGTGCTTTCCTTTGGGTTGTAGTTGTTCAGCAACATTCAATCAACATTGCCAGACATCCCCAGGGGCAAATTCATTTCTGGTTGAGAACCATGCCCCAGAGCTTGAGAACTAGACACATCCTGACAGATTGACACTTAGTGACCACCACCTACTTAGATACTGAATGCGAACAGATCACTAGACAGCACCAAGCATCATTTCTACAATGTACAATGGAGTTCATAACTGTAGAATCTCAGGGAGAAGATGTTTATAAAAATTAAATCAAATAATCCCTGTGAGATGTGACACTCATGTTATAGTACATAAAAAGATATAAACACATCTGTTAATAATTATCGACCATGGTATAACAAGGGACTAAAGGACAGCTTTTAACTTGTGGTAAAGTAAGAAATTCCTTATTGTAATGGCAGACATGTCTTGAAGCTGATGTGTGCAGTAGCCAAGGTTTATTATTAGAATTAACTTGCTCCTTTGCCTTATTGAAAAGAAGACTATAATCTGTATGAAGATAGCAGGGCTGGGTGCTCACCACATGTCAATGTTTTGAAGATAATGAAAACTAATCCAGGCAGAATCTAGAGCACAGACATGAAGAAAACTGTATGTCAGAGTGAAGATAAGGTGCTAGGAGATTCACACATCAAGAAGGGGGTCCACTTCTGGATTCTCTATTCTGTTCCATTGATCTATGTGTCTATTTTTGTGCCAGTACCACACTGTCTTGATGACCACAGCTTTGTAGTACAACCTGAAATCTGGCATGGTGATGCCCCCAGATATGGTTTTCTTTTTAAATATTCCCCTGGCTATTCGGGGTCTTTTCTGATTCCACACAAATCTTAAAATAATTTGTTCCAACTCTGAAGAAAGTCCATGGTATTTTGATAGGGATTGCATTAAACGTATAAATTGCCCTGGGTAACATTGACATTTTCACTATATTAATTCTGCCAATCCATGAGCATGGAATATTTTTCCATCTCTTTGTGTCTTCCTCAATTTCTTTCAGAAGTGTTCTATAGTTTTTAGGGTATAGATCCTTTACCTCTTTGGTTAGGTTTATTCCTAGGTATCTTATGCTTTTGGGTGCAATTGTAAATGGGATTGACTCCTTAATTTCTCTTTCTTCAGTCTCATTGTTAGTGTATAGAAATACCACTGACTTCTGGGCATTGATTTTGTATCCTGCCACACTGCCAAATTGCTGTATGAGTTCTAGCAATCTTGGGGTGGAGGCTTTTGGGTTTTCTATGTGGAGTATCATGTCATCGGTGAAGAGGGAGAGTTTGACTTCTTCTTTGCCAATTTGAATGCCTTTTATGTCTTTTTGTTGTCTGATTGCTGAGGCTAGGACTTCTAGTACTATGTTGAATAGCAGTGGTGAGAGTGGACATCCCTGTCTTGTTCCTGATCTTAGGGGAAAGGTTCCCAGTGCTTCCCCATTCAGAATGATATTTGCTGTGGGTGGAAGGGGAGGTGGTTGTGGGGTGGGGGTGACTGGGTGACGGGCACCGAGGTGGGCACTTGATGGGATGAGCACTAGGTGTTATTCTATATGTTGGCAAATTGAACACTAATAAAAAATAAATTTAGAAAAAAAGAAGGGGGCAAGTTCAAGGAAAATGAGTAAAACAATCAAACACACAAACAAACAAAAGAACTGGATTCACTTGACCTCACTTAGTCTTTTGGGAACTGAAGTTCATTAGGAAAACAGTTTCTTCCTAGAGGACTTTTCCACTTGGGAATCATGTGCTTAGGGATTGGAGTCCAAGTGGGAAATGTGTCTAATGAGCAGACAGGGAGGTGTAAATACCTCCTCATCTCTAGTCCCTCAGCCCCTGCAACCTTTGATGGGAAAGGCCATGCTTCTTGTCTGTTTATTACAAGTCCTGATTCTTGCTGGGGGCTGATGCTTCGCTCCTTCCTGCTGCCTTGGCTTAGGACAGAGCTTGAGTCCATATCATCTGCTGTCCAGGGAGGAAGTCAGACTTCTACAAGGTGACCTTCCTGTCAAACACTGCAGCCAGGTGAGTCCAAACCCCCAATGGACTGTGGATGACAGGGTCAGAGAGAATGGAAGCCAAGAACATGGACCCATCATCATCTGACTTCCAATCCAACTTAGCCCAGAACCAGTGATCACTGTGTTCTTTGTTTGCTTGATTAGGTAATTAAAGTATTAATTCAGTGCTAATGTCAATTTCACAGAGTGACTGCTACTCACACTTTGATGGTCTTTCATAGCCTTCATCATTAAATTGCTATTATAGCAATGCTACAAAAAGTATATTGAGATTGTTAAATTCAGTGTGTGGTTCTAACTGGGTGTCATTTTGTCCCCTAGGGCTCATTGATCACTGTCTGGAGCCACCTTTGCCTATCATGCTGGAGAGGGGTGGGTGGAGGCCAGGGATGCTCTAAACACCCTACCATGCACAGGACACACCCCACCCCAGGGCAGGCTCTGGCCAGAATGTCCTTGGTGCAAAGACAGAGAAACCCTGAGTTAAAGACTGCCAGTATTTGGAACACAGCTGCCTTCAACCTTGTAATGCTTATTTTCTGCCAGAAAAAATTCACTATAACACTTTGGCCACCAGTTTAAAAGTTCTAATCACAAAGAATATAACAGCTCTATTAAGTTTTTTTCCCCAGACTGCTAGTGATAGAGATGTTTCTTGTTGTTTTCTTGAACTATCCTTCAGTTTTACCAAACTTTATATATTTATGACCATTCTGATTGGCTTTTATTATTATATGCTAACATATTACTCCCCTCCACCATCTTTTTTTAAAAATAATACATTTATTTTTTTATTGGTGTTCAATTTACCAACATACAGAATAACACCCAGTGCTCATCCCGTCAAGTGCCCCCCTCAGTGCCCATCACCCATTCACCCTCATCCCCCGCCCTCCTCCCCTTCCACCAACCCTAGTTCATTTCCCCGAGTTAGGAGTCTCTCATGTTCTGTCTCCCTTTCTGATATTTCCTACCCATTTCTTCTCCCTTCCCTTCTATTCCCTTTCACTATTATTTATATTCCCCAAATGAATGAGAACATATAATATTTGTCCTTCTCCAATTTACTCATTTCACTCAGCATAATACCCTCCAGTTCCATCCACGTTGAAGCAAATGGCGGGTATTTGTCATTTCTAATGGCTGAGTAATATTCCATTGTATACATAAAGCACATCTCCTTTATCCATTCATCTTTTGATGGACACCGAGGCTCCTTCCACAGTTTGGCTATTGTGGACATTGCTGCTATAAACATCAGGGTGCAGGTGTCCCGGCGTTTCATTGCATCTGCATCTTTGGGGTAAATCCCCAGCAGTGCAATTGCTGGGTCGTAGGGCAGGTTAACAGCATTTCAAATGATTTCGTCAGATCGTTACTTCTCAGTTGACTTTTGGAACATACTTTGACCAAAAAATTCTAAATTTTATTTAAGGGATCCCTGGGTGGCGCAGCGGTTTAGCGCCTGCCTTTGGCCCAGGGTGTGATCCTGGAGACCCGGGATCGAATCCCACGTCGGGCTCCCAGTGCATGGAGCCTGCTTCTCCCTCTGCCTGTGTCTCTGCCTCTCTCTCTCTCTCTCTCTGTGTGACTATCATAAATAAATAAAAAATTAAAAATAAATAAATAAATTTTATTTAAATATACCCATCTTCTTACCTCTGAGCTTTTTACTTTATTTAAGTGATGTTTCCCACCTGTAATTTTGTATGTAGTTTTCCTGATATTCTACTATATTGTATGGTTAAACTTACACTGGATTCATAATCGTCCTGAATTTTGTAAAATGCCTGAGAAAGAGGACCAATTTCATAGTCTTCCAGGTAGATGTCCCTTTATGCTAGCATTCATTTAGCAATTCAACTTTTCCCAACAAAATTGAAATACAACCTTGCCATGTGGTAAATGTCCTTATACATGGAGATCTAATTCTTGACTTACTTCACAAATACAAAATGAGCATCTGCCATGGGCCAGAACATTCTAAGAACATTACATGTTGTATTCTTTCATGGTTAGGCCTTTACCAGTTGAATTATTAATCCAGGTTGATATCACTAATTATTGCTATTTTACATCTATTTCAGTTCATTTTGACTTTTCATACAATTTGGCTTATGACAGTTATTTTGAAACTACTCATTCCAATCTGGTTTGGTGATCCCTTGATTCTTTTCATTCTATAACTTTTCGTATTCTTACATCTTTTTATACTAAACATATTCAGATGACTTGGTGAAAAAACAAAAATGAACAAAGAAGGTGAGATCCTTGCTCTTTTGGATGTTGCATTGCAGCAGCTAGGATGGAGTACAATGAAATAAATGTGTGTAACCATATGGCATCATCATAAGAAGCAAGTAATTCAGCATAAAAGATAGAGTGTGATAATGTGGGCATGATTACAAAGCATGGACTGGGGAGGCCTTTGCATGTTGGATGAAATGCAGAATGAGGATTAGAGTGTGCTCAATGGGTCTATCAAAGGAGAGATCAATATCCAAATCACAAGAATATCATGGAAAAGACACAACATAAAAGAAGGGAGGAAGGGGCTAACCTCATTCCCCATCAGACCACATAGAAATGAATCTGCCAAACAATGATGCAGGAGGGGCAGGAAAAGTAAGTCTTCTATGCTTGAAATAAAAATGCCCCCTTTTTGTTCTGTTGTGTATATTTCCTTTTGTCAAGTGTTGGTGTATCCTTTGCTCTTTGTCTAGAATTTATAATAAAAATATATATGTGTTAGTATTCACACTTATTTATATCTTTATTGATATAGTTTTGTGTAAATATATCATAAAGATATCCCTAACTATCTTTTGAACAAGTTTATTCTCTTCTCTTGTTTTTGCTGGGCATCAGGGGATGTAATCAGAAGTGGAAAGCTGCCAGAACCAAGGGGGATTATTCTTCCACAATCCATCTCTCAGGGACACCTGAGTGTAATAGGTCATTCTTCTCATTTTTCATTTCATTCCCACCTTCGTCTCTCTGTGTCTCTTTTTTTATTGATTCGATTTCTATGTTTGTGTAAATCACAGCAGAAAATGGCCATCCCAAATGGAGCCCCCAATTTATTTGTCCATGGGAGGTGTAAGAATTGGCATTTCTGGGAGCCATTTCTGCACATTGCAGGAGAAGGATCACTGATCTGGCCTATTTGAGTTGGATACATTCCTGACATCACCACTATAAAAGGGGCTGAGAAAGACGGGAATAACACAACCCAGGAGGCCACAGTATCCTGCAGATGTGTGACTTGTAGGGTGTCAACAGTCCTCACAGTACGGTGCCAGGATTCATAAATCCCATGGTGACACAATCCAGGGGCCAGAACTCAATCAAAGGACGCCACTAAGAATGGAGTCAGCATCAATTCCTGGGATGTCTTTGCAACATGATGAACACAGTGGGAGAGGAAATGTGAACAGGGAAGTCCCCTGTGCCTTGAGGCTTCAGAGGTAGCAGAGAGGCCACTTTCCTCCTCAGCATGTCTGACAGTGTCTCTCGTCAGTCTCCCTCCTGCTTATTCCCCTTGTAACACTGGCTGTGCTTCTTCTACCTAAACATTGGAGACAACTATCTTCCTCAGAGCCTTCACACAGGCCATTCTCTCTGCAGGCACACATGTCCACATATAGTCTTATATCTACCTCTCTGTCTTAATTGAGGTCTGTGTTCCAATGTCACCTCGTTTGCAGAATTTTTCTAAATACCCACAAAAAACACAATGTCTGATTGGCTGTCTGCTTCATCCTTGTTTTCCTTTTCTTCCTACCACCCTTCACTATCTCCAAGATTATATGAAGATTATCTCCAAGACTATTATTTCCTTATACATTCTGTCTCCATTCACTGCAGGGACTTTTGTCCTTTAGCAACCTATGTTCCTTGTGTACCTAGTGCCTGAAACCTGATCAGCAGTCAATTTATATTCCTGAAATACTTGAAAAATTTCTCAATAAAATTATAAAATATATGACTTCTTAGGAAAGAGGATGGTGAAAGAAAAACTACATTAGACATGACACAGAGGATCCTCTAAAGAGGAACATATCCATGAACGACATATTAAAATGAATTCCTGAACTGCAAATTTAAAACAGTAACATTTCGGGGATCCCTGGGTGGCTCAGCGGTTTAGCACCTGCCTTTGGACCAGGGCGTGATCCTGGAGTCCCACATCAGACTTCCTGCATGGAGCCTGCTTTTCCCTCTGCCTATGTCTCTGCCTCTCTCTCTCTCTCTCTCTCTCTCATGAATGGATAAATAAAATCTTTAAATAAATAAATAAATAAATAAATAAATAAATAAATAAATAACATTTCAAATCTGTAATACAAGTTTGTGTGAAAATAAGATGTTATTTCCCTTTTTCCCAGAAGTCACCTCCACCACATGAAACCAGGAAATGATACGCAAATTTCAGAATTTCTTCTTCTGGGATTATCAGAGGAACCAGAACTGCAGCCCCTCATCTTTGGCTTTTTCCTCTCCATGTACCTCATCACTGTGTTTGGAAACCTGCTCATCATCCTGGCTGTCAGCTCTGATTCCCACCTCCACACCCCAATGTACTTCTTCCTGGCCAACCTTTCCTTTGTGGACATCTGTTTCACCTCCACCACCGTCCCCAAGATGCTATGGAACATCCAGACTCAGAGCAAAGTTATCACCTATGCAGGCTGCATCACACAGATTTACTTTCTCATAGTCTTTGCTGTGTTGGATGTCTTTCTCCTGAGCATGATGGCCTATGACCGGTATGTGGCCATCTGTCACCCCCTGCAATACACAGTCATCATGAACCCTCGGGTCTGTGGACTTCTGGTTCTGGTGTCCTGGATCATCTGTGTCCTGCAATCCTTGTTACAAACCTCGATGGTGTTGCGGCTGTCCTTCTGTGCAGTGGTCGAAATCCCCCACTTTTCCTGTGAACTTAATCAGATGATCCAAGTTGCCTGTTCTGACACCTTCCTTAATAACTTGATGGTGTATTTTGCAGCTGTCCTGCTGGTTGGTGGTTCCCTTGCTGGGATACTTTACTCTTACTCTAGGATAGTTTCCTCCATACTTGGGATCTCATCAGCTCGGGGCAAGTATAAAGCATTCTCCACCTGTGCATCTCACCTCTCAGTTGTCTGCTTATTTTTTTGTACAAGCCTAGGAGTATACCTTAGCTCTGCTGTTTCCCAGAGCTCCCACTCAACTGCAGTGGCCTCAGTGATGTACACAGTGGTCACACCTATGCTAAACCCCTTCATCTACAGCCTGAGGAACAAAGACATAAAGAGGGCTCTGAAAAGAACCGTTGGGATTCCAGTGATGTAAGCGCCAGTTGTTCTGAGGCTGAAGAAATGCCCATGATTGGAGGGCTCACAGCCTCAGAGCCAGGAACTGGTCTACTTGGATCAGACTATGTAAGTAGAATCTCCTCCTTCTACACACATATAAGGAAATCACTATGTCTGTATCTCAAATAGGACAAGTTGAATTCTTAAAACTAATTACATTTCAAATGATTTATATCATGCCAAGTTAATTTTCCCTAGATATCTCAAGAGAATAATCATGAGATGTATTCTTCATATGGAAGAAACTCTACTTGGCCACTAAGCCCTTAACATATCTTCATTGTAAAGGAGAAGATGAAACTTTAGTTTTCACCTTGAGTCTGTCGATCTTTTTCCATCACTATCTTCACGCCTCTTCCAGACAATGTGGACTCTTACACTGTTCCCTTTACATCTCAGGCTACTGACAGGGATGCTTAGGCCGGGAAAGCTGGGGCACTCCCCTAAGCCCATGTGCTATGGACATTCCCACAGATGCTTCCCTGACCTCTGCTTTGGCTGCACCAGCTCTTGGGCTTTTATTGTGATTGCAAGATATGCCTCATCAACACCCATCATAGATCACTAACAACACTTGTTTTATTAATCACAGGTCCTGGAGGGCACATGGGATGCCCAAAGGCCAACTGGGGAGGTCTCAGAGTGGAAGAAGGCATTGAGAGGGGGAGAGAGAGCGCCACTGAGGGATCTGCCTTTATTGGGGTCCATGGCCAGTTTGGTTAGGGGTTTGTGCATTCACACATTATTGGAGAATTCTATATGAATTGAATTCAGCTGCTGTAGCATAAAATCAGAGTCCCTCATGTGTCAGTAATAAGGTTACTCAGGGCTTTCTGAAGAGGTATCTCATGGCTGGACAGCCTGAGGGCTTCTCTGGTGATTGTGTCCCACACCTGACAGTGTGTTTATTCAATATGGTTGTCTTTGAACTGGATGCCTTGGATCAAAAGCCCAATGTCAGGCACTTACTCTACAAACATGCTCTTGTGTTTCTTAACTGGTCTCCTTCGTTTACTCTGTGATTCACCTAGATGTCCAGAAAGCCTACCATAGTCCCTGAAAACACTGATTAGCAAGTATGTATCTCCAAGTGGAATCTACAGGAAGACAAATCTGAGTAAACAGATGGACCTGGTATGTTATGGACCTGGTATGTTCTTAGTGTCAGGGTGACCATAAACCTGACAAAGCAAAATTTCCAAATACTCATTTTGTTACTACACAAAATATTTCATTTTTCTTTTTCCTTTTTTTTTCTTACATCAGAGTTCATGCTATGCATCTACTGGTTGAAGCATGGAAGATTGGTTCCACAACTGAGGAAGTTTATTCATTGAGGTGAAGGGTTGGTTAGTTCATTAATGTTTTATCACTGAATTATCTTCCTGTTTCTATAGAAAATTCACATGGTTACATGAGTCTTTCTATTGTTCATGAAATAATTCCTTTCCTAATATTTGTCACAAATGCTAAGGAATAGCAAATAAACAGTATAAGCATCATCCATTTCCTATCTCCTTCCTGCTCAGAAATCCCTTCCCCCTACAGGATCACAGGAGAGCTGGATGTCCTGACAGTTGTGTGGTTAAGGGTCACCAGGTCTTCTGCACAAATGTGCATGTCCTTCAAACTGTCCCAGCAACTCTGAAGGTAGCCCATGTATAGTCACTTGTTCATAAAGCCATCAGAAATAAACGTGGATAACATGATCACAACTGCGCTCCTCATTTGTCACATCATATGCCACAAATTAAAAAAAAAAAAAGGAGCACATGGGGCACCTGGGTGGCTCAGACAATGAAGCCTCTGCTCAGGTCATGATCTAAGTGTTCTGGGATCAAGCTTCAAATCTTGCTCCCTGCTCATCAGAGAGTCTGTTTCTCCCTATTACTCTGTCCTTCCCCTCTGCTGTGCTCTCTCTCTCTCTCTCTTTCTTTCTGTGTGCTAAATAAATAAAATCTTTAAAAAAAAAAGAAGCACAGGTTCTAACTGTCTTAGGTCTGTTTGCTTGGATTATTGCACCAGTCAGCTCTTGTATAACAGGCTATCCTTGTCAAATGGGATATCATACTGATGCAGGGTGGCTGAATGCAATGGTCAAGAAAGAATTCTTAAGACATGTTATGATGCATTTTATGTGCATTTTATTATAACACAAGGACAAGATCTATGGGTAAAGAGCTGCACTGGGATTGTGAGGAGTGACTGATTCTGTACTTTTTAGTTTGTGGAGGGAGGGGGTAGAGATAACCCACATTTCTAAGAAATTTCTGTAGGTTGAAAATGAGGTTTACAGGACCTTGCAGGTCTGACTATTGACAAGATAAGCTTTCCATAAGTCTCTAATAAAACATCAACATTAAGGCAGCCATGAGTTCCTGGAGAATCCTCATGCTAGGATTAAGGGCAAGCTGGCAGAGGAGTAGGGTCCCCAAGTCACCTGGCCCCACCAACTTACCTAGATTACTTTCAAACCATCCTGAAAACCTACAAATTCGACCTGAGATTTAAAGAGAGAACATAGAGATGCAGTGAAATGCCAGAACACCTGCACCCCGATGTTTATAGCAGCAATGTCTACAATAGCCAAATTGTGGAAGGAGCTTCAGTGTCCATCGAAAGATGAATGGATAAAGAAGATGTGCTCTATGTATACAATGGAATATTACTCAGCCATTAGAAACGACAAATACACACCATTTGCTTCCACATGGAGGGACCTGGAGGGTATTATGCTGAGTGAAATAAGTCAATCAGAGAAAGACAAACATTATATGTTCTCATTCTTTTGGGGAATATAAAAATTAGTGAAAGAGAATAAAGGAAAAGGAGTGAAAATATCAGTGAGGGTGACAAAACACGAGAGACACCTAACTCTGGAAAACGAACAAAGGGTAGTGGAAGGGGAGGTGGGTGGAGGTTGGAGTCACTGGGTGATGGGCACTGAGGGGGCACTTGGCGGGATGAGCACTGGGTGTTATGCTATGTGTTGGCAAATTGAACTCCAATAAAAAAAATTTTTTTCTTTTTTTTTTAATTTATGATAGTCATACAGAGAGAGAGAGAGAGGCAGAGACACAGGCAGAGAGAGAAGCAGGCTCCATGTACCGGGAGCCTGACGTGGGATTCGATCCGGGGTCTCCAGGATCACGCCCTGGGCCAAAGGCAGGCGCCAAACCACTGCGCCACCTAGGGATCCCCAATAAAAAAAATATTTTAAAAATAAAGAGAGAACAGCTGGAACGCGGCAGAGAGAAGGGTCTTCGCTTCTAACAAGGTAGGAAGGTGGAAAAAAATAAAAAAGAATCAAGTTGGGGAGGGGCCCGTGAGGAGCTAGGCTAAAGCCCTGCAGCAAAAGCCTCTGGGATGGGAAAGCGCAACCCTGGAGAAGCAGGACTTTTTAAAACATCCACACGGGATTCTTCCTGGATGGAAAGGCGCTTAGCAGGGAAATAGAGGAAGTGCGCCCGGGGGAGAGCATCCCACACACCGCAGGCCCAGCTCCGTAAAGGGCTGGAGCGCCTGCCAGGCCGGGCCTCGGGGAGAAGCCGGAAGGTTAGGAAGGGCCTCTGGGCGGAGGAGGCTGCACCTGCTGCCTTCAGAAGCCGAGCCCGGGAGCGTAATTCCAGCAGCGCAGACCCCGGATCTCAGGGCGCCAGGGGACACAGCCCACGATCCTGTGCTCCCCTCGGGACAGGCAGAGGCCGGAGGACACAGGACAGCGAGGATGCTCCTGCCACCCCGGGCCAGGAGCTGTGCAGATCCGCGGCCCCCGCCCCCGGAGCATCCAGGTCCTGCGGACTGAGAGCTGCAGTAGTTACTGCGGGAGTTGACTCCAGGGCTGGAGAGCTGGCCGCCGCCACTATTGTTCCTCCTGGTGTCACTCTGTGCCTGGGACTCAGCAGGGCCGCCAGGGAGCAGGGGCCTCACAGGATAAACAGCTCCCACTAAGCCATACACCTGGCAGGGGTTGGGGCAGCTCCCTCAGGTGCACACACCTGAGAATCAGCACAGCAGGCCCCTCCCCCAGAAAACCAGCTGGAAGGACAGGGGAAGAGCAAGGTCTTGGCCAAGCAGCGCTGGAAATCTCCAGGGGAAGCTGAAGGATTTATAGTATATAGAACAGAGGGTACCCGTCCTATTTTTTTGTTTGTTTTTTGTTTTTCTTCCTTTTTCCAGTACAACTCGTTTTTATATCAGACTGTAAATTTCCAATTGTTTTTCTCTTTTCCCACCTTAACTACAATATTTTACCACCTCTTCATTTTTAAGAGTCTTCCTTTTTTGCTTTCATACTTCTACAATTACAGGTCCTAGATATATTTTCCACTTCCAGATTCCCTTCAACATACTCAACTTAATTTTGGGAGATAAACAAGATATGGGTTTTTGTTGTTGTTTTGCGTTTTTTATTTTCTCTGCCTCATTTTGCTCTACAATGGTGGAAGTTAATACTATCTAAAACACGAGCTAGGATAAGGTGCTAGGAGATTCACACATCAGGAAGGGGGCAAGTTCAGGAAGTTTAAGTAAAAAAAACATCATGGAAACAAAAGAACTGGATTCCCTTGACCTCTAACCTAGTCTTTTGGGAACTGAGGTTCATTAGGAAAACATACTTTCTGTCTATAGGACTTTTCCACCTAGGAATCATGTGCTTAGAGATTGGAGTCACAAGAGGGAAATGTTCTTCACAATTATGGACTCAATGACAGCTCTTTAATTCCTAAATATTTAGCAAATATGTCATGAAACTGAGGTCTGTGTTGCCTCAAAGTTCATCTCAAAGAAATAGTTTTCCTCACATATGAAAAGGAAAACAGCAATTTTCTGTAGATGGCAAGGCTGTGTCTCTACCAAAAGTAGTTGAGTTCTGAAGAAAGAATAATTAACTCTGGATTCACTCACTTATAACCTGGTCTGTTGGGAACACACCATCTCCAGGAAGACTTTCCTTTGTGTCCAGACCACTGCCCCACAGGGAAATCATGTGCTTAGAGATTGGAGGAACAGGAGAGAAACATGCCTCATGAATAGACAGAGGAAGCTTTAAATATCCCCTGAGTGGCAGTCCCCCTGCCTGTGCTACCATGGGCTGCATGGAACCTGGTTGTTGCCTCTGGAAACTTAAGTTTGGCTAGGAGATTAATGCCAGGCTCCTTCCTGCCATCTTGTGTGGGGACAGTTTAGTCACCATCATTCCCACCCAGGAGGAATTCAGACTGCCACATAGAGACTCCCTTAGAGTTCCTGTGCAGGTGAGTCCCATAGCCCAGCAGGTCCTGTAGGGAAGGGTCAAAGACAATTCAAACCAGGTGCATTGACCTGAGGTCAGCTGACAGCCACCAGTCTTGGCCAGAACCTAGATATCTCTATGTTCATTTGCTTGCCTGAAGAAATAATTACTGAATTCATTGATGATATTAAAGAAAAAAGTAGACAGAGCTAGGAGCACATGGGTGGTTATTGACAATGAAGTAAGGGGATAAAGTACTTCCATTAAAATAGAACACAACCTGTGAGTATTGCAATTAAAGGGAGTAGGAATATTAGGGATGGAGGGATGTTCAGTTAAGTCAAGGCATTTCTATTTCTTCTTTAAAATGGGGCTTATTGGACTCTGTTTCCATACTGATGAGAAAGGCCTAGACCAATTCATTGCTTGCAGATATGACCTTGCAACAGTAATTCATGATATCCATTTTCACAGCATCCCCTGTTACTCTGGATATTCACATGAAAACAATTATCTGACAAGTGAAAACTATGTGAAAGACTGTTGCTTTGCAATGATTTCATTACCAGAGAGCTGAATATACTTGTGGATTAGTTATTCATTGGTTTCTGTATTGTGTATTGTCTCTACCAGGTCTTTGCATTTGTACAGTGGGGCCAGGAGGATTTTATTCCCTTTTATGATTGTATTATATCAGACAAGGAATTGGAGGAGGGTTTTGTTTTTGTTTTATGAACTTTGCTGTTTGCATTGAGTTCTATTGTGTATGTGTATATATATGCAGAATTGTGTTTATTAGTAGTATAGGCTCAAACCTGTCAGTTATATAGTGTTCTCTACATTGTTTTTTAATTTTATTATTCTTACTGAAAAAATGAACTGTCACTTATATTCTTCACTTGCCAATCCTTGTGATAAGAAAATAGAAAATAAATGGTATTTTGTAAATTGATAATAACTCGCTTCTATATATATTTCCCACTTCTTTTCACTTCTCTGTCATTCCTCATGGATCCTTTTGGCTCTTTGTGATGAGATCTATTTCTAAAAGTTGCATCATCTTTATCCATCATCGCTTCTTTACATTTGACTGAAGATCACCTGTACCTTCCATAAGCATACTTGAATCCATATATCTTTATGTAAGAAAAATATTATCACTTAGATACTGCTTCCTCCCCAGCTATAAATGTCATTCTCTCATATTCTTTTATTTCACATGTTTGGACATTTAGTCTGGAATTAGCAACCCATCTTGATAGCACTCAATTATTTTTTTATGTCTTTATATACATTATTTTAGATCCTCATGTAATTTTGTTTCACACAGTTGTTTTGAAGCCACCATACTTGACCTAATTTCATTCCTCCCAACAAACTTTCTTCCTTAAGTTTTTAGTGTCTTTTAAAACTTCTGTTCCTAGATGGTGCACACACATTCACATTCATACACCATACAAATGGATTAGTATCCTGTGCTCATCATGAATGCTCTTAAAGTTCTGGGTCAGTCTTGTTTTCTACCTGTGCCAATTCCTACATCTTACTCAATGGTACCCCATGCACTTCCCTCAGTCAACGAGGGTAATGCTGATTTGTAATTTCAGGGTCAGCATAATATTTCACTATGTGGCTCTGCTACAAATACTTTGAAAGCTTCTTCTATTCTATTTCAATACCTTGATTGCTATTACAGCAATTCTACAAAAATATTTTGAGATTGTTATGTTAAAAATCTTGTTCTCCACAGGAGGAGATATTGTTCCCCAGGGGGACACTGAGCAATTTGGAGGTCATATGGGAGGTGTCAGGAGAGGCCAGGGATACTCTAAACATCCCTACAAAGCCCAGGACATACACCACCATGGAGAATGGGCTGGAACAGAATATCAGTAGCACTGAGATTAAGAACCGCTGAGTTAAAGAATATGTGTATTTTAATATTTACGTCTGCCTTCGTTTTCCCAACATTGTAACAGTTCATGTTTCTCCCAGAAAAATTAGAGAAACTTCTTTTGCTACCTGTTTAAAAATTCCAATCCAATCAGTGAAAGAGATATTTAACCTTGTCTCACAGGCTGATGGATATGCAAGTGATTTCTTGCTGTCTTCTTAAACCATTAATAAATTTGAGCAAATATTTATATATTTGATCACCAGGTTCATTGTTAGATACCTATGATTATCATATGTCCATAAACTCTATGCATATTCTGTAGCTAGCAGCATTATTGTTCAATGACTTTTGTTTTTTTTTTTTTTTGGAATGTTCAATGACTTTTGGTTGTATATATTGTCCATAAAATTTTTAAATTTTAAATAGTTAAATATGTCTCTCTCCTTACTTCTGATTTTCCTGTCTTAATTACAATGGTTTTATTCATCTGTAGCTTGTATCCGTATTTTCCACCTTCACTTGAATGAACTGTTCCCATTTACACAGAGGTCTGTAATCCCTCTTAATTGTTTTTGATGTACAAGTCTAGGAACCACTTTATTTTCTTTCAGATGGATAGCATATGTGCCAGCTTGTATGAAACAACCTTTACCAAATAAATTGAAATACAACCTTGTCATATATGAAATGCCCATGTGCACCGAAACCTAGCTGCTGATTCCCTCAACAAAATGAAGATAGCACCAGCTAAGACTAGAGAGTTCTAGGAAATTTCTATTCTTTATTCCCTAATGTCAAGATCATTGCTAAATTAATTACTGATCCATGTCAATATTGTTCAATTACTGCTATTGCACATCACATCTTAGTTCATTTCAGTGCTCCACTCAGTTTTGTCTAACATGGTTGCATGAAACCACTCTACATAGCTAGCTTAGATGTCTCTGCCCATCCTTTTAGGTCAGAACTTCTCATTTTCTCAATTTGTTTCCCTGTGAGTGTGCATATGCTCACATCTCATTTTGAAATCTACAGTGAACAATGTTGGTGAAGGCCCTACTCCTTTGGTGCTTGCATAATGATAGTGGAGTCACAGTACTAGAGTTTCAGGTGTGAATCTTATGGAGATGGTCATTTAGAGCCAGAGGACACAGATGGGTGCACAATTTTGAACATTGAGGTCTGAACTGGCTTTTGGATATTGTGCAAAGACCAGAAATGGGGCCAGAATGCACACACTGTGTCCAAAATCCAGCAGAATCCAAATCCCAGGAAAAGCCAAGAAAAGATGCTACATAAGGAAAGGGAGACGGAAGTCCCCACCCCCTTGAGGATCCTAAAAGGCATCTTGGTCAAATAAATTAGAGAGAGACATAGACAAAACAGTCTCCTCCTGCTCATCCTACCATACTGGACCATGCTGTGCTTGGCCTGTTTCCTCTGCTAAACTGCTGGTTTCTCCCCTTAGCACAATTTCCTCTCAGCACATTCACTCTCTAAGGCAAATGACACCATGAAGATACCACTACTTTTGTCTTCTGACTTAATTTAATTTTGCTCCTCTATTATTTTTTCAGGGACATCTGGGAGATACAAGAGTTGGAATGTTGTCTGAACCAGGGAGGCTTTCTTCCTCTTGGTCTCTCAGGTTTCAGCAACCACCTGAACCATTAGATCTTTTTGCCACCTTTGTTTGATTTCTCTCTCTCTCTCTCTCTCTCTCTCTCTCTCGTTTTTGAGCAGATTGTGTTTCTTTAAATACAGGATAGAAAATGAGTATGCTGGGATGATTTGTCAATTTTTTTGTCCATGGGAAACTTGCCAATTGGACTATCAGTTAGCATTTTACATTGTTTAAGGGAATGATCACTGACCTGGCCAGCTTGAGTTACCGCTGCTCCAGCTTCATCATTGGAACTAGGGATGAGGAGTCATGGTAAGAACACAACCCAGGGAGTAATGATCTGGAGTTGTGTGTGTGCACACATACATGGCAGCATATGTACTTGTGCATGCATGCATGCCACTTGTGGAGTGAGAACAGTCTTCAGAGTGGGGGTACATGGTCTATTATATTCTAAGGTGACTCTTACAGAGGCCAAAACTCAATTGCCTAATGGTATTCAGGAGGGGCTCTATTTCAATTTACAGGACTCTTTTGCAAGTAGATTATAAAATACAAGAAACATGTAATGTGCCTGAGTGATTCCTTTTATTGAAGTTTAACCAACAGCACTGCTTGACACCAGCTCTGATCGCTCTCCTGCTTATTCCCCTTCCCACACTTGCTTCCTTTTTTGGATTTGAGTAGTTCAAAGTAATATAATCCTCAGGGGCTCTGCAGAAGCCAATCCCTCTGTCTGCACACATTTCACCAGACATGCTCATGGCTCCTGCCCTCTCTTCCTTGAGGTCTCTGTTCAAATGTCACCTTGTTTACTGGTCTTCCCTAAACACCAATTACAGAATAACAGTCATATCCACTCTCTCCTTGATACCTACTCTTGTTCTCCTCATAGCACTTGACACCCTGTGATATATTATTATTTTATTTGTTTCTGTTCTTTTTCCATAATTGGATTATAGTGGCTTTTGGCTTTCAGTGTCCTATATTTATTGTCTAGACATAGACATTGCCTGGAACATGTTTGACACTCAATACATACTCCTTGAATGCATGAAATATATTCTTTTTTTAGGGAGAGAGAGAGATAGAGAGAAAGTGTGAACAGGGGAGGGACAGAGGGAATGGTAGAAAGAATCTAGAGCAGACTCCACACCCAGAGCAGAGCCTAATGTGGGGCTCGATCTCACTACCCTGAGATCATCACCTGAGCCACAATCAAGAGTCAGATCCCTATCTGACTGAGCCACCAAGTATCCTGAAAGATATTCTTAATAAAACAGTAAAGTGAATGACCTGTTGGGGGCAATGGGGAAAATGAAAACAAAAAGCCTAACTAGAGATGGAACGGGACAGAATCTCTTCAAGGGCACAATCCCTACACAAGATACTGAAATTAATAATTGACTGAAAAATATAAATAGTAGCATTTCAACTATATAAGCAATGCTGTTCATGTGAAAACAGATCATGTCTTTTTCCTCTTTCCTGGTAGTCAGTGCAACCACATGCAACCAAACAATGATACATGGATATCAGAATTCTTTCTTCTGGGATTTTCAGAGGGACCAGACTGGCAGCCACTCGTATTTGGGCTTTTCCTCTCCATGTACCTGATCACTGTGTTTGGAAACCTGCTCATCATCCTGGCCATCAGCTCTGACTCCCACCTCCACACCCCCATGTACTTCTTCCTCGCCAACCTGTCCTTTGTAGACATCTGTTTCACCTCTACCACTGTCCCCAAGATGCTGCTGAACATCCAGACTCAGAGCAAAGTCATCACCTATGCAGGCTGCATCACACAGATGTACTTTTTCATAATCTTTTCAGGGTTGGACATCTATCTCCTGGCTGTGATGGCTTATGACCGTTTTGTGGCCATCTGCCATCCCCTGCACTACATGGTCATCATGAACCCCCGGCTCTGTGGACTGCTAGTTCTGGTGTCCTGGATCATAAGTGTCTTGCACTCCTTTTTACAGACCTCAATGGTGTTGCAGCTGTCCTTCTGTACAGAGGTGGAAATCCCGCACTTTTTCTGTGAACTCAATCACATGATCCAACTTGCCTGTTCTGACATATTTCTTAATAACATGATGATATACTTTGCAGCTGTGCTCCTGGGGGGTGTTCCCCTGGCTGGGGTCCTTTACTCCTACTCTAAGATAGTTTCCTGCATACATAGAATATCATCAGCTCAGGGTAAGCATAAAGCATTTTCCACCTGTGCATCTCACCTCTCAGTTGTCTCTTTATTTTATTGTACAGCCCTAGGAGTGTACCTTAGCTCTGCTGCTCCCCAGAGCTCCTACACAAGTGCAGTGGCCTCAGTGATGTACACAGTGGTCACACCTATGCTGAACCCCTTCATCTACAGCCTGAGGAACAGAAACATAAAGAGGGCTCTGATGAAATTCTCTGGGCTGGAAGCTATCAAAAGGCCAGTTGTCCTATTGCTGAAGAATTTCCCATAATTGTAGGCCTCAAAGCCTTGGAGGCAAAAGTTAGGATTATTTTTTAAGATTTTTTTTATTCATTTATTCATGAGACACAGAGAGAAGGAGGGGGAGGCAGAGACACAGGCAGAGAGAGAAGCAGGCTCTATGCAGAGACACAGGCAGAGGGAGAAGCAGACTCCATGCAGAGAGTCTGATGTGGGATTCGAACAAGGGACTCCAGGACCACACCCCAAGCCGAAGGCAGGCGCTAAACCACTGAGCCACCCAGGGATTCCCAGAAGTTAGGATTTTTAAAAGAATATTGTGGAAATAGAACTTGCTTCTTTCATTTATTTCCTGGAATTTTAATTTTTTCAACTTCTCAGGACAACTTACTCATGTTATTAAGTTTTTCCCTTAATTTTCATCCTTTATTTCTTAATTTATTCCCAATCTTTGATATTAAAAAGTTACTAATTCCCATTTATCTCATGGAACTGCTTGGATTTCCTAAGAATCATTTCTTCCCAAAGGACAAAAATCTCCCCAAGTAATATGTCTTAGTTTTCCTAAAAGAAGTCATGAGTTACCACTATGATGGAAAAAATTCTATTTGACAACTGGGTCATTTCCTTAATATTATGTTACATTACAGATCTGAGACCACAGGTTTTCACTTTGTGTCTGTCATTTTTTTCTTTATCACTACCTTAACTGTTCTTCTTAATGAAGAAAATACTGGTGTGTTTTAAAACGTTCATCGGTTTTATTCTCCCAACTAGGATACTGTTCTCTGCTCAGGCTCTATGTCCCCATTGCTTACATTAGTCACTGGCAGACCTGATTATCAAATACATATCTACCAATGGAGTCTACATGGAAACAGAAATTTGAATAAACGGAATGATTTTTTTAATATTTACTTATTTGAGAGAGAGAGCATGAGTGGAACGGGCAGAGGAAGAGGGAGAGGGAGAGAATCTCAGGCAGACTCAATGCTAAGCACAAACTCCCCACATGGGACTCAATTCCAGAATCATGAGGTCACAACCTGAGATGAAACCAAGAGTCAGTTACTCAACTGGCTGTGCCACCTAGGTGCCCCTGGAATACATAGGATGATTTAATATGAACTTGGAGTCAAAGATCACCTCGAATATGATAAGGCAAATTTTAAACTGTCCCTCGTATCACTATGCACTACATTTCTTTTTAAGCTGTACATCTCTCAACCAAATATGAAATACAGTAGCAGTATGTGTAAGGAGATTTACTCACTGGGATGAACAATTGATTAGAGACAAAGGGCTTATAAAGAAAAAAACACAAAATATTGATTAAATAAATTAAATAAGACATAATTATGGTATGATAGGTTGTGTTCATGCTTGGAAAATTTCAATTAAAAAAATCGTTTTAAAGGTTTTATTTATTTATTCATAGAGACACAGAGAGAGAGAGGCAGAGAGAGAAGCAGGCTCCATGCAGAGAGCCTGACATGGGACTCAATCCAGGGTCTCCAGGATCATGCCCTGGGCTGCAGGCAGTACCAAACCGCTGCGCCACTGGGGCTGCCCTTAAAATTTAATTTTAGGATGGGTTTTTAAAAAAAATTTCCCCCAAGCCCCCTTTTTATTATTTTCATATTGTTGATAAATCTGTAGATATTTTGGGTAGTATTGCCATCTTAATAACATTAAATTTTAATTTAAATTCCCTCTAACAACACCTAACTCTGGGAAACGAACAAGGGGTAGTGGAAAGGGAGGTGGGCAGGGGGTTGGGGTGACTGGGTGATGGGCACTGAGGGGAGCACTTGACAGGATGAGCACTGGATGTTATGCTATGTGTTGGCAAATTGAACTCCAATAAAATAAATAAATAAATAAATAAATAAATAAATAAATAATTACCTCTAACATAGCTTTGTTCTCAAACTGTGCTCCACAGACCAGGACTTACAGCATCAACGGCATGGCATGGGGAGCTTTTTTTTTTTTTTTTAATTTTTATTTATGATAGTCACAGAGAGAGAGGCAGAGACACAGGCAGAGGGAGAACCAGGCTCCATGCACCGGGAGCCCGATGTGGGATTCGATCCCGGCACTCCAGGATCGCGCCCTGGGCCAAAGGCAGGCGCCAAACCGCTGTGCCACCCAGGGATCCCCCCATGGGGAGCTTTTTAGAAATGCAGTCGCTGGGCCCCTGGGGGTCTGATGAGTCAGAATTTGCATTTCAACTACAATCGCTGGTGAATTGTGTGCACAGAAAGGTTGGAGAAGGTTTCCTCACCTTCTCATCATTGACCCTTGGAACTGGATAGTTAATTTTGTTGGATGCTGTCCTGTGGATTGTGGTATTCGACAGCATCCTTTCAGATATGGCCAATAACAAGGGCATCTCTGCTGGAGGACCACTACCCCAGATTTTCAGAACTGGAAGCATCCTACATAATTCCAATTAAGACTATATCCCTTACTTGGTTTATGTCTTGGAGAACATTAAATCCGACTGAGCCCCATTTCTCCAATAGAGAATAGAGCTCATAAAAGTACTATTTCATAGAATGAACTGTGCAATCTTGGCCTGGACAGGACATTGTTCTTTCTTTGGAGCCCTAAGTCTGGTTGGGAGACCAATGCCTCACCCCTTCCTCCTGTCTTATATGGGACAGAGCTTCAGTCTCCAATATCAGCCTCCAGGGAGGCTATCTTGGCTTCCTGCCTGCTTCCCTCACTAAGGTTAATTATTCCTAGCTTTTGATTTAAAGTGAGAGATTGTCTAACTCTTTCTTTCACTTGAACACTTGCAGGCCATTGTAGGGTTGCTAATGGGCCTAATATCAATATTGTCGTGTCTTGGGGAACAGGGAGACCTGAGGAGAGGGGAGGAAATGGAGAACAACCAGTCAGTGGATGCATAACAATACACACCATTTGTCCATTAAGTTTTCTCTCTTATGTGTATAGTTTGTGAAGCCCCAAAACAATTACAATAGTAATTTCAAAAATCATGGATCACAAATCATCATAACAAATATAATAATGAAAAAGTTTGAAATATTGCAAGAATTACCCAATTCTGACACAGAGACACAAAGTGAACAAATGTCATTAGATAATTGGTACCAATAGACTTGCTCCATGTAGGCTTGTCACAAACATTCAATTTGTAAAAAATGTAATATCTGAAAAGTGTGAAAAAGTGCAATAAAAAAGTCACACCTGTTTGTGCTGTCATGTATATGTCATATGATTTCCAAAGTCACACATACAAATGACATGAAATTCCAAGTTAATGACATAAGTGACTAGGTCAGAGTTCCTAGTCAAGTGAATGTATTCATTGGTAGATTACTGTCAGCAAAACACAGGACTATTGTGTGATTTTCTGCACTATGGAGGAAAAGATCTAAGAAGTGTGGAAACATATCACTGAGGGATAGATTTAGCTGGGGACCATAAAAGCAGAGAAGAAAAAACCTGTACAAGGACAAGCCACTTAGGACATATTAGGAAGCAAAAGTGATAATATGGGGTGATGCTAGCTAGTTAAAAGGTGTGCAAAGTGAGTAGAAATTCTGGATGGATCTTTTTTGGGTCTCTCTTCTGACTTTCCCTAGCATCACTAAAAAAGACAAGGAAAATTTTCCCAAAATGAGACTGTATTACAAAATTTCCTTGAGGCAATTCCAGATGGTTTGGATAGAGATAACTGACTGTGATTGACCTCAAGTATTAAAATCTAGTCCCTAACCTGGTCTATCTAGTTAGAGCACTGATCCTTTCCTTTCCTTTTTACATTAGTAAAAATGAAGGGATATTGTTAAGGATCTAAAGACAGAGTGGGTTGCTGTCCATGAACTTAAATAAGGGAAATAGATTGCTGGCTGAGTCAGGTAATAAAATCAAGAGTTATTAGGAACTATCATAAATTCTGAGCACCCTCACTCTGCCCAAAGTACACATGTTCCCCTTCCATACCCAACACAATGCCTGGCACCTTGAGATATGTGTTATGGACTGAATTGTGTCCCTTAAAATTCATAGATTGAAGCTCAAATCCCCAGTATGATTGTATTCACATATTTCAGGAAGTGATAAAGTTAAGTAAAGTCAGAAGGGTGGGCCCTAACCCATTTGGGTTGGGTTGCATCGGTGGGTTTATAAGATGAAAAGATCTCTCTTTCTCTTTCTCTTTCTCTTTCTCTTTCTCTTTCTCTTTCTCTTTCTCTTTCTCTCTCTCTCTTTCTTTCTCCCTCTCTCTCTCTCCTCACATGCGCTGAGAAAATAACAGTTGAAAACCAATAATGAAGGCAGCTGCCTACAAGCCAGAAAGAAATCTCTCATCAGAACCCAACCATAAATAACAATAATAATAATAATTTTAGACTTAAAAAAAGAACCCAACCATAATTGCACATGATCTTTGACTTCCATCCTTCATAAATGTGAGAAAATAAATAAATTTCTGTGATTTAAGCTATCCAGTCTCTGGTATTTTCTTATAGCAGCTCAAGCTGACTAATACAATGTGTACATCTACTTAATGAATGAAGGAGTAAATTTCCTTTAGATAAATTACCCAAATGTTATTAATTTCTGAGCATTACATGTTTTTTTTAAGAAATTTTGGCTTTTGATGAAAAGATTGTATAAGTGTAAGGCAGCAATATACTATGAGCCCTGACTCTGGTTCTCACTCCTAGGGGAAGCCTTTCTTATCTCCTCAGAACTATACTCCAGGAAGAGGAGAGAAGGAGAATTTCAGACATTCTCAGATAAACAAAAGCTGATCCAGTTAAATTCCTACTAGACCCACCCTCCAAAAAAGCCAAAGGGAGTCCTTCACGTTGAAATGAAAGGACACTAGACAGTAGTTTGAAGTCATATGAAGCTATAAAGATTTCTGTTAAAGTTAAGTATATGACCAAATACAAAAACCAGCATTTTATAATTTTGGACTTTAACACCACATTTGATGTGTGTATTTACAATACGACTGCTAAACAATAATTACATGAATTTCAATATTGATAAAATGATGGATGGAACTATATGAGTAGAGTTTTGTATATGACTGAAGTCAAGTTGGTGTCAGCTCAAATTAGATTGTTACAAGTTCATGATGTTGCATGTAATCCTCATGGTAACAAACAAAGATTTGCCTATAAAGTACAGGCAAAGAAGAAATGAGAAGGAAATCAAAAGTGTCACTACACAAATCAAATCAAAACTAAAAAAGTCTTGAAAAAACAATTCCCTATACATTTTTAAGTTGAAATTACTCCAAGTATCTTCTCCAACCACAGGGAATGAATCTAGAACTCAATATAGGAGGGAAAAGTGGAAAATTCACAAATATGTGAAAAATTAAACAGCACACTCAAACAACCAGTTGACAAAGGAAGAAATCAAAGGGAAATTAGAAATTACCTTCAGATAAATGGAAATAAAGTCACAGCATACATAAGTTTATGGGATGAAATAAAAGCAGTGCTGTGTGGATTTATCTTCTATGATTCAACATCTAACTCCCAAGAATGCCTTAGGAAAGGGGTTGGAGACTGTAGTATTCATCAAAAGATTGAGAAATACCTTGGTGAGGTTTGTGACACCTCTGAAGAGCTCCATAGTGGTTGTTCCCTGCATGACAAAGCTAACATAACATGGGAGATGCTGAGATTGAAATAGGTTTATCCTAGGTTCAATAGTGTGGCATCATGAACTGGCAGAGACCAAGTGGATGTCATTCAATGTAAGAGGCAAGGAATTTATTATTAACTTAATATGTAGAAGGATCAATATTTTAATCAAAATTGATTGAACCACAGGGATTTTTGAAAAAGATAATTGACTGTGATGCCTCCATGAATAAAAGTGAAGAGCATCTTATTAAGATCCCATCCATTTATAGAACTAAGAAAAATTGTAGTTCTTATAAAAAGAAACGTGGCCCAAATCACCATAATTAAGAGTCACAATCACTCACTTGATTCTCAGACCTGAGAGTGTTCACTGATACTGACCTTCGAATGATGGGACCAGCTCACCTTGAAAGAACACTAAAACTGCAACAGACTTTAAGCAAAGATGCTTCTCCTGACTTTAAACAAAGATGCTTCTGTGTTGGATCTGGCTCCTAATGGGTTATGAGGTCTGACTGTGCACATCTCATCCCATTCTATGTTGGTAGATGCAAAGTATGGGAAGCTTAAAATTGGCCAAGGTGAGAGATTTATACTATGGAAACTGGAAAATACTGCAATCAGGCATTTTTCTACCTTTCATTTTCTTTTTAAAATATTTTATTCATGTATTTTAAGAGAGAGAGTGTGTAAACAAGGGAAGGGGCAGAGAAAGAGGGAGAGAGAATCTCAAGTACCTTTCATTGCTGACCATAGAGCCCAACTCAGGGCTTGATCGCACAACCCTGAGATGATGACTTGAGCCAAAATCAAGAGTAGGAATCCCAAATAGGCAACTACCATTATGGCATACAAATTAGTGAGGTCAATTCTGGATCAGGTAATGATAAATAATAAAGCCTTATTTAACTTTACTTATTCTGTTTCATAAAGCATATTTCAGGTCCATAGCTATATACTGTTATTAGGACTGAATTTTGGCCTGCCAAGATGGAAAAGTCATAGATGGCAATTGGCAAAATACCCACGATGCTTTTATAATCTGAGCAAGGGGCATTATGGTAGGAGTTACTATGATAAATCTCCTTATCGTGTTCTTGCCTACCAAAATATTAAGAATAACAATGCATCCTAGGGAACTTACAAAGATTAATAATATGATCAATGCTTGAATGTCAGAGCTTGTCATTTCTATTGTGCTACCCTTACGTTTTGAATGGTGCAGAAGAAAATTAGATCTTAGAAAGTGAATGTGGATTATTGCAAACTTTATCCAAGGGTGGCCCCAATTCCTTCTGCTATTGCCATGTGCTCAATTCCTTTTTTTATTATTTTTTTATTTTTTTATTGGAGTTCAATTTGCCAACATATAGCATAACACCCAGTGCTCATCCCGCCAAGTGCCCCCCTCAGGGCCCATCACCCAGTCCCTCCCACCCCCCGCCCACCTCCCTTTCCACCACCCCTTGTTCGTTTCCCAGAGTCAGGAGTCTCTCATGTTCTGTCTCCCTTTCTGATATTTCCCACTCATTTTTTCTCCTTTCCCCTTTATTTCCTTTCACTATTTTTTATATTCCCCAAATGAATGAGACCATATAATGTTTGTCCTTCTCCGATTGACTTATTTCACTCAGCATAATACCCTCCAGTTCCATCCACATCAAAGCAAATGGTGGGTATTTGTTGTTTCTAATGGCTGAGTAATATTCCATTGTATACATAAACCACATCTTCTTTATCCATTCATCTTTCGATGGACACCGAGGCTCCTTCCACAGTTTGGCTATTGTGGACATTGCTGCTATAAACATTGGCGTGCAGGTGTCTCGGCTTTTCACTGCATCTGTATCTTTGGGGTAAATCCCCAGTAGGAGCACTGGGTGCTATATATAAGTGATGAATCACCTAATTCTACCCCAGAAATTAATACTGCACTGAATGTCAACTAACTAGAATTTGAAAAGAAAAAAAAAAGCAGTGTTGCTTTTCTGGGATGAAGTATAGAAACTCCCATGTGACACCTGCACCCCAATGTTTATAGCAGCAATGTCCACAATAGCCACACTGTGGAAGGAGTCTCGGTGTCCATCGAAAGATGAATGGATAAAGAAGATGTGGTATATGTATACGTGTGCTCAATTCCTAAAGTGGATTAACACAGTTGGTACATAGCCCTTGATATGTCTAATGAATTTTCTTTGAGAGCAGATAATACAAAGGGTAGCTCCTCTCATCCAGCACAGGATGTATCACACGTTTATTCCTCCAGCTCTTCCTATAATGCTGTTAGCACCAAATCTTCTGTATCACACATATTTGCTGCTGAAAATTTGATGTACTGGATTCTATTTCCCAGGCTGAAACCCCCCTAAAATATAATGAGATCAAAGTTTTAAATAAAGTACAAAAGATAGTTACTTGTCATGTATGAAAAAATTAAGAGACTGAATCCTTGAAATAGCATAAATTGCAGATTATCATCATTCTGTGAGCTGATAACATTATCATGACTTAGGTCTTCTAGGGTTTTAAGCGTTGTTACTTACAATCAAGTCTCTATTTTCATAGAGATAATACCCCTATGCACAGAATGTTTTTTGGCTGAAGAGTTTTTTAAGGGATTGCTTTATGTCTTTGTTTTTAAGACTGTAAATAAAGGGGTTCAGCATGGGTGTGACCACTGTATACATCACTGAGGCTATGGCACTTGTCCTGGAGTTTTGTGAACCAGTAGAACTGAGGTAGACCCCAAGGCCTGTGCAGTAGAACAAGGAGACAACTGAAAGGTGAGACCCACATGTGGAAAATGCTCTATACTTGCCTCCAGCTGATGAAATTCTCAAAATGGAGGTTACAATCTTAGAGTAAGAGAAGAGAATTCCAGTAAGAGGAACAACACCAACAAGTCCAGTAGCAAAATACATAACTATATCATTGAGAAAGGTGTCAGAACAAGCAAGTTGGACCAATTGATTAAGTTCACAGAAAAAGTGAGGGATTTCCAAATCATTACAAAAAGAGAGCCGTAAAACCATTAAGCTCTGTGACAATGACTGCAGGGCAGTCATAATTCAGCATGCCATAAGCAGGAGCCCACAGACCCAAGGGTTCATCATGACCATATTGTAGGGGGTGACAGATGGCCACAAACCGGTCATAAGCCATCACCGTCAGAAGGAAGTTATCCAGATCTCCAAAAAGCATGAAGAAATATACCTGGGTGATATATTCTGCATAGGTAATGAATTTTCTCTGTGTCTGGATATTCAACAGCATTTTGGGGACTGTGGTGGAGGTGAAACAGATGTCTGCAAAAGAGAGATTAGAGAGGAAGAGGTACATGGGCGTGTGGAGGCAGGAGTCAGTGATAATTGCCAGGATGATGAGTAGGTTCCCAATGAAAGTTACCAGGTACATGGACAGAAAAAAATCCAAAAAGGAGGGACTGTAGTAATACCTCTTCTGAGAGCCCCAGGAGGATAAATTCTGAAACACATGTTTGATTTTCTGGTTCCATGTAGCTAATGAAACTGATGGAAAAGAGACAAAACAATGAAAATTTAGCCACAGTTACCATGTACAGTTACTGAAATAAAATGCTGAAGGTCCCAATGGGGAAAGGCAAGGAGAAAGATTAATAGAATAAGTTTAGGGTAGTATAATTGGTCCATAAACTAGATCTAGGAATGGATTGAGGAGCTGGGACTCTGTTTTTGATTAAGGTTAGCTTTTGTTAACTTGACCTAGAGCTTTCCAGCTTATACAGACCCAGTAAGAATTTAGTCACCTTTCTATGTAGTTCTCTTTT
Organism: Canis lupus baileyi; assembly: GCF_048164855.1. Classification (NCBI taxonomy): domain Eukaryota; kingdom Metazoa; phylum Chordata; class Mammalia; order Carnivora; family Canidae; genus Canis; species Canis lupus. The sequence goes on from NC_132856.1 coordinate 49,403,361, forward strand.
ATGAACACCATGATGAACTAACCAACACCATGCATTGGACCAAGTCAGACTATTCCAGAGGAGGCTTTCACTCTGCTGTCCACTACACCACCCCTACTTTGCTTTTAGTGGTTGATGCTGCCACTTGGCCCCTAGAATCCCGAGATACAATAGCTCCCATTGTATTTGGGTTTTGCAGTTTGATAGCTGAAGTTCCCACCGTATGATCTAGCCTACAGAGAAGATCACAGAGCTCTTCAAGGATGCTGGAACTCCCCTCACAAATTTATTTCTCACAGTTATGGTGAAAGGTATGTCTTCTGACCTCTTCCAGCAGGGATGAGTAGGTCAAATCTATGTTAACACTCCAATCTCCCTAAGCCTCTACATCCATCCTCTTCATTAAATCAAAAGAGGTCTGGCATTTCCAACTCACCCACTGTGGTCTACCCTTGGTCCATGATTCAACCAAATTGTAAGGTTCCCAAGCTGCAACATGGAATGTAGAAACTCTGCATGATAACCCATATTGATAAATTCAACCTGTTCCAACTTTATGTGGTTTCTCTTATTTTCCCACTCTCTTAATATATTCATTCCCACACATGTTCCCTAGATTTCTGTCTGTGTAACATAGAAAACTCAAGTAGTTCTTTTGGAGTGAAACATACCTCTTCACAGGTCATTCTGCACCTTACCCTTTAGTGGCCTACTGGGCCTACTGGTACCTGAGTCTAGTTATGGATCTAGAAACAAAGAGGAAAGATGAGGGTGAGACCTGAGGAGACTCCACACTGTGTTGTGTAGCAGCTGCCTGGTGGGGAGGCATTAGCTTCCTCAGGCAAAGCAGGGTCAAACTCTCAGAGTGAAGTGGAAAAGTTACACCACTGTGGGTGTGAAGGCAACTACCACTGGGGCTATGGATTACCCTACCATCCACAGGGGAGGATTAGGGTTAGGGAGGTCAAACCCACTGGGGTGGGGATGCAGCTTCCACTGGCAAAGAAGACTTATCAGACTTAGGAGTTCAATTCTCCAGCTTCATCAAGGCCTTCTCACATGTCCTCATTCCAACATGCAGGATCCCATTCCTTCCCAAGCAGTGCCTCCAATTTAACTGTAGACACCCCATATGGCTACTCATTCAGCTTGCATTATAATGCAGCCAGTCACAGGATGAGATTTTCAGCAATCCTAGCCTTGAAGATACAGGAGATAAATATCTTCCAGGGCACACATAAAAGTTTTCAGATCATTTATAAGGCATTTGAACTGAGATTCAAACATGTGACCTAATCTTTTTCTTTCCCAGACTTTTTTTAGTAACATTATGAGCAGGCCATCAATCTCAGTATATTCATTAGTTTGCAACAATGTTGGAAAGTATCAGATACACAGCCACCCAGATCATCCCTTTTTACAATTGGTTTATTAGAAGTATCCAATGGAAATATTTTGCAAATCTCTATTGTTCTCATTATTGATGGAGATAGAGTCATTAGTATCTTTAATCTAATCATATTTGAGAGCTAATTCCAGAAAATCCAGAACCAATTCAAAGCACTCACATTGGAAAACATAAACAATTGAATGAATGAATGAATGAATGAATGGAAAAAATCTCCTGTACAAAAAAAACAATCATGTACATAGATATTCCATTCTCAAGGAAGTGGAAACTAACCTACCAACAGTGAATTGTGGGCAAAACATAGTATCTACTCATAAAAAGTACAGTATGGAAAGGAGGGAAAAATAATAACTTTACAGTGGACAAACCTGTAAACAGCAGCTCAATCATATGTTCAAGTTCAGGGCAAAGTAACAGTGATAGTTTGTATCCTCAATATAAAGTGATAAAAATGACAACCTCCATGTGTTTCGCCCAAAAAAATTCATAACTCTAATCTAATCATGAGATAACTATCAGACAAATTTCAAGTAATGTAATACTTTTCAAAATATCTGACCATTAGCTCTCAAAGCTATCAAGTTCTTCAAAAGAATGAAAGTCCGAGGAACTTTCATAGCCAATAGATACCCAAAGAGAAATGATGGCTAAATGAATGCATTCTGGATGACAGATGTTAATAATGGGGAAACTGGTATTCTTTGCAATTTCCTTGTAAACCTAAAACTGTCTTTTGGGTGTTAAGTTTGGTAAGTTATTTATAGATTTTGGATACTAACCCTTTATGAGATATGTCATTTGAAAATATCTTCTACCATTCTGTGGCCTGCCTTTTAGTTTCATTGATTGTTTCCCTCCCTGTGCAGAAGCTTTTTATCTTGATGAAGTCCCAATGGTTCATTTTTGTTTTTGTTTCTCTTGCCTTTGGAAGTGTGCCTAATAAGAAGTTGCTATGGCTGAGGTGAAAGGGACTCTTAATGATGGAGAACATTGCTGGAGGGGATGTGGGTGGGGGATGGACTACATGGGTGATGGGTATTAAAGAAGACACTTATGATGAGTACTGGGTGTTGTATGTAAGTGATGAATTCTAATCTGGAAACCAATATTGCACTGTATGTTACTATAAAAGTTAAATAAAATAAAATGAAAAGAATATTTATAAATAAATAAAATTATTTGTGAAATGTAAAAACCTTGGAGGCAGTTATCCCTGAGCTGACTCCAGACTCCATCACATGCCTATTCTGTCTCACATTGTTCATCCACAAAATCTGATTACATAGTTACTGAAAGAATCAAGCAAAATAAACAATGCAAAATTCCCACCTGCATCTAGCATTAACAATGAAGTTGGATGACTGTTTCAAACCCTTAGAGATTCATCTCTCACATCCCATATCTGTGTCCACTGTCCCTATTTCCACCCCCATTATCTATGGCTTTGGCTGTTACAGCAGCAATAATGTGTTCCTCCCATTGACCCAGGTGACCTTTCCATGGGGTGAGTTTAGTCATGGCCATTACCTGATATAAACTGCACTGATTTTAGGGGCATGAGTCAGTTCTGTAGTCAAAATATAAGACTCTCTGCTCTGATGGTTCTCTCATGGCCGGGCCCAAGTTTCATTTTTCATCCCTAACTTCACATTGTGTCAGGTATTAAGAACTATTTTTCATTACCTAAGCATAATATGCTCATATTTACTGCTATTCCTCCTGAAAGATTCTCACACTTACCTCACCTGGAATAACTATGTGCCTACTGAAAAGCTCTGTCCAATTATAACCTTGACTGTGAAGCCTTCACTAATCTCCCCTGGAAAAGTCTACTATTTTAGGACCCACATCACCAGAATTGGAATACTATATCAGATATTACATTTACTTATTTCTATGTTTCTTTCCCTTTTTAGACCAGGAGTGCCTTGAAAGAAGGAACAACATATTATTAATTTCCTTATTCCCAGAATATAAGCTAATGCCTACCATCCACTAATGTCTCAATAAATGTTTGGAAAAGAACAAATGGTTGAGTAACATTAAAAAGAGGTACCATCAACAATAGGGAGAAACGAGAAACAGTGAAACCACAGAACAAATCATAGAGACAAGGAGGCCCCATGATTGACAGCCAACACCAGAGGAGACAGATGGGAGCAAGATGTTTTAGTGCATTCACCAATGGCCTACAAAATTTAGGACTGTAATATGCCAAGACTTTGTATTACCAGACTTTTATTTCCTTGTTATCCTTCTGAATAACATAAAGTTACTGCCAATAAAAAGAGTCCTATGCATCATTATCATACTCCCCAGTACCTGTGAAGATGCTGTAGTTCACCCAGATATTATCACAGGAAAGGCTGAGTTCACTCATGAAAGTATGATTAACGAATTTGCCCCCAGAAAAAGCAGGGAGATAGAACCACTCATGAGGCCTCTGGAAGGCCCAACTGTTTTTTCCCATCATCTGAAATTAATAGAATAGACTTGAAAGGTTTTAATGGAAACATTTAAGAGTTTCTGTGACTTTAGGAGCTGAATTCACATGAGACTCATTGGTGAAGTATTCTTTTGCCTTTCTATTCCTTGAGAGATTTAGTTCCCTGGAGCAAAAGGAAAAAATTAGTGCAACCATGGGCTAGATTTAGTCCTAGGAGACATCTTTGGAATTCTTATCTCTTTGGACTCTTTCCTCCCAGAAGGAGGCCACCACTTTTTAGGTATGGCTACTATAAAACCTGAATGGCTTCTGTATCCCTGATTCTGGAGGGACATTGTGTGCATACTAGAATATCTTCTTTCTCCCATCTGTCTTTTTTGGCGCTGTCCTCAATCATGGCATTAAACAAATTCTTTCAAACTTCAGGCTGACAACCAAGCTAAAAGAACAGAGATATCAGAGAACAACACATGAAAAAGAATGCAGTCTTTAAAAATCATTTAGTATAATACTCAACAACTATAATCACCAGGAAACAATAAGACAATTCCTAGGGAGAGTGGATAGATACCCTGATGGTTCTCACTGTGACCACATCAACATATTGAATATGCCTCAATAATTTTTAAAAATTTAAAATAATGCAAAGTATCATGTTCAACCAAAATTAAGGGAAACCAGAAATCAGTACTAGAAGGGAAACCAGAAATCAGTACTAGAGGGATCCCTGGGTGGCTCTGCGGTTTAGCGCCTGCCTTCAGCCCAGGGCATAATCCTGGAGTCCCGGGATTGAATCCCACGTCAGGCTCCCTGCATGGAGCCTGCTTCTCCCTCTGCTTGTGTCTCTGCCTCTCTCTCTCTCTCTCTCATAAATAAATAAAATTCTAAAAAGAAGGAAAACTAGAAAATTGCCAAATATGTGAAGGTTTAAAAACATACTCTTAACCAACTAATGAGTCCAAGAATAAATAACAAAGGATATTATAAAATCTTTGAGAAAAACAAAAATGAGAATACAACATTCCATAATTTATGGGATTTGGTGAAAGCAGTGGTCAGAGGGTAAAAGTATAGCTATAAATGCCTACTTTAAAAAAAAAAGAAAAACTTCAAATCAATATCCTAATTTTACACCTTAAAGAACTAAATTAATAACAATAGTAAGAGCAAACTAAACTCAAATCCAGTTAAGGATATAATAAAGGTTTGTGATAATAAGATATAGATTAGTAAAATAGAAAAGAAAATCAATGAAATGAAAAGCAAGTTGGGAACATTAATTGAATTGACAAAAGTTAAGCAAGATAGTGAAAGGGATTATAAGAGAAAGGAGGAGAACTGAGTGGGAAATATTAGAGAGGGAGACAAACCATGAGAGACTCCTAACTCTGGGAAACAAAAGATTGCAGAGGGGAGGTGGGTGGGGAGGAAGGGATAGCCAGGTGACTGCACTGAGGAGGGCACTTGATGGGGTGAGCACTGAGTGTTATACTATACATTGGCAAATTGAATTTAAATTTTAAAAAATGTAAAAACAGTTAAGCAAGATTGAAATGAAGTAAAGAGAGTAGACTCAAGTTATTGAAACAAGAGGGAAAAAGAAAGTAAGACAAAATTGAAGAAGGAGACATCATAAGAGACTCTTAACTATAGGAAACACACTGATGGTTGCTGGACGGGTGGTGAGTAGGGTAGGATGGAGTAACTGGGTTGTGGTCATCAAGAAGGACTATTGATGTAATGAGCACTGGGTGTTACATGCAATTGATGAACCACTAAACTTTGCCTCTAAAACTAATAATGCACTATTTGTTCTTTTTAATTTCTTTTTATTGGAGTTCAATTTGCCAACATATAGCATAACACCCAGTGCTGATCCCATCAAGTGCCCCACTCAGTGCCTGTCACCCAGTCACCCCCAACCCCCACCCACCTCTCTTTCCACCACCCCTTGTTCGTTTCCCAGAGTTAAGAATCTCTCATGTTCTGTCTCCCTCTCTGATATTTCCCACTCATTTTCTCTCCTTTCCCCCTTATTCCCTTTCACTATTTTTTATATTCCCCAAATGAATGAGACCATATAATGTTTGTCCTTCTCTGATTGACTTACTTCGCTCAGCATAATACCCTCCAGTTCCATCCACATTGAGGCAAAAGTGAGTATTCGTCCTTCCTGATGGCTGGGTAATATTCCATTGTATACATAGACCACAGCTTCTTTATCCATTCATCTTTCGATGGACACCGAGGCTCCTTCCACAGTTTGGCTATTGTGGACGTTGCTGCTAGAAACACCGGGGTGCAGGTGTCCCGGCGTTTCACTGCACCTGTATCTTTGGGGTAAATCCCCAGCAGCGCAATTGCTGGGTCGTAGAGCAGAGCTATTCTTAACTCTTTGAGGAACCTCCACACAGTTTTCCAGAGTGGCCGCACCAGTTCACATTCCCACCAACAGTGCAAGAGGGTTCCCCTATTTCCACATCCTCTCCAACATTTGTTGTTTCCTGTCTTGATAATTTTCCCCATTCTCATTGGTGTGAGGTGGTATCTCATTGTGGTTTTGATTTGTATTTCCCTGATGGCCAGTGATGCGGAGCATGTTCTCATGTGCTTGTTGGCCATGTCTATGTCTTCCTCTGTGAAAGTTCTGTTCGTGTCTTTTGCCCATTTCATGATTGGATTGTTTGTTTCTTTGCTGTTGAGTTTAAGAAGTTCTTTATAGATCTTGGAAACTAGACCTTTATCTGATACCTCATTTGCAAATATCTTCTCCCATTTTGTAGGTTGTCTTTTAGTTTTGTTGACTGTTTCTTTTGCTGTGCAAAAGCTTCTTATCTTGAAGTCCCAATAATTCCTTTTTGCTTTTGTTTCCCTTGCCTTCATGGATGTATCTTGCAAGAAGTTGCTGTGGCCAAGTTCAAAAAAGGTGTTGCCTGTGTTCTTCTCTAGGATTTTGATGGAATCTTGTCTCACATTTAGATCTTTCATCCATTTTGAGTTTATCTTTGTGTATGGTGAAAGAGAGTGGTCTAGTTTCATTCTTCTGCATGTGGATGTCCAATTTTCCAAGCACCATTTACTGAAGAGACTGGCTTTCTTCCAGTGGATAGTCTTTCCTCATTTGTTGAATATTAGTTGAACATAGAGTTGAGGGCCCATTTCTGGATTCTCTATTCTGTTCTATTGATCTATGTGTCTGTTTTTGTGCCAGTACCACACTGTCTTGATGACCACAGCTTTGTAGTACAACCTGAAATCTGGCATTGTGATGCCCCCAGATATGGTTTTCTTTTTTAAAATTCCCCTGGCTATTCAGGGTCTTTTCTGATTCCATACAAATCTTAAGATGATCTGTTCTCTGAAGAAAGTCCATGGTATTTTGATAGAGATTACATTAAACGTGTAAATTGCCCTGGGTAACATTGACATTTTCACAATATTAATTCTGCCAATCCATGAGCATGGAATATTTTTCTATCTCTTTCTGTCTTCCTCAATTTCTTTCAGAAGTGTTCTATAGTTTTTAGGGTATAGATCCTTTACCTATTTGGTTAGGTTTATTCCTAGGTATCTTATGCTTTTGGGTGCAATTGTATATGGGATTGACTCCTTAATTTCTCTTTCTTCAGTCTCATTGTTAGTGAATAGAAATTCCACTGATTTCTGGGCATTGATTTTGTATCCTGCCACAATGCCAAATTGCTGTATGAATTCTAGCAATTTGGGGGTGGAGTCTTTTGGGTTTTCTATGTACAGTATCATGTCATCTGTGAAGAGGTAATGGTGTATGATTCATTCTGATTAAAAAGCATGTATAACTGAGTCATACCTGACAGGGATGGGAGAAATGTCTTATAACTGGGGAAAAAGGCAAATTATCACATTTAATATAGAAATGGTGAAATTAAATTAAGTCTATTTACATTTTGTACCTTATTTTTTCCATAAAATGTAAGATTTATTCTCCATATACAAATGGAGTAAATACCATGTGTTAATTGAAGAAAGACATGAACTACAGCCCCATGCAACATCATGGGCGACCTTTAGAAATACAATGTAGGGACTTAGAAGAAGTGCAAAACAGATCAGAACAACTCTCCACCAGACAATCTTATTTGATTATAAACTTGTTATATGAAAACACATGTTTTCCGAATGGCTTGCATGCAGTCCTAGAGAACAGATTCAAAGATAAAAGAAACCAGAACTGAGAACAGGAAGATAATTTGGTGACAAAACAAGCAAGACATTAGATACAGATGTGGTGAAATGTTGGGACCCCTGCACCCCAATGTTCATAGCAGCAATGTCCACAATAGCTTAACTGTGGAAGGAGCCATGATGTCCTCAACAGATGAATGAATAAAGATGTGATATATATATATATATATATATATATATATATATATATATATATACAGACACACACACAATGAAATATTACTCAGCCATTAGAAACAACGAATACCCACCATTTGCTTCAATGTGGATGGAACTGGAGGGTATTATGCTGAGTGAAGTAAGTCAATCGGAGAGGGACAATCATTATATGGTTTCACTCATATGGGGAATATAAGAAATAGTGAAAGGGATTATAGCAGAAAGGAGAGAAAATGAGTGGGAAAAATTAGAGAGGATGACAAAACATGAGAGACTCCTAACTCTGGTAATTGAACAAGGGGCAGTGGAAGGGGAGGCAGGTGGAGGAATGGGCACTGAGGAGGGCACTTGACGGGATGAGCCCTGGGTGTTATAATATATGTTGGCAAATCAAACTTCAATAAAAAAATTAAAACAAACAAACAAGACACTGAGCAATCATTCACCTCAGTGAATAACCCTCTCACTGTGGACACCAAACTTCCATGCTTCAATAAATAAATGCACAACATGAACTGTGATATAAAAAAATGAAAAAAAGATATTTTGGTTGGTTACGGAATGAGTATTTTGAAATTTTGCTTTGTCATATTTATGGTCATCCTGACACTAAGAACATATCAGGTCGATCTATTTATTCAAATTTGTCTTTCTGAGGGAGACTGAACATGGAAGATTCCTAACTCTGGGAAACGAACTAGGGGTGGTGGAATGGGAGAAGGGTGGGGGGTTGGGGTGACTGGGTGGCGGGCACTGAGGGGGGCACTTGACGAGATGAGCACTGGGTGTTATTCTGTATGTTGGCAAATTGAACACCAATAAAAGATAAATTTATTATTAAAAAATTTGTCTTTCTGTGTAAACTGCACTGGGAGAGATATAATTGCTAATCAGTGTCTCCAGTGTCTCCAGTGGACTTTCTGAACACTAAGCTCAATCACAGAATAAAAGCATAAAACCAGTTAGGAAACATAGGAGCATGTTTGTAGAGTAAGTGCCTGATGTGAAGTTTTTTTTTTTAATGGAAGTGCCTGATATGAAGCTTTTGATTTCTGAGGCATCCATTTCAAAAACAGTCATGTTTAATAAATAATTGTCAAGTGTGGGACACAATTACCAGATAAGCACTCAGGCTGCCCCAGTCATGAAGTACCTCTTCAGGAAGCCCTGTGTAACCTCGATACTGACATGTGAGTGACTATTTTTACCCTTCAGCAGCTAAATTCTAATCACATAAAATTCTCCAATAATGAATTAAACTGCAAACCCCTAAAAACTCTGGCCATAGACCCTAGTAAAAGCAGATTCCTCAGAGGCTTGCTCGCTCTCTCTCTTTCTCCCTCCCACCCTCCCTCTCAATGCCTTTTCCCACTCTGAGACCTCCCAGGTTAGCCTTTGGGCATCCCATGTGGCCTCCAGGACCTGTGAGGAATAAACCTGGTGTTGTTAGAGTTCTCTGAGGGGTGTTATTGAGGCATGTCCTGCAATCACAGTAAGAACTGAGGAACTATTGTAACCACAGCAGAGGCTCTGTTCAGGGAAGACTCTGTAAAAAATATCCACAGCACAGTGGTGCAGGGGAGTGTCCAGACTTTCCTAGCCTGAACATCAATATCAGTAGCCTGAGACACAAAGGGAAGAGTGTTAAAGTCCACATTATCAGGAAGAGGAATGAAGATACTGATGGAAAAAGATTGACAGACTCAAGGTGAAAACTGAGGTTTTGTATTTTCATCTATAATATAGTTATGTGAAGGGCTTAGTGGACAAGTAGAGTTTCTTCTATGTGAAGAATACAAGTCATGATTATTCTTTTGGGAAATCTAGGGAAAATTTACTTGGCATGATATAAGTCATTTGAAATGAAAGCATTTTTAGGAAATCCAACTAGCCCTATGTAAGGTACAGAAATATCCATGCATTTGAGTTCCAAGGTTGGGGAAAACACTAGGGACATATGAAAATCGACAAAGGAAAAAACTGTGCATATCAGACAGAGCAGGAGCTTAATGAAGTGAGTTAATTATATGTATGGAGAAGGTGAATTCAAACAAATGGAAATTCCAGAAAAAAAATAGAAGGACCATATCTGTTTCCAAAGTCTGACCAATGAATAGCAGATCCTGGCTCTGAGGCTGTGAGTCCTCCAATCATGGGCACTTCTTCAGCCTCCAGACAATAAGCCCTTACATCACTGGAACCCCAAAGAATCTTTTCAGAGCTCTCTTTATGTCTCTGTTCCTCAGGCTGTAGATGAAGGGGTTTAGCATGGGTGTGACCACTGTATACATCACTGAGGCAACTGCACTCGAGTGGGAGCTCTGGGGAGCAGCGGAGCTGAGGTACACTCCAAGACCAGAACAAAAAAATAAGGAGACAACTGAGAGGTGGGATGCACAGGTGGAAAATGCTTTATACTTGCCCTGAGCTGATGAGATCCCAAGTATGGAGGAAACTATCTTAGAATAAGAGTATAGAATCCCAGCAAAAGGACCCCCACCCATCAGGAGAGCTGCAGAATACATTACCATGTTATTGAGAAAGGTGTCAGAACATGCAAGTTGAATCATGTGATTGAGTTCACAGAAAAAGTGGGAGATTTCTACCTCTCTACAAAAGGACAACTGTAACATAATTGAGGTCTGTAACAAGGAGTGTAAGATATTTGCGATGCAGGAGACCAGAAGCAACAGTCCACAGAGCTGGGGGTTCATGATTACCATGTACTGCAGAGGGTGACAGATGGCCACAAAACGGTCATAGGCCATCACAGACAGGAGATAGATGTCCAATCCTGAGAAGATTATGAAAAAGTACATCTGTGTGATGCAGCCTGCATAGGTGATAACTTTGCTCTGAGTCTGGATATTTATCACTATATTTGGGATGGTGGTGGAGGTAACGCAGATGTCTATAAAGGACAGATTGGTGAGGAAGAAGTACATGGGGGTGTGGAGATGGGAGTCAGAGCTGACAGCCAAGATGATGAGCAGGTTTCCAAAGACAGTGATCAGGTACATGGAGAAGAAAAGCCCAAATATGAGGGGCTGCAGTTCTGGTTCCTCTGAAAGTCCCAGAAGAAAGAATTCTGATATCCATGTATCATTGTTTGGTTGCATGTGGTTGCACTGACTACCAAGAAAGAGGAAAAAACCATTAATTTAAGTAGTTCATTTCACAAATTAATTAATTAATTATGTTCGTAATTTAATTAATGAACATTACTTAATGTTCATTAATGAAGGGCATTTCTCACATGGCTGACATGCAACAATTTATATTTTGCAGTCAAGAAATTAATTTCAGGGAGCACATGCATGGTTCAGTTGGTTAAGTGTATGCCTTTGGCGCAGGTAGTGATGTTCAGGTCCTCAGATTAGCCCTGTATTGTTGGTCTCCCTGATCAGTGGGGAGTCTGCTTCTCCTTCTCCTTCTGTGCCTCCCCCAGATAGTCCTCTCTCTCTTTCTCTCTCAAATAAATAAATAAAATCTTTTAAAAATAAATTAATTTCAGTATTTTGTGTAGGGTTTTCCCCTTGAAAAGATTACTTTCTGTTTCATCTCTGATTAGGCATTTGGTCTCATTTTCCCCATTCCCCTACAGAGGTCCTGCCTTCTACTCTTTTATCAAGATGCCTTTCGTGCATGTGAGGAGTACATACTGAATGCCAAACATGGTCCAGGCAATGTCTAGGCAATGAGTACAGGTTCCTAAAAGTAATAAGCCACTATAATTCAATGATGGAGAAAGAACAGAAACAAATAAAAATTTTAACAATACATAAGAGGGTGGCAAGTGCTATGAAGAGAACAAGAATGGATATCAAGGAGAGAGTGGATACAAGTGCTATTGTTTATTTAAATTCAGTTAGCCCATATATAATATATACTTAAAGATTTAGTGTTTAAAATTTAGCAATTACATATAACACACAGTACTCATTACATCATGAGACTCCTTACTGCACATTCAATGCAATCTCTATCAAAATACCACTAACATTTTTCACAAATAATCCTAAGATTTGCATGGAACCAGAAAAGACCCCTAATAGCCAGAGGAATGTTAAAAAGAAAACCAAAGGTGGTGCCATCACAATGACTGACTTCAAGCTTAATTAGAGAGCTGTAATTATCAAGACAGTATGATACTGACACACAAAAAAAAAAAGAAACACAGATCGATGGAACAGAATAGAGAACCCATAAATGGACCCTCACCTCTATGGGGAACTAATCTTTGACAGAATATCCAATGGGAAAAAAAAAAACAGTCTTCAATAAATGGTGCTGGGAAAGTTGAACAGTAAGATGCAGAAGAATGAAACTGGACTATTCTCTATACCACTGATGTAGATAAACTCAAAATGGATGAAAGACCTAAATATGAGACAGGAATCCATCAAAATCCTAGTGGAGAACACAGGGATCAACCTCTATAACCTTGGCACAGCAAATTCTTCCTAGACACGTCTCCAAAGGGAAGCAGAAAGGGCAAATATGAACTACTGAAACTTCATCAAGATTAAAAGCTTTTTTTAAAGATTGTATTTATTCATGAAAGACACAGAGAGAGAGAGAGAGGCAGAGACACAGGCAGAGGGAGAAGCAGACTCCATGCCAGGAGCCTGATGTGGGACTCGATCCCGGGACTCCAGGATCACACCCTGGGCCAAAGGCAGGCACTAAACTGCTGAGCCACCCAGAGATCCCCTAAAAGCTTTTGTGCAGCAATGAAAACAGTCAAGAAAATCAAAAGGCAACCAACATATGGGAGAATATATTTGCAAATGATATATCAGATAAAAGGTAGTATCCAACATCTAGAAAGAAATTATCAAACTCAACACCAAAAAAAAAAAAAAACCAAAGAATCCAGTCAAGAAATGGGCAGAAGATATGAACAGACATTTCTCCGAGACATACAAATGACCAACAGACATGAGAAAATGCTCCACAGCACATGGCATCAGGGAAATATAAATCAAAACCACAATGAAATACCACATCATTTCAGTCAGAATGGCTAAAATTAACAAGACAGGAAACAGCAAATGTTGGAGAGGATGAGGAGAAAAGGGCACACTCTTATACTGTTGGTGGCAATACAAACTGGTACAGCCACTCTGGAAAATGGTATGGAGGTCCTCAAGAAGTTAAAACTGGGCTACCATATGACCCAGCAGTTGCACTACTAGGCATTTATCTCCAAAGAAACAAATGAAGTGATCCGAAGGGGCATCTGCACCCCAATGTTCATAACAGCAATGTCCAAAATAGCCAAAGAGCCAATGTGCAAAGAGCCAAGATGTCAGACAACAGATGAATGAATTCAGAATATGAGATATATATATTTATATATATATGTGTTTTATATATATACATATATTTTATATCTATATAATGGAATACTATCCAGCCATCAGAAAGGATAAATATTACCTCTTTTTACATGGACATGGATGGAACTGGAGGGTATTATGCTGAACAAAATAAGTCAATCAGAGAAAGATAATTATCATATGGTTTCACTCATATGTGGAATATAAGAAACAGCACAGAAGATCATAGGGGGAGAGAGGAAAAACTGAATGAGATCTGATAATTGAGTGTTATTTTGTAATTGGTGTTAGGCAAGACCAGTAAACAAGGTGACATTTGAACAGAGACCCCAGGGAAGAGAGGGAAGGAGCCATGAGTATATCTGGGGAAGCGTGTGCTGGAAGAGGGAATGGCCTCTGCAGAGCCCCTGGAAATTATACTATTTTGAGCTACTTGAGTCCAAAAAAGGAGGCAAGTGTGGTAAGGGGAACAAGCAGCAAAGCAATGAGAATGGTTTCAGACAATTTTAAAGAAATAGATGATAGATGTCCTCTCTACTGGTTAACTTCAAGAAAAAGGAATCACCACCCACAATATATACTTCTTGTATTTTATAATCTACTTGCAAAAGCATCCTGTTAACTGAAATGCAGTCGCTGCTGAGTACCATCAGGTAATTGAGTCTGGCTTCTGTATTGTAAGAGTTAACTTGGAATATATTAGACCACGGACCCCTCCACAGGTGCACGTGCACACGCGCGCACACACACACACACACACACACACACACCAGATCATTGCCCCCTGGACTGTGTTCTTACCATAACTCCTCACCCCCAGCCTCGATGATGAAGCTGGAGCAGCTCTAAATCAGGCTGGCCAGATGCTAAACAATGTAAAATGTTACCTGACATTCCAATTAGCAAGCTTCCCATGGACAAAAAATTGACAAATCATACCACCAATACTCATTTTCTGTCCCGTATTTAAAGAAACACATTCTGCTCAAAAACTGGAGTGGGGGGCGGATAAAGAGAGAGAGAGAAGCAAGAGACGGAAATCAGACAGGTGGCAAAAAGATCTAATGGTTCAGGTGGTTGCTGAAAACTGAGAGACAAGAGAAAGGAAGCGTCCCTGGTTCAGACAACATTCCAATTCTTGTTATTTTCCTGATGGCCTACAAAAATAATGGAGGAGCAAAACTAAATTCAATCAGAAGACAAAAGTAGTTATATCTTCATGGTGTCATTTGCCTTGCAGAGTGAATGTGCTAAGAGAAAAGTGTGCTAAGGGGAGAAATCAGCAGTTCAGCAGAAGAAACAGGCCAAGCACAGCATGGTCCAGCATAGTGGGATGAGCAGGAGGAGACTGTTTCATCTATGCCTGCCTCATATTTATTTGAGCAATTGAATTTCCTGGGATCTTCAAAGGGGTGGGGCACTTCTCTCTCCCTTTCCTTATGTAGCATCTTTTATTGGCTTTTCCTGGGCTTTGGATTCTGCTGGTTTTTGGACAAACACAGTGTATGCACTCTGGTCCCATTTCTGGTCTTTGCACAACACCCAAAGGCCAGTCAGACCTTGCTGTACAAAATTCTGCACCCACCTGTGTCCTCTGGCTTTAAATGATCATCTCCATAACATTCATACCTGAAACTCTAGTACCATATCTCCACCATCATTATGCAAACACCAAAGGAGTAGGGCCTTCACCAACATTGTTCAAATTTCAATGATTCAAAATGAGATGTGAGCATATGCACATTCACAGGGAAACAAATTTGAGAAAATGAGAAGTTCTGACCTAAAAGGTTGGGCAGCAGCATCGAAGCCAGTTATGTAGACTAGTTTCATCCAACCATGTTAGACAAAACCGAATGGAGCATTAAAATGAACTAAGATGTGATGTGCAATCATAGTAATTTAACAGTGTTAACATGGATCGATAATTTACCAAAGATCTTGGCATAAGGGAACATAGCATAGAAGGTCCCTAGAACTCTCTGGCCTGAGCAGATGCTCTGCTCGTATTTGTTTTTTTTTTTTAATTTTTTTTATTTATTTATGATAGTCACAGAGAGAGAGAGAGAGAGAGAGAGGCAGAGACACAGGCAGAGGGAGAAGCAGGCTCCATGCACCGGGAGCCTGATGTGGGATTCGATCCCGGGTCTCCAGGATCGCGCCCTGGGCCAAAGGCAGGCGCCAAACCGCTGCGCCACCCGGGGATCCCTCTGCTCGTATTTGTTGAAGGAATCAGGAAATAGGTTTCAGTGTATATGGACATTTCATATATGACAAGGTTGTATTTCAATTTACTTGTTAAAGGTTGTTCCATACAAGCTGGTACATATGCTATCCATCTGAAAGAAAATAAATGGGTTCCTAGACTTGCACATCGAAAATAATTCAGAGAGATTATAGACCTCTATGTAAATGGGAACAGTTCATTCACTTGAAGGTGGAAAATACAGATACAAGCTACAGGTGAACAAAACCATTGTAATTGAGACAGGAAAATCAGAAATAAAGAGAAGAGACATATTTAACTATATAAAATTTAAAATTTTTATGGACAATATATGCAACTAAAAGTCATTCAACAATAATGCAGCTAGCTGCAGAATATGCATAGTGTTTATGGACATATGATAATCATAGGCATCTAACAATGAACCTGGTGATCAAATATATGAATATTTGCTCAAATTTATTAATGGTTTGAGACGACAAGGAATCTCTTGCACATCCATCAGCCTGTGAGACAAGGTAAAGATGTCTCTCACTGATTGGATTGGAATTTTTAAACAGGTAGCAAAAGAAGATTCTCTAATTTTTCTGACAGAAACATGAACTGTTACAATGTTGGGAAAATAACCTGAAGGCAGATATAAATATTTTAATCATATATTTAACATATTCTTTAACTCAGCAATTCTTAATTTCAGTGCTACTGACATTCTGTTCCAGTCCATTCTCCGTGGTGGTGCATGTCCTGGGATTTGTAGGATGTTTAGAGTATCCCTAACCTCTCCTGACACTTCCCATGTAACCTCCAAATTGCTCAGTGTCCCCCTGGGGAACAATATTTCCTCTGGAAGAGAACCAGATTTTTAACATAATGGTCTCAAAATATTTTTGTGACATTGTTTTAATAACAAAATACTAAGAAAGAAAAATCTTTCAAAATGTGAATTGCACAGTCACATTGTGAAATATTATGCCAACCATGAAATAAAAAATTAGGATCACCTTAGTTGACTGGAGGTAACTCCATGAAGTATTACTAAGAAGGAAGAATGGACACAGGTAGAAAACAAGATTGCCCTAGATCTTAAAGAGCATTCATGATGAGCAAAGGGTACTACTCATCCATTTGAACAGTGTGTAAATGTCTATGCATGCATTATCTGGGAAGAGAAGTTTTAAAAGCACTAAGAATGTAAGGAATACATTTTCAAGAGGAACAAAATTAGGTCAAGTATAGTGGTTTCAAAACTACTATGTGAATAAAAATTATACGAGAATCTATAACTATACAAAGACATAAAAGAATAATTAAGTGCTATCAAGATGGGTCACTGATTCCAGATTAAATGTTCAAGACTAGGAATAAAAGAATATAAGAGAATGACCTTTACATCTGGGGAGAAAGCATTATCTAAGTGATAATATTTTTCTTCCATAAAAATATATGGATTCAAATATGCTTATGGAAGGTAAAGGTGATCTTCAGTCAAATGTAAAGAAGAGTTAATGGTCAAAGATGATGCAGATCTTAGAAATAGACCTCATCACAAAGAGCCAAAAGGATCCATGAGGAATGACAGCGATGTGAAAACAAATGAGAAATATATAAAGAGGAGATTTATTAGCACAACGTTCAAAATACTATTTATTTTCTATTTCATGTATTGCAAGTATTGACAAGTGAAGAATTTTAGTGACAGTCAATTTTTCAGTAAGGATAATAAAATAAAAAAGCAATGTAGAGAACACCATATAATTGAGTAACAGATTTAAGCCATACTACTAATAAACGTAATTCTCCCACATATATGTCTATACATACACAATAGAACTCAATGCAAGCAGCAAAGATGTCAAAATAAAAACAAAAACCCTCTCCAATTCCTTTTTTGAAAGAATGCAATAAAAAAATGGAATAAAGGGGCACCTGGGTGGCTCAGTGGTTGAGTATCTGCCTTTGGCTCAGGTTGTGATCCCGGGGTCCAGGAATCAAGTCCCATATCTGGCTGCCCACAGGGATCCTGCTTCTCCCTCTGCCTATGTCTCTGCCCCTCCCTCTGTGTGTCTCAAGAATAAATAAATAATAAAATCTTTTTCTTAAAAATGGTAATAAAAAACCACCTGACCTGGAGATCCTGGGTGGCTCAGCGGTCTAGCACCTGCCTTCTGCCCAGGGCATGATCCTGGAGTCCTGGGATCAAGTCCCACATCAGGCTCCCTGCATGAAGCCTGCTTCTCTCTCTCTCTCTCTCTCTCTCTCTCTCTCTCTCTGTCTCTCATGAATAAATAAATAAAATCTTTAAAAGAAAAAAACACCTGACCTTACCATACAAATGCAAAGACCTGGTAGAGACTATGTATAATACAGAAAACCAATGTCCACTTCTTTTTTTTTAACATCATCAATGAATCCATTAACCAGCTCATCAGGCAAGCAAATGAGCATAGAGATCTCTAGCTTCTGGGCTAGGCTAGCAGTTATCAGCTGACATCATGTCAATGTGCCTGGCTTGGATTGTCTCCTACCCTTTCCTGCAGGACCTGCTGAGCTCTGGGACTCACCTGCATGGGAACTCTGAGGGAGTCTCCATGTGGTAGCCTGAATTCCTCCTGGGTGGGGACGATGGTGACTAAACTCTGTCCCCACACAAGACGGCAGGAAGGAGGCTGGTATTAGTCTCCCAGCCAATCTTAGGACTTCAGAGGCAACAACCAGGTCCCATCCAGCCCACAGTGGCACAGTCAGGGCAGCTGCCCCACAGGGGATATTGAGAGCTTTCTCTGTCTATTCATGAGGCATGTTTCCCTCCTGTTTCCACCAACTTCTAAGCACATGATTTCCCTGTGGGACACTGGTCTGAACACAAAGGAAAGTCTTCCTGGTGATTATGTGTGTTCCCAACAGACCAGGTTATAAGCGAGTGAATTCAGAGCTAATTGTTCCTTTTTCAGAACTCAGGGCCTCCCAGAGTTCAGACCTCTCAGCACCCTATCCCAACCCTGATTTCAACTTTTCCCTAAAGTCTCGGATTGAGCAATCTGTCTGGATTAGATCCCTTGGGTCTCCAAAATGCTAACTTGTGGTGGAGATACAGCCCTGCCATCTACAGAAAACTGCTGTTTTCCTTTTCAACAAGGAGGAGAACTAAGTTTTTTTGATATAATGACATACCTAGCTTTATTACACATTTCACAATTAGGAATTTCATACTTAAAAATTAAGAGCTGTCCTTAGTCTCTCATCATGAGGCGTTTGTTAATTATAAGAAATCTATATAAGGTCATCTGAATGGCTTAGTCATTTGAGCATCAGACTCTTGGTTTTAGCTCAGGTCATTGACTCCCAGTCCTGGGATCAAGCCCCTGTTGGGCCCAAGGCTCAGCATGGTCTGTTTGTCTCCCTCCTCCCTCTCTGCTTCTCCCCCCAATCTCACACATATGCTTTCTCTCTCTCTCAAATAAATAAATAGAATCTTTAAAAAAGAAAGAAGTATATTTAGCTCTTTTTTTGCATTATATTATGAGCTTGGAATAGACAAATAGATTCTTCCCTGTAGCCTCCAGAAGCAACCAAGCCTTGCAAACATCTTCATTTTAGCCCCAATGAGAATGACTTCAGGCTTCTGACCTATAGAAATCTAAAAGCATAAACTTACTGTAAAACACTAATGTAGTCATTTTACATTAGCATTAAGACTTGATTTCAAACATTTATCCAGGGATGTCTGGGTGCCTCAGTGGTTGAAAGTCTGCCAGAGTTATGGGATCAAGTCCACATCGGGCTCCCTGAGAAGAGGCTGCTTCTCCCTCTGCTTGTGTCTTTGCCTTCTTTCTGTGTCTCTTGTGAATAAATAAATAAAATCTTTTTAAAAAACATTTATCCAATAAACTTTTGTTGAGGAAACTGAGACTAAACTTCTCCATTCATTTACTGAGCTTCCTCTGGGTAAAAGCATTTTATGTGTTAATCCCACCTTTAAGTAGAAGAAGAAATCTAAAGTCAATTTGGAGATATTCATCCCTTTAGCTGGTTGAGAGCCTCTCAGTGAACAAATGCAAATGTGCCTCAGATTTTGATGTCTTTGAGGCATTAAGATCGGAGAAGTAGTTCATCATTTAAATGTATGTCTATCATACAAAAAAAAGCAAAAATAAACTATTGGGACTTCAACAAGATAAAAAGCTTCTGCACAGCAAAGGAAATAATCAACAAAACTAAAAGGCAAGTGACAGAATGGGAGAAGGTATTTGCAAATGATATATCTGAAAAGGATTAGCATCCAAATCTATAAAGAACTTATCAAACTCAACACTTAAAAAAACAAAAGTCCAGTCCAGAAATGGGTAGAAGACATAAATAGACACCCTTTCAAAGAAAGCATCCAGATGGCTAACACACATGAAATGATGCTCGTCATCAGGTAAATACAAATCAAAACCATGGTATGATACCATTTCACACCTGTCAGGGTGGCTAAAATTAACAATACAAGAAACAACAGATGTTGGCAAAGTTGCAGAGAAAGGGGACCACTCTTGTGCTGTTGGCTAGAATGCAAACTGGGGCAGCTACTCTGGAAAACAGTATGGAGGTTACTCAAAAAGTTAAAAGTAGAAGTGCCCTATGATCTAGCTATTGCACTACTAGTATTTACCCAAAAGATACAAAAATACAGATTGGAAGGGGTACTTGTACTCCAATGCTTACAGCTGCATAATCAACAAAAGCCAGGCTATGGAGAGAGCCCAAATATCTAAAGACAGATGAATGGATAAAGCTGTGAGATATAGAGAGATGATTGATAGATAGATAGATAGATAGATATACATAGATGATAGATAGAAAGAAATATTACTCAGTTGTCAAAAAGAATGAAATCATGCCACTTGTAATGACATAGATGGAGCTAGAGTGTATTATGCTAAGCAAAATAATTCAGTCAGAGAAAGACAAATACCATATGATTTCACTCATATGCAGAATTTAGGAAACAAAACAGATGAACATATGGGAGGGGAGAAGTAAAAAAGAGAGAGAGAGTAAAACAAACCATAAGAGATTCCTAAGTATTGAGAACAAACTGAGGACTGATGGTGGGAGGTGAGTAGAGGATGGGCTAGATGGGTGATGAGTATCAGGAGGGCACTTGTTGGGATGGGCACTGGGTGTGTATATTAATAATGAACCACTGAATTCTACTTCTGAAACCAATATTGCACCATATGTTAACTAACTGGAATATTACTCAGCCATTAGAAATGACAAATACCCACCATTTGCTTCAACGTGGATGGAACTGGGGGGTATTATGCTGAGTGAAGTAAGTCAATCGGAGAAGGACAAACATTATATGTTCTCATTCATTTGCGGAAAATAAATAATAATGAAAGGGAATATAAGGGAAGGGAGAAGAAATGTGTGGGAAATATCAGAAAAGGAGACAGAACAAAAGACTCCTAACTCTGGGAAACCAACTAGGGGTGGTGGAAGGGGAGGAGGGCGGGGGGTGGGGGTGAGTGGGTGGCGGGCACTGAGGGAGGCACTTGATGGGATGAGCACTGGGTGTTATTCTGTATGTTGGCAAATTGAACTCCAATAAAAAATAAATTTATTATAAAAAAAAGAAAAATGGAAAAAAAATAAAATTTTGAAAAAAATGAGGACAATTATCATAATCTACTGTTGATTTTTCTTGACATTTCTTCTTATACTCGCAGACAGTATTCATGGTTACTCTGCTATTTCAGTATATTTCAAACAACTACATTTAAAAACTTGTTGAGGTTCATTTTCCAGTAACCAAGTAAGTTAAAAGAGACATACATGTTTGTGGAAGAAGCATTCACATGAATAGACAGGAATGCAAGCTGTCTCTTGAGTCATTCTTTGACCATGAAAGATAAATAGAATCCTAAGCATGATAGACATGTATAATGGATGATAATGATAATGATCACTCACCATCCCTTTCATTGTTATAGCAAAATTTAGAAGGAATGGGGGTATGTATCCATTATTACAATGAAAGGAGCCATACTATAGGCATCACTGAAAGATTTCAGACTGAAACAAGGACATGATTCAATAAAAATAGGAAAATGCCATTCAGTCCTTCTGTCGTATGTGTAAGCTCCCTTACACATGGGCACCAGCCATCCATATTTCAATGAATAAACATATAGCATGAAGAATAAATATTTTGAAGAGTACAATGTGTAAATTAAAATTTTGCTTTATCATATTAAAGGTCACCTATTCTAAGGTCATATTCTAAGGCTGGTATATTTATTAAAATTTGTCACTCAATAAAGTCTTCTCTTAGAGACATGTGTGATGAATATTTTGAATAAAGTAGTGACTAATGTACACATTGTGGACAACAAACTGAAATAAACAGGATCTTAATGAGGAGAATAAAACTGCGTGAACAGCTAGAAAATAGATATGGTGGAAGGGGAGGAGTGTCTACTACCAGGAAGGGAAATTAAAATACCAATATACAAAGGAACATCACACATAAAAGTGAAAAAGTATTCTCGGATTTTCCTCTACTATAAAATCATATAAATTCATAAATTGTAGCTTACTCCATAGATTTAGTATCACCCAAGACAATTTTTGCAGTTAAAAAAAGAAAAATTATTTGGTATGATATTGTCTTTTGAGAAAGATTATTCTTTAAAAAAATCTATATTGGGCCACCTGGGTGGCTAGGTCTGTTAAGTCTCTGACTTTGGCTCAGGTTATGATCTTGTGGTCCTGGGATTGAGTACATCTCCATGCTCAACAGGGAGTTTGCTTGCCCTTCTCCCTACCTGTGTTCTCTCTGAAAGAAAGAAAGAAAGAAAAAGAAAGGAAAGAAAGAAAGAAAAGAAAGAAAGAAAGAAAGAAAGAAAGAAAGAAAGAAAGAAAGAAAGAAAGAAGGAAAGAAAGAAAATTTATATTTTTATAATAAATTTATTTTTTATTGGTGTTCCATTTGCCAACATACAGAATAACACCCAGTGCTCATCCCGTCAAGTGCCCCCCTCAGTGCCCGTCACCCATTCACCCCCATCCCCCGCCCTCCTCCCCTTCCACCACCCCTAGTTCATTTCCCAGAGTTAGGAGTCTTTTTGTTCTGTCTCCCTTTCTGATATTTCCTACCCATTTCTTCTCCCTTCCCTTCTATTCCCTTTCACTATTATTTATATTCCCCAAATGAATGAGAATTTAAAAATGTCTATTTTCTCAGGAAAATGAAACTGTCCAAATATTTCGGATCCATAGTTGAAAATAAATATTAGAAAGTGGAAAGTACAAAGGGAAACACTAGTATCAGAGAGAGCAGAGCTTAATAAAGTGAATTACATATTTGGCATAGAGAAGTTGAAGACAAGGAAATCAACAGAAAGAGGAATACTATGCATACAACTTGAGTAAAATTCATGATTTCTGACAGAGAGACTTTGACCTCTGAAGTCTCAGCCACTTCTTCAGTCTTTTAACAGTTGGCCAGGTGGAGTTTCCCTCACAAAGAATGCTTTCAGAACCCTCTTTATATCTCTGTTCTTCAGGCTATAAATGAAGGGGTTTGGCATGAGTGTGACCACCGTATACATCACCAAGGCCATTGCACTTGACTGTGAGCTGTGGGTAGCAGCAGAGCTAAGGTACACAAGTATCATACAATTAAATAAGGAGACAACTGAGAGGTGAGATGCACAGGTGGAAAATGCTTTATACTTGCCCTGAGCTGACAATATTCCACATATGGAGGAAACGATCTTAGAATAAGAGTAAAGGATCCCAATAAAGGGACCAGCAGCTAACAAGACAGTTGCAAAATATATCACCAAGTTATTAAGAAGGGGGTCAGAACAAGCAAATTTCTGATTGCGTTCACAGAAAAAGTGGGGGATTTGGAAGTATGTACAGAAAGAAAGCCACAATATCATTAAACTGTAACAAGGAGTTCAGGATACACATGATCCAGAACACCAGAACCAGCAGTCCACAGAGCAGACGATTCATGATGACCATGTAGTGCTGGGGGCAGCAGATGGCCATCTGCCAAAGACCATCACACTCAGGAAAAAGACATTCAACATGGCAAAGACTATGGGAAAATAAATCTGTGCAATGCAGCCTGCATAGATGATGACTTTGCTCTGAGTCTGGGTGTTCTGAAGCATCTTGGGGATGGTAGTGGAGGTGAAACAGACATCTACAAAGGACAGGTTGGTAAGAAAGAAGTACATGGGAGTGTGGAGGTGGGAGTCCATTACAACAGCCAGGATGATGATCAGGTTTCCACTGAAGGTGACCAGGTACAAGGACAGGAGCAGCCAAAGACCAAGGACTGTAGCTCCTTCTCTTCTGAAAGTTCCAGGAGGAAAAATTCTGAAACATAGGTTTGATTTCTTTATTCCATGTAACTAGTGAAACTGTTAGGACAGAGAGAAGATCATTGTGAATTTAGCCTCAAGCAGTGATTAATAAACTAAGAGAAATTATACAGTTTGTGTATTAAAACATTTAATGCATTATTTTTTGTATATTTTTATTGGAGTTCAATTTGCTAACATATAGTAATGCACTAATTCTTACATTTTTTTCAGATCTATTACCTTTAGATAAAAATTTCAGAGAATCCCAAATGCTCCGTGTTAATCATGATATTTAAGCTGATTAGCCATCCTTGCTCCAATCTAAACATTTACTCAAGGCAATGTTTCCTTTTACAAGTTCCTTGTGGCTTTTGTTTTGTTTATTCAACAATAGTTTGACAAATTATCCAATATGAACAATAATTATTATTATTACTGAAGACAGTAGGCAAAGCACTGAAGTTAACTATAAATATCCTCAGCATTAACACAATTTATTTTGGGATATGTATGTTGTGTTGAGTTGTAGGAGTTCTGTATATATTATAGTTATAAATCTGTTATCAACATATGAGTTGCAAAAGAAAAAATATTTTCAAATATTGTTTGATATGATTTGAATTGATATTTCTCCAAAGAAATGTATACAAATGATCTATTCTCAACAACAGAAATATAACTCATTGAAATAAGAGGGATCCCAGAAATAAACCCTTTTTTATATGATTGAATGATTTTTGGCAAGAGTGCCAGGACAGTTCAAAGGGAAGTATATGGCAGCCTATCCAAGAAATGGTGATGGAAAACCAGAATATCCATGCAAAAAATAAGGGCAGCCCGGGTGGCTCAGCAGTTTAGCACCGCCTTCAGCCCAGGGCATGATCCTGGAGGCCCGGAATCGAGTCCCACCTCAGGCTCCCTGCATGGAGCCTGCTTCTCCCTCTGCTTCTCCCTCTGCCTGTGTCTTTGTCTCTCTCTGTCTCTCTTTTTTCATGAATAAATAAATAAAATCATTTAAAAAAAATAAGAGTGACCCTTCCATTCACATCTACAAACATGACTCCAAATGGATCATAGATCTAAACACAACGAGTAAAACTGTAAGCACTTAGAACAAAACACAGAAGTACATGGCCATGACACTGGATTTGACCAAGATTTCCTGGATATAACAACAAAGACATAGGTAATTAGAGAAAAAAAAATACTTCAGCAAAGTAAAAATATCTGTGTGTCAAAGAGAATTATTTCTCCAGTGAAAAGGCAACAGTCAAATGGAGAAAAGATTGGCAAAATACATATTTTGTAATAGATTAATATCCAAAATATGTTCAAAAATTTCACAGCAAAAAATTCAACTCAATTTTTAAAAGGCAATGTGCTTATTTCAATTCAAGTTAGTAACATTCCAGTATTATTAGTTTCAGGTGTTCAATAGAGTGATTCAACACTTCCATAATAAAAACATTTTAAAAAACTGACATCATCTACAAAGAGTGAAAAACGACTTTTTCTTTGCTAATTTGCAGGCCTTTTTTTCTCTTCGTTGTCTGATTACTGAGGCTAGGACATGATACTCTATGTAGAAAACCCAAAAGACTTCACCCAAAAATTGCTACAACTGATAGAGGAATTCAGCAAAGCTGTAACCAAAGCACAGAAGTCATTTGCATTTCTATACACTAACAATGAAGCAGAAGAAAGAGAAATCAAGGAACCAATCCCATTTATAATTGCACTAAAAACCATAAGACACTTTGGAATAAACCTAACCAAAGAGGTAAAGGATCTTTACTCTGAAACTATAGAACACATATGAAAGAAATTGAGAAAGACACAAAGAAATGGAAAAACATTCCATGTTCATGGATTGGAAGAATAAATATTTTTTTAATTTTTTTATTGGAGTTCAATTTGCCAACATATAGCATAACACCCAGTGCTCATCTCGCCAAGTGCCCCCCTCAGTGCCCATCACCCAGTCACCCCAACCCCCTGCCCACCTCCCCTTCCACTACCCCTTGTTCATTTCCCAGAGTTAGGTGTCTCTCATGTTTTGTCACCCTCACTGATATTTTCACTCATTTTCTCTCCTTTCCCTTTATTCCCTTTCACTAATTTTTATATTCCCCAAATGGATGAAACTATATAATGTTTGTCTTTTTCCAATTGATTCATTTCACTCAGCATAATACCCTCCAGGTCTCTCCATGTTGAAGTAAATGGTGGGCATTTGTCGTTTCTAACGGCTGAGTAATATTCCATTGTATACATACACCACATTGGGAAGAATAAATATTGTAAAAATGTCTATGCTACCCAGAGCAATCTACAGTGCAATCCCTATCAAAATACCATCAGCATTTTTCACAGAGCTGGAACAAATAATCCTAAAATTTGTATGGAACCAGAAAAGACCCCAAATAGCCAAAAGAATGTTGAAAAAGAAAACCAAAGCTGGAGGTATCACAATTCCAGACTTCAAGCTGTATTATAAAGTTGTAACCATTAAGACAGTATGGTACTGGCACAAAAACAGACTCATAGGTCAGTGGGACAGAATGTAAATCCCAGAAATGGATCTTCAACTCTATGGGCAACTAATCTTCAACAAAGCAGGAAAGAATATCCAATGGAAAAAGGATAGTCTCTTCAATAAACGGTGATGGGAAAATTGAACAGTTACATGCAGAAGAATGAAACAGGACCACTTTTTATATTCACCTCAGCCACAGCAACTTCTTGCTAGACATGTCTCCAAAAGCAAGATGGCAGGGTGGCTTAGTGATTGAGCATCTGCCTGTGACTCAGGGCATGATCCTGGAGTTCCAGATTGAGTCCCACATTGAGCTCCCTGCCAGAAGCCTGCTTCTCCCTCTGCCCATGTCTCTGCCTCTCTCTCTCTCTCTCTCTCTCTCTCTCTCTCATAAGTAAATAAAAATTTTAAATAAAAAAAGACATGTCTCCAAAGGCAAGGGAAATAAAAGCAAAAATGAACTATAGTTACTTCATCAGGATAAAAAAGCTTTTATACAGCCAAGAAAACAGTCAACAAAACTAAAAGGCAACCTACAGACTGAGAGAAGCTATTTGCAAATGACTTATCAGAAAAAGATCTAGTATCCAAAATCTGTAAGAACCTATCAAACTCAACACCAAAATACTACTACTACTACTACTACTACTAATAATAATAATAATAATAATAATAATCCAGTGAAGAAATAGGCAGAAGACATGAATAGACATTTCTGTAAGAAAGACATACAAATGGTCGACACATGAAAAACTGCTCAACATCACTCCTGATCATCACTCATAAATACAAATCAAAACCACAATGAGATACCACCTTATATCAGTCAGAATGGCTAAAATTAACAACTCAGTAAACCACAGATATGGTGAGCATGCAGGGAAAGGGGAACACTCTTACATTGTGGTAAGAAAGCAAACTGATGCAGCCACTCTGGAAAACAGTATGGAAGTTCCTCAAAAAGTTAAAAAATAGAACTACCCTACAACCCAGCGATTGCACTTCTAAGTATTTATCCAAAGGATACAAACATAATGATTCAAAGGGGCACATGCACCCCAATGTTTATAGCAACAATGTCCACGATAGCCAAACTATAGAAAGGGCCTAGATGTCCATCAACAGATGAATGAAGAAAATGTGGTAATTTTTTATTTTTTTAAGATTTTATTTATTTATTCATGAGAGACACACACAGAGAGAGAAAGAGGGGAAGAGACACAGGCAGAGGGAGAAGCAGGCTCCAAGCAGGGAGCCCAGTGTGGGGCTCGATCCCAGGACTCCAAGATAAAATGTGGTATATTTATAATGGAATATTACTCAGCCATCAAAAATAATGACATCTTGCCATTTGCAATGACATGGATGGAACTAGAGGGCATTATGCTAAGCAAAATAAGTCAGTCAGAGAAGGACAAATACCATATAATCTCACTCATATGTAGAATTTAAGAAACAATACTAGTATGCCAAGGTAAAAAAAAAAAAAAGAGAGAGAGAGAGACAGAGACAAACAAGAAGCAGTCTCTTAACTACATAGAACACACCGATGGTCACCAGAGGGGAGATGAGAGGGGATGGGCAAAATAGATTATGAGGTTTATGAGGCATTTGTGATGAGCACACCTGAAATGAATATTACACTGTATGTTAACTAGCTAAAATTAAAATTTAAAAAACAAAACCCATGGTGAGAAAAAATAAACAGCCAATGGACAGGAATAGACCGTTTTCCAAAGAAGATATAGGATAGCTAATTAGCACATGAAAGATGCACAATATCACTAATCATTAAGGAAATGCAAACCGAAACCATAATGTGACACCACCTCACACACACTAGGATGGCTAACTTCAAATCTAAAACAGAAAATAAAAGTTGGCAAGGATGTGGGGAAATTGGAACCCTGTGGTGCTTTGCTGATGAGAATAAGAAGTGGCACAGCTGCAACAGGATACAGTGTGCCAGTTCCTCAAAAATTGAAACAGAATTATCATA
Source organism: Canis lupus baileyi (assembly GCF_048164855.1). NCBI lineage: Eukaryota > Metazoa > Chordata > Mammalia > Carnivora > Canidae > Canis > Canis lupus. Next base: position 49,432,053 of record NC_132856.1, read on the forward strand.
TGATCCAGTAGTTTCACTTCTGGGTATATGCCTACTTATAGCCCCCAAAGAATTTATAGAAGTGACTAGAACAGATATTTGTACACCAACTTTCATAAAATTTTATTTACAGTAGCTAAAATGTGGAGATAGCCTGAATGTCCATCAATAAAATCACAGATGAACAAGCATAGCACATACAGTGAAAAATCATTCAGCCTGTAAAACGAATGAAACTCTGGTACAGGCTACAACATGAGTGAACCTTGCAAACATTAGGCTAAGTGAAAGAAGCCAGTCACAAAAGGACAAATATTATACCACTGCATCCAAATGAGGTACCTAGAGGACTCTGTTTTAGTCAGAGAAAGCAGGATGGCGGGACCCAGAGTCTGGACTGGGGAACAATGGGGAGTGAGTGTTTCATGGGGACAAAGGTTCAGTTTTAGATGATGAGAAAGTTCTGAAGATGGATAGAGGCTGTGCTTGCATGATGGGGAGAAAATCTTTAATGCCACATAACCAAATACTTCAAAGTGTTTAAAACAATAAATGTTATATATATTTTACCTTGACAAAAAAAAAGGATTAAAAATGATTGGCATACTCTAAAAGACTGTCAGTGTCAATGATATCCTCATATGATATAGAGGAAGGAATCCAAAGTACAGGACATAAGGACATTGTAATGGTTTATGTTGTGTGATTCAATACCTCAACACCAAAGTGTACCCAAAATAAGGGTTCAGGGGACATAAAATTCAACATAAGGACATTAAGAAATACTTTGGTGAGGCTATAATGTCTTCCTTGACAAACTCTACAGAGTTGTACAACCCTATATGATACAATTCCCATGGACATGATCAAATTGAAATGAATTTGTCCTGAGGTGAACCCATCCTGAACTGGCAAAGGCCACATCAGCAGTCCAAAACCATCTAAGGTATGGTATTCAGAGTTCATGTAAGAGTTCATCATTCACATCTAAATTGTATGAGCCACAGGGATTTCTCAAAATGGCAAATTCCACATAGTGGCTCTATGAAACAGAAATGATGGGCAGCTTATTAAGAGCCCATCCAATTTTAGTAAACAAAACAATAAAAAAATTTTAAAAAAATCTAATTCTCATGAAGAAAAACTTGACCTGAGTTACTACAGTGAAGGGTCATAATCTCACAGGCCCAGATCCTAGATTTATGGAACCAGTTACCCCTGAGTGAAGACTCTAAAATGGCAACAAATAAGTTACATTTTCCTCCAAACCCAACTCATAGAAGCTGAAGTGATGGTGATAGCCAGCTTAAAATGGCCCATGAGGACTGTGCTCTGAACTAAAATTGATTACTTGAAATTGAGCAAGATGAGGTTGCCTGTGTGGGGCAATTGGTTAAGCAAACAATTCAATTTCAGCTCAGGTCATGATCTCAGGGTGGTGAGATCAGCATGGAGCCTGCTTAATATTCTCTCACCCACTCCCACTCCTCCCTCTGCCCCTCTCCCCTGGTGTCTCTCCCTCTGTCTATGATAAGTAAATAAATCTTTAAAAAAAAAAGAGGGATCCCTGGGTGGCACAGCGGTTTAGCGCCTGCCTTTGGCCCAGGGCGCGATCCTGGAGACCCGGGATCGAATCCCACGTCAGGCTTCCGGTGCATGGAGCCTGCTTCTCCCTCTGCCTATGTCTCTGCCTCTGTGTGTGTGTGTGTGTGTGTGTGTGTGTGTGACTATCATAAATAAATAAATAAAAATTAAAAAAAAATTGGGCAAGATGAGTAATTACACCATGGAAACCTACAAGTGCTACAAGTAAGTACTCTTGGTTTTTCCCCCTTTATCTTATTTTCTTCCTTTCTTCATGCTTTCATTTCTTTCTGTTTTCTTTTGAGAGAGAGAGCTCCTTAAACATTTAACTAAACACTAGTGTTCAAAGGAACCTGTGGACTTTTACCTGGAAAACTGTGAACCAGGTAATAGGAGTTTACCATGATGGCCTACAAATCCAAATGGGGGCTTCTAGGGTCAGGTGATGAAGATACATTCATCTTACTCAACTCATAAAGCACAAGTGAGATCCATAAGGATATCCTGCTATTATTGCCTAATTTCTGGGATGTATCATTACAAAGACTTAAGGCCAGAGGCAGACTATTCACATTGATTTTATTATCTGTGAAAGGCCTATTATGGCAGGAGGTGTTGAGGGCAATCACCAGATAGTGTTGCTGCCTACAAAAATACTAAATGAAAAGTAATAATGCATCCTCGGAGTAAGCACCATAAAGGACACATCAGTCTGAAAATTCAGGAGTTGTTTCTATTACCTACACAATTTATGTTTTTATCTGTGCAAGGGAAAATTATATATTGCATAGTGGATGTGAATTATTGTAAACTTCATCACACAGGGTTCCAGATGCCTCTGCTGTTGCAGATTTGCTCTCTTTCTGGGGTGGATTAACAGAAAACCCTGGAAACTGGTACATAGCCTCTACTATGTTAAATGGATTTTCTCCCAGAGCAGATATTCTAAGGAATGGCTCCTTTCATCTAAGGGAGGAAGTATACCACATTTATTCCTCCAGCTCTTCCTAACATTATAAGTACCCAATTTCCTGTACTATTTATCTGCTGTAGAAATCCATGCAGGGGACTTAATAAGATATCAAAAAAATTTCAAGAAATAGGAACACCTGGATGGCACAGTCAGTTAAGTGTCCAACTCTTGGTTTCAGCCAGTGATCTCAGGGTCATGAGATTGAGCCCAGCATTGGGTTCCATGCTCACCTGGAGTCTTCTGGAGATTCTCTGTCCTCCCTCTGCCCTACCCACTTGCGCTAACTCTCTCTTGCTCTCTCGCTCTCTTTCTCTCTCTGAAATAATAAATAAATAAATAAATAAATAAATAAATAAATAAATAAATAAATCTTTTTTAATAATAAATTTATTTTTTATTGGTGTTCAATTTGCCAACATACAGAATAACACCCATCAAGTGCCCCTCTCAGTGCCCATCACCCATTCACCCCCACCCCCGCCCTCCTCCCCTTCCACCACCCCTATTTCGTTTCCCAGAGTTAGGAGTCTTCATGTTCTGTCTCCCTTTCTGATATTTCCTACCCATTTCTTCTCCCTTCGCTTCTATTCCCTTTCACTATTATTTATATTCACCAAATGAATGAGACCATATAATGTTTGTCCTTCTCCGATTGACTTATTTCACTCAGCATAACACCCTCCAGTTCCATCCATGTTGAAGCAAATGGTGGGTATTTGTCATTTCTAATGGCTGAGTAATATTCCACTAGTTTCCAAGATCTATAAAGAACTTATTAAACTCAACAGCAAAGAAACAAACAATCCAATCATGAAATGGTCAAAAGACATGAAGAGAAATCTCACAGAGGAAGACATAGACATGGCCAACACACACATGAGAAAATGCTCTGCATCACTTGCCATCAGGGAAATACAAATCAAAACCACAATGAGATACCACCTCACACCAGTGAGAATGGGGAAAATTAACAAGGCAGGAAACCACAAATGTTGGAGAGGATGCGGAGAAAAGGGAACCCTCTTACACTGTTGGTGGGAATGTGAAATGGTGCAGCCACTCTGGAAATAAATCTTTTTAAAACAATTTTGAAAAAATAAAATAAAAAATAAATAAATAAAACAATTTTGAGGAAATAGACCATAAAACAGACTCTTAACAATGGGAAACAAACAAGGTTGTTGGAGAATAGGTGGATAGGATAGGATAGGATAGGATAGGATAGGATAGGATAGGATAGGACAGGATAGATGAGTGATGGGCATTAAAGAGGGCTTCTGTTGTGATGAGCACTAGGAGTTGTACATAAGTGATGAATCACTAAATTCTATCCTGAATCTAATACTTCACTATCTGTTAACTAACTAGAATTTAAATAAAAACTTGAAAATGAAATAAAAAGAAATAGTTGATCATTGTGTGTGAAAAAAAAAGAGACCGAATGCTATAGAAAGTTATTTTACAGACTGTCTTTCTATAATACAAATATCATGATCTAGGTCTTCTAGGGTTTTGAGCCCTGTTACTTACATCTTTATCTTGAAACAAAAGATTCTTCTATGCAAAGAATGTCTCTCAGCTAAAGAGTTTTCTTAAGGCCTGCTTTAAGTCTCTGTTCCTCAGACCATAGATAAAGGGGTTCAGCATGGGAGTGACCACTGTGTACATCACCGAGGCTATGGCACTTGCTCTGGAGTTTCGCAAAGCAGTAGAACTAAGATACACTCCAAATCCTGTACCATAGAATAAGGAAACGACTGAAAGGTGAGACCCACATGTGGAAAATGCTTTATACTGGCCCCCAGAAGATGAAATTTTCAAAATGGAAGCTACAATTCTAGAATAAGAGAAAAGGATACCAATGAGTGGAAGAACCCCCAGAAGTCCACTTGCAAGATAAATTGCCAGGTTATTGAGGAAGGTATCAGAGCAAGCAAGTTGGATCATCTGTTTAAGTTCACAGAAAAAGTGAGGGATTTCTAACTGTGTACAGAAAGACAATTGGAAAACCATTAAGTCATGTAATAGAGAGTCCATAACACTCAATAACCAGCATGCCAGAAGCAGGATGCCACAGAACTTGGGATTCATGATGACCATGTAGTACAGGGGGTGACAGATGGCCACAAACCGGTCATAGGCCATCACTGTCAAGAGAAAGTTGTCTAATCCTCCAAACAGCATGAAAAAATACATCTGGCTGAGGCAGCCTTCATAGGTGATCACTTTGCTCTGTGTCTGGATGTTCAGCAGCATCTTGGGGACGGTGGTAGAGGTGAAACAGATGTCTACAAAGGACAGGTTGGAGAGGAAGAAGTACATGGGTGTGTGGAGGTGGGAGTCCATGACAATGGCCAGGATGATGAGCAGGTTCCCACTGAAGGTGATCAGGTACATGGAAAAGAACAGCCAAAAGAGCAGTGGCTGTAGTTCTCCCACCTCTGAAAGTCCCAGGAGGATAAATTGTGAAACGCGGCTTTGATTTCTTTGTTCCATGTAACTGCTGAACAGGCAGGAACAGAGACAAAAGCTTTCTGAGGGCACAAGCAGTGATCACAGAATTAAAAGAAATGTTGCAATTTGTGTTTTCAACTTGCTTTATTCATTAATTCTTATACATTTCCTGCCAATCCAGAATATTTAGTTGAAAATTTCAGGGAATCCCAAATGCTCCATGTTTCCCATGATGCTAAAAATGATTAATAATCCTTGTCCTGAATCAAAACATTTACCCAAGGGCAATGTTTTTCTCTATACATTCCCTAAGAGTTGTTTTATTCATTCAACAAATACCTTGTGGTAAGTATTGTTGAAAACATTGTATTAAGTAGTGATGTGTGTTTGACCTTAACAAGATTGAGCCTAAATATGTGTGTGTCAGAGGGAGCAATAGAATATTAATGAATGAGTAAATGATGTTTCAAGTGGTGGTCACCACTAATAAGTAAAATAATGCATGACAAGGTAGACCTAAAGTGAAAAGAAATCTTTCCATTGTATCCTCTCAGATAAGATGCTTTTGAGCAAGAAAGCTGAGAGCAGTGGATTCATGAACCATGTCGATAACTTTGAAAAGAACAATCAAGGCAGGGAAATAGCCTGTGCAAACCCCCTTACCCAAACCACTGGGCAACATCAAAGAGAAAGATGGAGCAGAGTGTGTAACGCAACAGGAACAGGTGTTGGATGTAGAAGAAAGAGGAGGTTAAAGCCTTCTGCTTCTTTGGAAACATCCTAAGGCAATGGACACTGTCATTTTTATATGTATATATTATATACGATGTCTACAACAGCATAAATTTTACATAATCAAACCACAAAAGACCCCAAATACCAAAGGAATGTTGAAAAGGAAAACAAAAGCTGGGGACATCACACTGTGGGTACAAACTCTATTACAAAGCTGTAATCATCAAGACAGTATGGTACTGGCACAGAAACGGACACATAGTTCAGTGGAACAGAACAGAGAATCTAGAAATGGACTCCAACTCCATGGTCAACTAATCTTCAACAAAGCAGGAAAGAATATCCAATGGAAAAAAGGACAATCTCTTCAATAAATGGTGCTTGGAAAATTGGACAACCATGAGCAGAAGAATGAAACTGGACCAATCTCTTACACCATACACAAAGATAAACTCAAAATGGATGAAAGACCTAAATGTGAGACAGGAATCCATCAAAACCCTGGAGGAGAACACATGCAGCAACCTCTTTGACCTTGGACACAGCAACTTCTGGCTAGACATGTCTCCAAAGTCAAGGCAAACAGAAGCAAAAATGAACTATTGACACTTCATCAAGGCAAAATGCTTCCGCACAGCAAAGGAAACAGTTGACAAACCAAAAGACAACCTACAGAATGGGAGAAGATATTTTCAAATGACATATCAGATAAAAGACTAGTATCCAAGATCTATCAGGGGCTTATAAACTCAACACCCAAAAAATAATGACTCCAGCCAAGAAATGGGCAGAAGAGATGAGATAAGAAACAACAAATGTTGGTGAGGATGTGGAGAAAAGGGAACCCTCTTATGCTTTTGGCCAGAATGCAAGCTGGTACAGCCACTCTGGAAAACTGTTTGGCGGTTCCTCAAGAAACAAAAATAGATCTACCCTATGACCCAGCAATTGCACTACTAGGTATTTACCCTAAAGATGCAAATATAGTGATCCGAAGGGGCATCTGCACCCCAATGCTTATAACAGCAATGTCCACAATAGCCAAACTGTGGAAAGAGCCGAGATATCCATAAACAGATGAATGGATGAAGATAGAATATTACTCAGCCATAAGAAAGAATAAATGGAATATTATTCAGTCATCAGAAAGAATAAAATCTTACCATTTACATTCACATGGATAGAACTGGAGAGAATTAAACTGAGCAAAATAAGTCAATCAGAGAAAGTTACTTATAATATAATGTCACTCGTATGTGGAATATAAGAAACAGTGCAGAGGATCATAGGGTAAGGGAGGAAAAACTGAATGGGAATTCATCAAAGAGTGAGAATATCATTAGATTGCTGGAGAGGAGGGCAGGGATGAGGTAACTGGGTGATGTACATTAAGGAGGACACATGATGTGATGAGCACTGGGTGTTATACACAACTGAATTATTGAACACTACATTAGAAACTAATGATGTACTATATGTTGGGTAATTGAATTTAACATTAAAAAAATAAAAGGGTTATGCATCATTACCAAGTGGGATTTGTTCCTTGAAGGAAAGGATGGCTTGACTTATAAAAACCCCTCTCTGTAATACAACACATTAACAGATAGGGAGGCAAGTGTATAATTAACTCAACTGCTGCAGAAAAAAATTGAGCATTTCTTTCATAATAGTAACATTGAAGAAACCTAAGAACAGACGGAAACTTCCTCATCATGATATAGGTCATATATGAAAACCCACCTCTAACATTATTCTCTATAGTGAAAGGCTAAAAGTTATCCCTAAGATAAAAACAAGACAAACATTTCTGCTTTCATACCTTTTACACACATGGCATTGCAAGTTCAACAGAGCAATTAGCTGAGAGAAGAAGGGGGGGAGGAAGGTGGGGAAGGAGAAGGTGAAAAGAAAAAAACAGAAGGGAAATAAAAGTCATCAATAGAGAAAGGAAGAAGCTCACAAAAAAGGTGATTTTATCTTAAAAAATAAGATGACTGGGTGACGGGCACTGAGGGGGGCACTTGATGGGATGAGCACTGGGTGTTTTGCTATATGTTGGCAAATTGAACCCCAATTAAAAATATATGTAAAAAAAATAAGATGCCATTAAAAACAAAAAACCTGGTTGCCTAAGAAACAGATTCAGCAGTGTTACAAATATAGATCAATACAAACACAAAACACAGATGACTAAGGGAATCCCAAAATGGAGTGCACTGTGTGGGAAAAAAAAAAACTAACTGTATTACAATTGCATTTAATTTCAGTGCAGTGCAGAAGGTGGGGGGGAAGTGCAGAAATAGAGGATATGGGAACTGAGTGGAATCTGTAAAACAGGAGATGAAAGAACTTGCTCAGAAGCACCCTAATCTAGTTTATAAAGGTGTATTGCAGAGGATACTGTAACCAGTGCTGATACTTTCACACATGTGAATGAAATTGAACATATAAGAAAACGGAGAGTAAATGGTGGGCCATTTGGTGTAGGACTTTACAGGTGAGCAAAGTGGAGAGGCTAGAATGATCATTCTAGCTTATCTTTGTGTATGGTGTAAAAGAATGGTCTAGTTTCATTCTTCTGCATGTGGATGCCCAATTTTACCAGCACCATTTATTGAAAAGACTGTCTTTTTTCCAGTGAATAGTCTTTCCTGTTTTGTTGAATATTAGTTGACCATAAAGTTGAGGGTCCATTTCTGGATTCTCTATTCTGTTCCATTGATCTATGTGTGCCAGTACCACACTGTCTTGATGACCACAGCTTTGTAGTACGCCTGTGATGTGTAGTACAACATTGTGGTGCCCTCAGCTCTGGTTTTCTTTTTTTAATATTCCCCTGGCTATCCAGGGTCTTTTCTGATTCCACACAAATCTTAAGATGATTTGTTCCAACTCTCTGAAGAAAGTCCGTGATATTTTGATAATGATTGCATTAAATGTGTAAATTGCCCTGGGTAACATTGACATTTTCACTATATTAATTCTTCCAATCCATGAGCATGGAATATTTTCCATCTCTTTGTGTCTCCCTCAATTTCTTTCAGAAGTGTTCTATAGTTTTTAGGGTATAGATCCTTTACCTCTTCGGTTAGGTTTATTCCTAGGTATCTTATGTTTTTGGGTGCAGTTATAAATGGGATTGACTCCTTAATTTCTCTTTCTTCAATCTCATGTTAGTGTATAGAAATGCCACTGATTTCTGGGCACTGATTTTGTATCCTGCCACACTGCCAAATTGCTGTATGAGTTCTAGCAATCTTGGTTGGGGTGGAGTCTTTTGGGTTTTCTATGTGCAGTATCATGTCATCTGCAAAGAGGGAGAGTTTGACTTCTTCTTTGCCAATTTGAATGCCTTTTATTTCTTCTTGTTCCCTGATTGCTGAGGCTAGGACTTCTAGTACTATGTTGAAAAGCAGTGGTGAGAGTGGACATCCCTGTCTCATTCCCAATCTTAGGGGAAAGGCTTCCAGTGTTTCCCCATTGAGAATGATATTTGCTGTGGGCTTTTTGTAGATGGCTTTTAAGATGCTGAGGAATGTTCCCTCTATTCTTACACTCTGAAGAGTTTTGATCAGGAATGGATGCTATATTTTGTCAAATGCTTTCTCTGCATCTATTGAGAGGATCATATGGTTCTTAAAGGAGAATTGGAGGGGCATCTGAGTGGCTCAGCCAGTTAAGTGTCTGCCTTCAGGGGCATTTGGGTGGCTCAGTAATTAAGCATTTGCCTTCCTCTCAGGTCATGATCCTACGGTTCATTGAGTCCCACATCATGCTCTGCATGGAGAGACTGCTTCTCCCCTGCCTATGTCTCTGTCTGTCTCTCTGTGTGTTTCTCATGAATAAATAAATAAAATCTTTTTTTTAAGTGTCTGACTTCATCTCAGGTCTTGACTCAGTGTCCTGGGATTGAGACACACATCAGGCTCTCTGCTCAACAGGGAGTCTACTTCTCCCTCTCCCTCTTTGTTCTCTCTCTTGCTCTCTATTTCTCAATGTCTCTCAAGCAAATAAATAAAATCTTTCTAAAAAATGAAAAATAAAAGAGAGTTGGAGCATTCAGTATGAACTTGTTTTAGCTTAACATGGATAAAGACAGTTATATAGATATATGCATAGCTGTCTGCAAATACACAGAGTGATATACACTCTGCCAGTGAGTGAAGGGAATATAGAGGCCCTGGTTACAATTAGCACATCTAACACCCAGATCTTGGTGCTCGTCCCATGAGCCAATAAAATAAAAAAGGACTCCTTTCAGGAATCACAGGTTCTAGGACTCAGGAGGGAAATACAAGAAGCTGAAGCATATTTTACTGTAGATAGTAATGATATATTACCACCAAAAAGCCAAGAATGATAGGGACATGCCAAAGGGACAAATCAGCTGATTGAAGGAGCTCTCCATTGCCAAAGCAGGAGCAATCTGTGCAGTAAAATAAATTAATATCAGGTTATAATGCAGACTATATAATCAATATCAAGGAGTATACACCAATGTAAATAAGGTGAAAATAAATAGAGAAGACACACACTAGAGGGCAAAAGAATACCAACAATGTACATAGGTATTCTACTCTCCAGGAGGTGGAAGATAACTCCTACTCCTTAGGAATGGGGCTGCACATGGAAAGCCCCTACAAGACTACAGTAGGGAAAGAAGAGGGACTGAGTAACCATGGTGGAGAAATCTGGCAAACTTCATGACAGTGAGGACACCAATATCAACACCAATGAGGGTCAGTCACATTGACAGGGTGTACCCCTGATGTTGTAAGATGAACATGGCAGTTTACTTATCTGGTCTTCCTGTCCAACATCCATAGTCCTAGTCTACTCAGCAAGAAAAGAGTAATATGGCATGTCCAAAAGAAGATCATTTTACAGAACACCTTACCAGTACTCCTCAAAGCTATCAATTCTTCAAGAACAAGGGAAGCCTGAGAAAAAAGTTGCTGGGTGTGGAAGTTGAGCAAATATGAGGATTACACATAACATGTATAACAGATAGTATGTGTTCCTAAGCAGAAACAGGGAAGGGAACTTATGAGAATTATCTCAGTAAAAAGACTTTTGATAAATGTATAACTACTCAAAGACTAAAGTTGCTTAATCTCAAAATTATTAATGAAACACAAAAATCTTTGGAAACACTGAGCTCTAAGCATGTACCTAGGCTCCACTATATGTTTTCTATAAGCAGGATCACTACTATCAGGACACCTTCCATTCATAATATTAAAGAGTGATACCAAATTCATAGTTTTTGGAAGATTTCAATAAAGTGATTAATATGTCTGGCATTGTTTGTAGTATTAATTAATTCATACAAATGATGAAGAGAAAATGTCTGTTCTAGTTTCTAGTAAAAATGTAATAATGAGTGGGGATGCCTGGGTGGCTCAGTGGTTGAGCATCTGCCTTTGGCTCAGGGCATGGTCCTGGAGTCCTGGGATCAAGTCCCACATCAGGCTTCCTGTATGGACCCTGCCTCTTCCTCTGCCTGTGTCTCTGCCTCTCTCTGTCTGTGTCTCTTATGAATAAATAAATAAATAAATAAATAAAATCTTTTTTAAAATGTAATAATGAATGAAAAAATCATGTGAATTTTTGTACCTATGATGTCCATACCTTCAGGAACCCATCACTGGACTCCCATCTCACATTCATGGTGTTATTTCTATCCCTCAATGTCCCCCCTCACACTCTGAACACAGCAATTATTTGTTCCTCACATTAACCTGGGTCACTTTTCCATAGAGCAGGCCTATTCATAGCTGTCCCTGACCTTTAAAACCTGCACTTACTCTTCACTTTATTTTCAGAATTAAATGTCAGCCCTGTAGCCAAAACACTCCATTCTGTGTTATTCTGACTGTTTCCTACAAGGCCAGGCTCATGCTGATTCATTTTGCATTCCCTGCTACTGATTGTTGCTCAGATCAGTAAGAGGGGATTCTAATCTCAGCACAACTTCCGTTTTACTTAATCTCTACATTTCCTCCTCTGCTGTTTCTTCCTGGATTGTTCACATTCCTTATCCCCCTTGGAAGGACTCAAACACCTCCTTCAAGGCTCAGTAAGCTTGTGTGTGAAGCCTTCACTAACTCCCATGAAAGAGTCAACCGTTTGAAAAAAATTAAAATAAAGAGTCAACATTTTTGGATACTTCCACAGATTTCAGTGCAATCTCACGATATCACATTTTTTTTATTTTTACATCTCTCACTCCATTTACACAGTGAATACCTTGAGAAGAAACAACGTCTTAGTCATTTATTAAAGCCCAGAATAAATGATAGTGCCTATGACTGCAATAACAAATGGTTGAATAACAACAAGCAGACACTCTCAACAATGAAAAAACAAGCAATAAAATAGAGAAAATACTGTTGATGAATGACATCCTATCATTAAGCACCACTCTGGACAAGACAGATCAGGGAAAGATGATTTCGTGTACCCAGAGAATCAAAGCTTTACTGGGCAAGACATAGTATTAGTAAACCTTCCTTTACTTATTGTCCTTTGTTAATGCCCCCAAAATAACTAGGATAGAAGCGTCCCTCCTACCATAACACATGTCCCCAACACTTGTGAAGATGTTGTGGCTCACCCAGATATTATCACAGAAGAGCGGAAGATCACTGAACCAGTTACTCCCATGGATGATTGATGAACTTGAAAGTCATGCCCACAGGAAAGGAAGAGACATTGCCCCACTCATGAAGGGTCTGGAAAACACAGTTATTTCTCATATCACCTGAGATTAGAAGAGATTCAGTAAGTACAGCAGAGACTTTCAACTTCTATAGGTGTAGAGGCTGAATTCCTATGAGTCTCATTAATGAGATATTCTTTTGTTTTGCTTCCCCTTAGGACACTTGGTGCTGTGGAGCTAGGACTTAAACATAGAATGCAAACTGGTCCCATGGTTGGTATTGAGACACAATCTGGCCATTGCATGATTGTCTCTTATCTCATTAAACTCTTTTATCCCACAAGGAGGTCTCTGCTCTTTAGAGAATCTCACTAATAAGTCAGAGTACCCCTAATAAGCATCCAATTCTTGACTTGAATTAGAGATTCTATGTGCCCTCAATCATCAGGACCCCCTTCTGTTTGCTCATGATCATGGATTTCCCCAGACCCCAGAATGCTTCTTCTGTTCTCCTGCTTCTCCCTTCTTTTTCATTGTATACAATGTCTGTTTAACATCACTCAACCATTTGCTTCTTTATGCATCTTACAAACATTTATGCAGCCTTGAGGATACGATAGTAACTCAGCTACATGAAAAGTGTAATGAAGAACGAAGAAAAGTGTAAGACAAGGTTCCTTCTCCTGAGGAGCTCACAGTTGAATGGGTGATGAGTGAGATAGATGAAGGGGATTAAAACTACACTTATCTTGATAAGCACTGAACAACATATGGGATTTATGAATCATGACATTGTACACCTGAAGCTAAAAGAACACTGTATGTAAGTTACACTTCAATAAAAAATTGCTAGGGACGTGATATTCAGAGTTACCACATTATACTTTTAACTATCCATTTTCAATAGCAGCAACAAAAACAGAAATATAAATCACTGGAAAAGGGGGAGAGCAGAAATAAATTCAGTTTAGAGGGTGAAATGGTTTTTGACAAAAGTGCCAGGACACTTCAATGGTAAATAGACAACTTTCCCAAAAAACGGTGATGGGAAACCAGGATATAACCTGCAAAAACATGAAGGCAACCCTTCCATCCACCATCTACAAACATGACTTCGAATCAATCATAGATCTAACCACAAGAAAAAAAAACTGTAAGGACTAGAAGAAAACACTGAGGTGTATCTTAACACACTGGATTTGACCAAGATTTTCTGGATATAGCACCCAAGACACAGGCAACCAGAAGAAAAATAAATTCTTCAGCAAAATTAAAACTATCTGTGCATCAAAGGTACTATTACTCAAGTGAAAAGAACCCACAAGTGGAGAAAAGATTGGCAAACCACATACCTGGCAATAGATTAATATCCAATAAATGTACAAAAATTCCACAGCACAAAAACCAAACAACTCAATTTTCAAATGGCAATTCTTTTATTTAAATTCTAGTTATTTAACCTACAGTGTAATATTAGTTTTAGATGTACATTTTATTTTTTTAATAATAAATTTATTTTTATTGGTGTTCAATTTGCCAACATACAGAATAACACCCAGTGCTACATTTTAAAAGATTTTTTAAAAAAGAAACAACGACTGTTGGTGATGTTTTGGAGAAAAGGGAACTTTCTTTCACTGTAGTTGGGAATGGAAACAGACGCTGACACTATGGAAACACTATGGAGGTTCCTCAAAAAGCTAAAAATATAACTGCCTTATGATCCGGTAATCACATTACTGGGTAGGGGAGGGAATATGGCTGAAGAGCGGGGGACCCATGTTTCATCTGGTCCCTTGAATTCAGTTAGATACCTATCTCATCATTCTGAACACCTGTGAATTCAACCTGAAATCTATGGAAAGAGTTGCTGCAATTCTACAAATACAAAAGTGACCAGTTTTTGCAAGGTAGGAGGTGCAGAGAAGTGATTCTGAGGGGATATATTGGAAGACAAACCACGAGGGGAGGCAGCCCTCCCAGCAGCAGAGCACATCATCAGAACTTCTAGAAGTCTGCTCCAGTGAGGCATATCCCAACCTAAAAGGTGCTCAGGTGATAAAGTGTGACAGAGTCCTAGGCAGGACAATGTGGTCTCAGGATCCCCGGGGTCACAAAAAGAATGAGGGTGCCTGAGTGTGGCAGGGTTTTCAAGCAGAGGACCGAGGAAGCAGGCCACAATCAGCAAAGAAGGGACTGGGTTCTCAGCTCGATGTTGCCATATACATGAACTGCAATATGAGTGGGCAATCACTCCAAGAGCAAAGGCCCAGCAAGTAGAAGAACTGAGATGGGATCCCCCTCCTTCCCCAGTGGAGATTGACTCAGGTGCTCACCACAAGAGTCTGGGGAGTTTGGTGCACACAGAAGTGATTGATTGCTTTTACCCAATGGTGCACTGAAGAGTGGGGACCTCAATATTTCAGCTCTGGGGCAGAAGATTGGGGCACCACCATTTTTCCCCAATCCTTTGAAATGGCACAAAAAGACTTCAGAGAGCAAAAACCACATAGAGCTGCTTACACTGAGAAAAACTGAGAGCTATTCCTCTAAGGTCAGAAACATGACAGGGATGCCCACTCTCATCACTGTTGTTCAACATAGTACTAGAAGCCCTAGCCTCAGAAATCAGACAACAAAAAGAAATAAAATGCATTCAAGTCAGCAAAGAGGAAGTCAAATTCTCACTCTTTGCAGATACCATGATATTTAATGCAGAAAACACAAAAACTCTACCCTGAAATTGCTAGAGCTTGTACAGCAATTTAGGAATATGGCAGGATACAACATCAATACACAGAAATCAGTTGCATTTCTATACACTAACAATGAGACTGGAAAAAGAGAAATTAAGGAATTAATCCCATTAACAATTACACCAAAAACGGTAAGATACCTAGGAATAAACCTAACCAAACAGGTAAAGGATCTGTACTCTAAAAACTTCAGAACACTTGTGAAAGAAATTGAGGAAGACACAAATAAATGGAAAAACATTCCATGCTCATGGACTGGAAGAATACAAAATGTGAAAATGTCTATGCTACCCAGAGCAATCTACACATTCAGTGCAATCCCTATCAAAATACCATCAACATTTTTCGCAGAGCTGGAACAAATAACCCTAAAATGTGTATGGAACCAGAAAAGACTCCAAATACCAAAGGAATATTGAAAAAGAAATCCAAAGCTGGGGGCATCACAATGCCAGAGTACAACTCTATTACAAAATTTTAATCCTCAAGAAGGTATGATGTTGGCACAGAAAAGGACACATAGTTCAGTGGAACAGAACAGAGAATCTAGAAATGGACTCCAACTCCATGGTCAACTAATCTTCAACAAAGCAGGAAAGAATATCCAATGGAAAAAGGACAATCTCTTCAATAAATGGCGCTTGGAAAATTGGACAGCCATGAGCAGAAGAATGAAACTGAACCAATCTCTTACACCATACACAAAGATAAACTCAGAATGGATGAAAGACCTAAATGTGAGACAGGATCCATCAAAACCCTGGAGGAGAACACAGGCAGCAACCTCTTTGACCTTGGACACAGCAACTTCTGGCTAGACATGTCTCCAAAGTCAAGGCAAACAGAAGCAAAAATGAACTATTGACACTTCATCAAGGTAAAATGTTTCTACACAGCAAAGGAAACAGTCAACAAACCAAAAGATAACTACAGAATGGGAGAAGATATTTGCAAATGACATATCAGATAAAGGGCTAGTATCCAAGATCTATCAAGGGCTTATCAAACTCAACACCCAAAAAAACAATGACTCCAGCCAAAAAAATAGGCAGAAGAGATGAACAGATATTTCTCCAAAAAAGATGTACAAATGCTTAGCAGACACATGAAAAATACTCCACAGCACTTGTCATCAAGGAAATACAAATCAAAACCACAATGAGATACTTCTTAAGTGACAAGACAGGAAACAACAAATGTTGGTGAGGTTGTGGAGAAAGGGAAACTCTACTACACTTTTGGTTGGAACGCAAGCTGGCACAACTACTCTGGAAACTGCATGGAGGTTCCTCAAGAAGTTAAAAGTAGAGCTATCTCATGACCCAGCAATTGCACTACTGGATATTTACCCCAAAGATACAGATGAAGTGAAATACAGGACACCTATTTGCTCATAGCAGCAATGTCCACAATAGCCAAACTGTAGAAAGAAGAGAGTTATCCATCGACAGATGAATGGATAAAGAGGATGTGGTATATATATCCAATGGTTTATTACTCAGCCATCAGATAGGATGAAATCTTACCATTCACATCTATGTAGATAGAAATAAGTCAACCGGAGAAGGACAAACATTATATGGTCTCATTCATTTGGGGAATATAAATAATAGTGAAAGGGAATAAAGGGGAAATGAGGAAAAATAAGTGGGAAATATCAGAAAGGGAGACATAACATGGAAGACTCCTAACTCTGGAAAACGAACTAGGGGTGGTGGAAGGGGAGGAGGGCAGGGGGGTGGGGGTAACTGGGTGGCAGGCACTGAGGTGGGCACTTGACGGGATGAGCACTGGGTGTTATTCTGTATGTTGGCAAATTGAACACCAATAAAAATAAATTTATTTAAAAAATAAAATAAAAATTTTTAATTAAAAATTAATAAATAAAAAAGAATTGGAGGGTATTATGCTGAGCAAAATAAGTCAATCAGAGAAAGACACTTCTCATATCATCTCACTCATATGTGCAATATAAGAAACAATGCAGAAGATAATGGGGGAAGGGAGGGAAAACTGAGTAAGAAGTCCTCAGAGAGGGAGGCAAATCATGAGAGACTCTTAACTATAGAAAACAAACTGAGGGTTGCTGGAGGGGGGTAGGTGGTGCGATGGAGAAATCAGGTGATGGGCAGTAAGGAAGGCATGTGGGTGTTCTATACAACTGATAAATTATTGAACACTACATCTGAACCTAATGATGTACTAAATGTTGGCTAATTTAATTTAAATTTTTTAAAAATCACACAGCATATTGGGTTATTACCCCCAAAATACAAAAACACTAATTGAAAGAGATCCATGCTCCTCTATGTTTGCTGCAACCTTATCTATGAGAGCCAAAATAAATAAGCAGCCCAAATGTCCAGTGATACATAAGTGGATAAAGAAGATGTGGTATGTATATACACAATATGGAATATTACCCAGCCACAGAAAAGAATAAAATCTTGCCACTTGCAGTGATGTGGATGGAGTTAGAGGGTATTATGCTAGGTGAAACATGTCAGTCAGAGAATGACAAATATCATGTGATTTCACTCATATGTACAATTTAAAAAACAAAAACAAACAAGCAAAGGGAAAATAAAAGAGAGAGACCAACCAAAAATAGATTCTTCACTATTGAGAACAATCTGGTGGTTATCAGAGGGGAGGTGGGAAAGGTATAGTGGAAATAGGTGATGAGGATTAAGGAGGGCACTAGTCTTGATGATCAATGAGTGTTTTATGGAAATGTTGAATCACTATATTGTACATCTGAAATTAATATTATACTGTATGTTAACTAAACCAGAATTTAAATTTTAAAATAAATTTAAGAATGAAATTAGTGGTGAAAAAAAAACAGGCAATGGACCCAAATAGACATTGCTCCAAAAAAAAAAAAAAAAGATAAAGGAATGGCTAGTACATGAAAGATGGGTAACATGGCTGATCTTTAGGGAAATGCAAATCAAAACCATAAAGTAACACCACTTCACATGCACTAGGATGGCTATTTTCAAAGCTAAAACAGGAAAAAAAAGTGTTGGTGAGGACATGGGGAAATTGTAACCCTGTGGTGCTTTGCTGATGAGATAAAAAGTGGCACAGCTGCTGTAGGAAACAGTATGCCAGTTCCTCAAAAACTGAAACATGGAATTATCATATGATCTTTAGTTTCACTTTGGGGTTTGTACCTACTTATGTGACCCAAAGAAATTTAAAGAGATGTACAGATATTTGTACACCAATTGTCATAAAGCTTTATTTACAGTCACCAAAATGTGGACACAACCCCAATATCCATCAAAAAAAATCACAGATGAATAAAGTGTGGAACATCTTTCAGCCCGTAAGAAGAATAGAATTCTGGCATGTGGTACAACATGAATGAACCTTGCAAACCTTATGCTAACTGAAAGAAGCCAGACACAAAAGGACCAATATTACACAATCATATCTATATGATGTGCTTTGACTACTCAGTTCTGAAGAGAGAAGGTAAGATTGCAGGAGTCAGAGGCTAGGCTGAGGGACAATGGACAGTTAGTGTTTCATGGAGACAGACGGTCCATTTGAGGTGATGAGAAAGTTCTGGAAATGGATAGGGGCTGTGGGTGCATAATAGGGAGAAAGTACTTAATGCCACGTAACTTAATACTTCAAAATGTTTTAAATCATAACAAAAAAAGCATTATAAAAAAAGATTGGCATACTCTAAAGAATGTCAGTACCATAAATAGCTTCATATGATGTAGAGGAAGGAATCCAAAGTACAAGGAGACAAGGGCATGGTGACAGATTTATCTTGTGGATTCAATACCCCAACCCTAATGGATACCCAAAATGGGGTTAAGAGAACATAAAATTCATAAGAACACTGAGAAATAACTGGGTTAAGACTGTAATGGCTCCTTGTGAAGCTCTACAGAGCTTTTCTCCTGTAGGACAGAGTTACCATGGACATGCACAAACTGAAATGGATTTGTCCTGAGATCAACCCTTCCTGAACTGGCAGAGGCCATGTCAGCAGTTCAAAACATCTGAGGTATGGTGTTGAAAGTTTATGTAAGAGTTAATTATTCACATCTAAATTGTGATAGCCACAGAGATTTCTTGAAATGGCAAATACCTAATGGTGTCTCCATGAAACAAAAAAGATGGGAAGCTTACTAAGGATCCATCCAATCTGAGAACTAAACAAAACAAAACAATACAAAACAAAAACAAGTAACAAAAAACTCTAATTCTAATGAAGAAAATCATGACCTGAGTCATCACAATAATGGGTCCTAATCTCTACTTGACTCTCAGATCTGAGTCAGTTCACTGACCCGCAGATCTTTAACTGATGAATCAAGCAATGGGTCACTCCTGATCCACTCAATGGATCACTCCTGAAGCTCTAAAACAACAACAAAACTTTATGTTTTCCTGAAAACTCAACCCAAAGACTCTGGGGTGATGGTGCTAGCCAGCTTATAATGACCCAAGAGGACTGTGGTCTGAACTAAAGTTGGTAGCTTGAAACTGGGCAATATGATGGGCACCTGGGTGGCTCAGTTGATTAAGCAACTGACTCTTGGTTTTGGCTCATAATCTCAGGGTTATGAGATCAGCGTGGACCATATTTAAGATACTCTCTCTCTCTTCCTCTGCTCCTCCCCCAAATCTATCTATCTCTCTATCTCTCTCTCTTTCTCTCTCTCTCTCTCTCTCTGTCTCTCTCTCTCCCTTTAATAAATAAATTTTTTTAAAAGAAATTGAGGGTCACCTAGGTGGTTGAGCATCTGCCTTTGGCTCAGGTCATGATCAAGGGTCCTGGGATTGAGTCCTGTATCAGGCTCTGCACAGGGAGAGCCTTTTCTTTAAAAAAAAAAAAAAAAAAAAAAAAAAGCTCTCTCTCAAAAGAAAAGAAATAAAGGAGAAAGGAAGGAAAAAAATAAGAAAAATGGAACAAAGGAGAACACTTACTTGTAGCATTTGCCAGTTTCTATGGTATAATTACTCTCATCTTGCTCAATTTGCAAAATATTTTATTTCATTTATTCACAAGAGACACACAGAGAGGCAGACACACAGGCAGAGGGAGAAACAGGCTCCCCATGGGGAGCCCAATGTGGGACTCGATCCCAGGACCCCAGGATCACACCCTGAGCTGAAGGCAGACATTCAGCCACTGAGTCACCCAGGTGCCCCTGAAAGAGCTCCTTAAACACTTATCTAAATACTAGTGTTCCAAGGCATCTGTGGACTTTTACCTAAAAAACTGTGAACCGTGTAATAGGAAATTACCATGATGGCCTACAAATTCAAGTGGAGGTTTCTGGGATCAGATGATGCGACATTCATCATACTCTGTCTCACAAAGCTCAGGTGAGGTGCATAAGTATATCTTGCTATTACTGCCTAATTTCTGGGGTGCATCATTACAAAGACTTAACTGACAATAGGCAGACTATCTGCATGGCTTTTATGATCTGTGAAAGGTCTATTATGGCAGGAGGTGCTGAGGGAAAACACCAGACAGTGTTGCTGCCTACCAGAACACTAAAAGAAAAGTAATAATGCATCCCTGGAGGAAGCATCAAGAAGGACAGCATCAGTGCCTGAAAAATCAGGAGTTGTCATCTCTATTACTTATACACTTACTTTTTGTTTCGGACTGTGCAGGGGAAAATTAGATACTGCATTGAATGTGGATTATTGTAAATTCATCACACAGGGTTCCAGGTGCCTCTGCTGTTGTAGATGTGCTCTCTTTCAGAGATGGATTGGCAGACATCCCTGGAAACCAGTATATAAATTCTGATATGTTAAATGATTTTTCTTTCCAAACAGAATACTTTAAAGGATAGCTGCTTTCATCTGAGGGAGGTAGCATTCCACATATATTCTTCTGGCTCTTTAACACATTATAATTACCCAATTTTCTGTATTCTTAATTTGCTCCTAAAAATCCATGCTTTGGAATTTAATGAGAGTTCTAAATATTTTTTAAAGAAATGCAAAATAAATAATTGCATCTTGTGTATGAAAAATTAAAGAGACTGAAGTATGTAAAAAGATAAATTGCAGATTGTTTTCCTATGAACTGATACAAACATCATGATTTAGGTCTTCTAGAATTTTGAGCTCTGTTACTCAAGTTTTCATCTTGAAACAAAAGACCCTTCTATGGAAAGAATGTCTCTTGGCTAAAGAACCTTCTTAGGACCTTCTTTATGTCTCTGTCCTCAGACCATACATGAAGGGGTTCAGCATGGGTGTGACCACGTGTACATCACCAAGGCTATGGCATTTGCCCTGGAGTTTTGCAAAGCAGCAGAACTAAGATATACCCCAAAGCCTGTACCATACAATAAGGAAACAACTGAGCAGTGAGACCCACACGTGGAGAATGCTTTATAGTTGCCCCAAAATATGAAATTTTCATAATGTAAGTTATGATTCTAGAGTAAGAGAAGAGGGTACCAATGAGTAGAAGAACCCCCAGAAGTCCACTTGCAAGATATATCATGGGGTCAATGAGGAAGCTGTCAGAACAAACAAGTTGGATCACCTGCTTAGGTTCACAGAAAAAGTGAAGGGTTTTCAACTCTGTGCAAAAAGAAAGTCATAAAATAATTAAGACATGTAATAGAGAGTCCATGACACTCAATAACCAGCATGCCAGAAGCAGGACGCCACAAAACTCGGGGTTCATGATGACCATGTAGTGCAGGGGGGTGACAGATGGCCACAAACCTATTATAGGCCATCACTGTCAAGAGGAAATTGTCTAATACTCCAAACAGCATGAAAAAATACATCTGGCTGAGGCAGCCTTAGTAGGTGATCACTTTGCTCTGAGACTAGATGTTCAGCGGCATCTAGGAGATGGTGGTAGAAGTGAAACAGATGTCAGCAAAGGACATATTGTGGAGGAAGAAGTACATGAGGGTGTGGAGGCAGGAGTCTGAGCAGATGGCCAGGATGATGAGCAGGTTCCCACTGAAGGTGACCAGGTACATGTACAGAAACAGCCAAAAGAAGAGAGGCTGCAGCTTTGCCTCTTCTGAGAGGCCCAGGAGGATAAATTCAGAAATTTGGGTTTGGTTTCCTTGTTCCATGAAGCTGAAGACACTACAGAAATGGAAACAAGAGGTATTCAAATTTAGCCACAAGCAGCAATCAAGAAAGTAACAGGAAGGAGCTAAGGCAGCCTTCAGTAGGTGAATGGATAAAGTGCAATGTATCCAGACAATGGAATATTATTCTGTGCTTAAAAGAAATGAGCTATCAAGCCATAAAAGGATATAGAAGAAACTTAAATATATATTACTATGGGAAAGAAGTTTTTTTTTTAATTTTTATTTATTTATGATAGTCACACACAGAGAGAGAGAGAGAGAGGCAGAGACACAGGCAGAGGGAGAAGCAGGCTCCATGCACCGGGAGCCCGACGTGGGATTCGATCCCGGGTCTCCAGGATCGCGCCCCGGGCCAAAGGCAGGCGCTAAACCGCTGCGCCACCCAGGGATCCCGGGAAAGAAGTTTTTTATTGGAGTTCAATTTGCCAACATATAGCATAACACCCAGTGCTCACCCCATCAAGTTCCCCCCTCAGTGCCCGTCACCCAGTCACCCCAGCCCCCGCCCACCTCCCTTTCTACCACCCCTTGTTTATTTCTAAGGGAAAGAAGTTTATGTGAAAGAAGCTACATACTATATGATTCCAACTACATGAAATTCTAGAAAAGGCAAAACTATGAACATGGAATAAAAGATAAGTGATGACCATGGGATGGAGTGGGAGTAAAAGGAAAGTGGAGCACAAAGGATTTTGAAGGCAGCGAAAATACTCTGTATAATACCATATTTTATTTTTTTTTTTTTAATTTTTATTTATTTATGATAGTCACAGAGAGAGAGAGAGAGAGAGGCAGAGACACAGGCAGAGGGAGAAGCAGGCTCCATGCACCGGGAGCCCGATGTGGGATTCGATCCCGGGTCTCCAGGATCGCGCCCTGGGCCAAAGGCAGGCGCCAAACCGCTGCGCCACCCAGGGATCCCCTCTGTATAATACCATAAATATGGATACATGTTTTTTGTGCCAGTCTCAGTATATCTTTTGCCAGTGTTGTTACTGGACCAGTCCTTGTGGTTCTTACTATAGTTGCAAGACACCCTCAGCAATAACCATCAGGAAATTGAAAAAATGTATTGGGACACTGTGGGGTGGCTCAGCTGGTTGAGCATCTGACTCTTGATCTCACCTCAGGTCTTGGTCTCATGGTTGTGAGTTCCAGCCCCACATTGTGATCCATGCTGGGCATAGAGTCTGCTTTTTAAAAATGTTCTGGGTACACCTGGGTGGCTCTGCGGTTGAGCATCTGCCTTCAGCTCAGGTCCGGATCCCAGGATCAAGTCCCACATCGGGCTCCCTGTAGGGAGCCTGCTTCTCCCTCTGCCTAAGTCTCTGCCTCTTTCTGTGTGTCTCTCATGAATATAAATAAAATCTTTAAAAACAATCCAGTAATGAAATGGGCAAAAGACATGAACAGAAATCTCACAGAGGAAGACATAGACATGGCCAACAAGCACATGAGAAAATGTTCTGTATCACTGGCCATCAGGGAAATACAAATCAAAACCACGAGATACCACCTCACACCAGTGAGAATGGGGAAAATTAACAAGACAGAAAACAACAAATGTTGGACAGGATGTGGAGAAAGGGGAACCCTCTTGCACTGTAGGTGCGAATGTGAACTGGTGCAGGCACTCTGGCAAACTGTGTGGAGGTTCCTCAAAGAGTTAAAACTACCCTACGACCCAGCAATTGCACTGCTGGGAATTTACCCCAAAGATACAGATGCAGTGAAACAGCTGGACACCTGCACCCCAATGTTTCTAGCAGCAATGTCCACAATAGCCAAAGGGTAGAAGGAGCCTCGGTGTCCATCGAAAGATGAATGGCTACAGAAGAGGTGGTCTATGATACAATGGAATATTACTCAGCCATTAGAAATGACAAACTCCCACTATTTGCTTCAACATGGATGGAACTGGAGGGTTTTATGCTGAGTGAAGTAAGTCGATCGGAGAAGGACAAACATTTAAAAAAAAAATCTGCTTACAGGTCCTGGAAAGCACACAGCACACCTGGGTCCACAGAGATAGTGTGAGCATGGGCCTGGTGTTCTGCTTTTATTGGGGTGAGAGTGGGGGCCTAGGGTTTTACTGGTTCACTATTTGCAAATGTAAAACATAAGAGCAGGAATTTAAGTATGAAAGAGAAAAAGGGGGAACTTTTAAATTATATTGGTTTTAAAAAGCAGTTTTAGATTCACAGCAAAGTTGAGGGGAAGGTACAGAGATTTTCCATATTACCCTTCCCCCACACAGGCATAGCTACCCTCATTATCAACATTGCCCACCGCAGTGGTGCATTTCTTACAACTGATTAACCTACACTAACACATCTTTAATCAATCAAGATCCATAGTTCACATTACAGTGCATGCAAATTGGTGCAGCCACTCTGGAAGACAGTATGGCGGTTCCTCAAAAAGGTAAAAACGGAGCTACCCTACAACCAGAAATTGCACTACTGGGTATTTATCCAAAGGATACAAACAGTGATTCAAAGGGGCATTTGCACTCCAATGTTTATAGCAGTAATGTCCACCATAGCCAAAATATGGAAAGAGCCCATATGTTCATTGACAGATGAATGGATAAGGAAGATGTGAGATATATTTATTACCCAGCTATCAAAAAAATGAAATCTTGCCATTTGCAATGCCGTGCGTGGAGCTAGAGTGTACTATGCTAAGTGAAATAGGTCAGTCAGAGAAAGATGAATACCATATGATTTCACTCATGTGTGGAATTTAAGAAACAAAACAGAGGTGAAGGGAAGGAAAGGAAAAATAAGGTGAAAACAGAGAGACAAACCATAGAAAGAAACCCTTAACTATAGGAAACAAACTGGAGGTTCCTGAAGGGGAGGTGCATGGGGGATGGGGGATGGGGTAACTAGGTGATGGGCATTAAAGAGGACACTTGATGTAATGAGCACTGGTTATTAGATGCAACTAATAAATCACTAAATTCTACCTCTGAAACTAATAATACACTATATGTTAATTAAGTTGAATATAACTTTAAAAAGTAAATATATATACATAAGAACAATAAACAAAAATAAATAAAAAATAAGTTAATTTTCAAAGGCTTAAAAATGAATAGAAATACTGATTTTATTTTAAACACATGTAATTGACTAATTCTTATATATTATCCATAAATCTAGTTCCTGTTAGCTAAAAATTCCAGGGAATCCCAAATTTTCCATCTTCTACTTGATGCTGAAACTGCTCAGCCTCTCTTGCCCTTAATCCAAACATTTTCGCAAGGCTTTATTTTCCTCTGCAAATCTCCTGGGACTTTCTTTTGTCCATCAATAGCTAGCTTTGACCAATTATTTTGTGCTGATTATGGTTGAAAGCACGGAGAATGAACAGTAAACTTAATTTTAAAAAATCTTTATCCCTAGTTAGTTTTATTCCAGGATATGTGTGTGCCTGGAGGAAATAGAATATCGGTGAATAAGTAAACAATATTTCATGTGGTGATTATTGTTAAATAAAATCATACAAAATGATGAGATTGTAGAGTGGAGAGAAAACTGTACTCTTAATATTTACTTTTAATTAAAGACCACTGAGAAAAAAATCTGGTCATTGGGATGCAAGCCCAGGATTATCCATGAGAAGAGCATTTAAGACAGAGAAATATCCAGTGCAAAGCCCCCCATATAGGAGCATTCCTGACATCATTGAAAAACAGAAAGTCACTGCTATTTTGATTTGTGAGGCCATGGATTAATGTTACTTATTTTAAAATCTTTTATAATTACATGCAAGTAACATGTTTCTTCTTTCACTCTGTTATGTTTGTGAAATTTATCTGTGTGTTAACAGGTAACTATAGTTCTTTTTTTGTTTTTGTTTTTAAGTGGGCTACATGCCCAGTGTGAAGCCCAATGGTGGCCTTGAACCTACAGCCTGGGGATCAAGACCTGAACTGAGATCAAGAAGGAGCCTCGGTGTCCATCGAAAGATGAATGGATAAAGAAGATGTGGTTTACGTATACAATGGAATATTACTCAGCCATTAGAAACGACAAATACCCACCATTTGCTTCTACGTGGATGGACCTGGAGGGTATTATGCTGAGTGAAGTAAGTCAATCGGAGAAGGACAAACATTATATGGTCTCATTCATTTGGGGAATATAAAAAATAGTGAAAGGGAATAAAGGGGAAAGGAGAAAATGAGTGGGAAATATCAGAAAGGGGGACAGAACATGAGAGACTCCTAACTCTGGGAAAGGAACAAGGGGTTGTGGAAAGGGAGGTGGGCGAGGGGTGGGGGTGACTGGGTGATGGGCACTGAGGGGGCACTTGGCGGGATGAGCACGGGGTGTTATGCTATATGTTGGCAAATTGAACTGCAATAAAAAAAAGAGAGATTTAAAAAAAAAAGTCAGTCACTTAACCAACTGAGCTACCCAGGCACTCTAGTTTGTTCCTTTTTATCGCTGGGTAGCATTCCATTGGAAAAAAACACTACAATTTCTTTGTTCGTGTTACTGTTTCTGATCATTTGGATTATTTCCAGTTTTGTTTTTTTGTTATTATAAATCAAACTTCCATAAATATTCCTGTACAGTTTTGATGCACTCATGCACTCAATTTTTGGGCATTCATAAGAATGAAATGATAGGTCATAGGTTACATATAATTTTGGTAGACATTACTAAACACTTTTCTAAATTGTTTCTACCAGTTTATATTTCCATCATCACTGTGAGAATTCCAGTATCCACATTTTCTGTAATACTTACTATTTTTCTTCTTTAAATTTTAGCTATCTCAGCAGGTATGTAGTGGATGTGTAGCATTTTCTCATTTTTATATTTTCTAAAAAATACACATCATTTTGGAATAATTTTAGATTTCTAGAAAAGCTGTGCAGGTAATACAGAGAATTGCAATATGCCTTTCACTCAGCTTTTCCCATATTAACACCTTACATAACTATGACACATTTGTCAATAATAGAAAATTAATATTTATCAAAACCACAAGAAGTATGTTACTGTTCACTGCAGACTTTACTTGGATTTCACCATTTTTTCCCCATTAGTGGCCTTTTTCTGTCTTGAGATCAAAAACAGGAAGCTTGCTCCCATTTAGGGTTTCCGTGGTTTTTATTTGCATTTTTCTGGTGATTAATGATGTTACATATACTGATCAGTTGCATATCCTTCTTTGTGAAACTCAAAACTTTCCCCCAATTTTCTCTTGATTGTGTTTCTTTTCTGTTTGTGGAAGTTCTTTTTTTATTAAAGATTTTATTTATTTATTTATTCATGAGAGACACAGAGAGAGGCAGAGACATACACAGAGGGAGAAGCTGGCTCCATGCAGGAAACCTGATGTGGGACTCCATCCCAGGACTCTGGGATCACGCCCTGAGCCAAAGGCAAACGCTCAACTGCCGAGCCACCCAGGAGTCCCTGTGGAAGTTCTTTGTATAGTAAGAAAAACAGAAATGATACACATTTCATAGAAACCATAATTCATTAAAATTAATCCAAAAAAGATATAGAAAATTTACAGCCGTATGACTTTTTTCCAGCTTTATGATTGTATAATCGACAAATAAAATGTGTATATATATTTTTTAAGATCTATTTATTTATTCATGGGAGACACAGAGAGAGAGAGAGGCAGAAACACAAGCAGAGGGAGAAGCAGGCTCCATGCGGGAAACCCAATGTGGGACTCGATCCCGGGCTTCCAGAATCATGCCATGGGCCGAAAGCAGGTGCCAAACCGCCGAGCCACCCAGGCTGCCCAAATGCATATATATTTAAAGTACACAATATAATGCCTTCATATATGTATACATTGTGAAATGATTACCACAATCAAGCTCATTAACATACCCATCACCTCACATAGTTCTTTCTTTGGTGAGAACAATCAAGATCTCCTCTCTGAGCAAATTTCTAGAATACAATGCAGTATTGTTGATTATACTTGCTATGCTGTACATTACATCACCAGGACTTACTCATCCTGAATTACTGAAACCTTATACCCTTTTATTAATATTTCTCCCCTTGCCCCTGCCTCCCGCACCTGCTAACCATTTATCTACTGTCTGGTTCTCAAAGATCAACATTTATAAATTCCACATGTAAGTGAGATCATGCACTATTTGTCTTTCCATGTCTGTTTTATTTCACTTAGCAGTTGTCCTCCAGGTTCATCCATCTTGTCACAAATGATAAATTTCCTTCATCTCTAAGGTTGCACAATATTCCATTATGTGTGTATACCCACATATATACACATATACCCACATTTTCTTCATCCATTTATCCATTGATGGACAAGTGGTTGTTTCCATATCTTGACTATTGTGAATAAATAAAAATGAGAGTACAGATATCTCTTTGAGATACTGACTTAATTTCCTGTGGATACATACTCAAAATTACATTGCTGTCATATGATAGCTATACATTTTTCAAATTTTCGTGCTATTTTCCATAAATGCTATACCAATTTATATTCCTTCCAACAGTGCACCAAGGGTCTTTTCTCCACATCCCTGCCAACATGTATTACCTTTTGTCTTTTTAAAAGTAGCCATCCGGGATCCCTGGGTGGTGCAGCGGTTTGGCGCCTGCCTTTGGCCCAGGGCACGATCCTGGAGACCCGGGATCGAGTCCCACATCGGGCTCCCGGTGCATGGAGCCTGCTTCTCCCTCTGCCTGTGTCTCTGCCTCTCTCTCTCTCTGTGACTATCATAAAAATAAAAAATAGAATAAAAAATAAAAGTAAAAAAAAAAATAATAAAATAAATAAATAAATAAAAGTAGCCATCCTAATAGGTGTGAGGTAATACCTCATTCTGTTTTAAATTTGCATTTCCCTAATGACAATGATGCTGGGCAACTTTTCATATATCAGCTGGCCTTTCAAATATCTTCTATATCTATGTCTATTCAGGTCCTTTGCTCATTTTTTAATTGAACTTATTATTATTATTATTATTATTATTACTTTGCTATTGAGTTCCATGAGTTCTTTATATAATTCAGTTATTAACCCCTTAACAGATACAGTTGACCTTGAACAACACAGGCTTAAGCTGCATGAATCCACTTATACATAGATTTTTTTCCATAAACATATGTCCAGTACTGTAAATATATTTTTTCTTCCTTATGATTTTCTCTTTTTTTAAGATTTTATTTATTTATTCATGACAGACACAGAGAGAGGCAAAGACATAGGCAGGGGGAGAAGTCAGCTCCCCGTGGGGAGCCCAATATGGGTCTCAATCCCAGGACCCCTGGATCATGCCCTGAACTGAAGGCAGATGCTCAACCACTGAGCCACCCAGGTGTCCCCCTTACGATGTTCTTAACAACATTTTCTTTTCTCTAGCTTACTTTATTGCAAGAATGTAGTAAAAAAATATAATTAACACATAAAATATGCATGTTAATGGTTTATGTTAACAGTAAGGTTTAGTCAACAGTAAGCTATTAGTCCTTAAGTTTCGGGAGAGTCAAGTTTTGGAATCAACGCCCCTAACCCCTACTTTGTTCAGGGGTCAATTGTACATGGTTTGCAAATATTTTTCCCATTCTATAGGATGTCTTTTCACATTCTGATGTCTTCTTTTGTAGTATGGGAGCTTTTTGGTTTAGTGTAGTCCCACTTGTTTATTTCAACTCTGTTGCTGCGTTTAGGTGTCATACCCAAAAAAATCTTTAACATTAACTCATGTCAAGGAGCTTTATTCCTGCTTTCCTCTAGGAATTTTACAGTTTCACGTCTTACTGTACATCTTTTCTCCATTGAGTATTGTTGGCTCCCTTGTTAAATATTATTTGACCATATACTTGGGTTTCTTTCTGGGCTCTTTATTCTGTTCCATTGGTCTGTTGTCTGTTTTTATGCCAGTACCATACTGTTTTGATGACTACAGCATTATAGCATAGCTTGAAATCAGGGAGTGTGATACCTCCGCTTTTGTTCTTTTTTTTTCTCAGGGCTTCTCTGGCTATTCAGGGTCTTTTGTGGTTCCATATAAGTTTTAGGAATGTTTTTTCTGGTTCTGGAAAAGATGCCATTGGGATCGTGATAAGGATTGCTTTGACTCTATAGATGTCTTCTGCCAGTATTGACATTTTAACAATATTAATTCATCCAATCCATGAACACAGGATACCTTTCCATTTTTATGTATCTTCTTTTATTTCTTTCATCAATGTCAGGTAATGCATAAATCTTTCATCAAGTTAAATTTTAATTTTAAATTCATCTCCCAGATATTCCATTGTTTTATGCTATTGTAAAAGTAATCAATTTCTTTACTTCCTTTTCAGAAATTTTACTATTGATGTATAGAATTGCTACTGATTTTTGTATGTTAATTTTGTATCCTGTAACTTTCCTGAATTTGTTGATTAGATCTAACAGGTTGGGTCTAGGATTTTCAATATATAAATTATCCCATCTGCAAATAGAGACAATTTTACTTCTTCTTTTCCAGTTCTGATACCTTTTATTTCTTTTTCTTGCCTTATTGCTCTAGCTAGGATTTCCAGTACTATGTTGAATAGGAGTTATGAAAGTGGACAACCTTATCTTATTCTTGATCTTAGAGGAAAACCTTTCATCACTGAGTATATTAGCTGTGGAATTGTTATATGTCATATATGGCCTTCATTATATTAGGATATGTTCCTTCTATCTCCAATTTGTTGAGTTTTTATTGTCAATGGATGTTGAATTTTGTCAAATCCTTTTTCTGTGCCTATTGAAATTATCAAATGATTCTTTTCTTTCATTTTATTAGTGTAATATGACATTGATTTGTGAATGTTGAACCAATCTTTTTAAATTTTTATTTATTTATTTATTTATTTATTTATTTATTTATTTATTTGAGAGAGAGAGCATGAGGGGAGGAAGAAGCAGAAAGGGAGGGGGAGGGAAGGAGAAACAAATCTCAAGCAGACTCCACATTGAGCGCAGTCCCAATGTAGGACTTAATATCATGATCCTGAAATCATGATCTGAGCTGAAACCAAGAGTCAGATGCTTAACCAACTGAACCACTCAGATGCCCCTAATGTTGAATCACTCTTGCATCTCAGGAAAAAAATGCTACCTGAATTTATGAATAATCCTTTTAAATGAGCCACTGAATTTGGTTTGCCAGTATTTTATTGAGGATATTTACATTCATCAGGAATATTGGCCTACAAGAAATATTTTAACAATCAAATATATAGTTGTATAATTTGTTGATGAAAAAGATTTAAAACGTTTAAGTAATTTATGTTTTAAGATTTTATTTATTCAAGAGAGACACAGAAAGAGAGAGAGGCAGAGACACAGGCAGAGGGAGAAGCAGACTCCATGCAGGGAGCCCGTCATGGGACTAGATCCCCGGTCTCCAGGATCAGACCTTGGGCTGAAGGCGGTGCTAAACTGCTGAGCCACCAGGGCTGCCCACTTCTAAGTAATTTAAATGGAATATCAAAACCAGGTCTATTTATCTTGCGATTATAATATGGGAACAACTGAATAATATTAAGAAACTTCAAAAAAAAGCAAAAATTAATAAAAATAGCCTACTGTTGATGAAATAGTGGATATAACTAATATTGGCATGATTAACTGCCTTTCACAAAAGAGAATATGAAGAATGTTGTTTGTTAGGTATTTCCAGGAGACAATGTAATGTGAATGCTCCCAAAATCCTGGTAAGAATAAGTATTTCCAACTTAAAAAAATCTTAAGGGGTATATGTGCCTGAAATCATAAACTAGTCATTATAAATTCATTAGCTTTCCCACCTAAACACATTCTTGTTTGGCTGGAATCACTAGAGTGAAATCAATGGAGAAAATTAAGAATGAAGAAGAATAACATATATGGCTCAGATACCAGGATGTAGTAGTACTCAGTGAATGTTAGCTAGGCAGTGGTCTTATTCAACAATACTGAACTGCATCATTGGCCAGGGACCAGCAGATTTACTCATTTAGAAAGACCCTCTAGATTCACCATCACTCACTCTTTCATCATTGGAAATTAAGAATCATCAATCAGCACAGAGATTGGTGGTGAAAAGAATAGTAATGCCAAGCAAGGAATGAAAAGCAGAACAGAGAGATTTGGTAAGTTCAAATTAGTGGGGGAAGGGGAAGAAAGCATTCAGGCTTGCTATTTGCCAAGTCAGTTCTTCTAGGGAACATAGTTGCTTCAACAGGAAATATTATTGACCCACAGCTCAAGATTGAATTCTCCCACAGCTAAGGCTTCATGATTCTGTACATAAGGGGCAGGTATTTTGCATTTTATTCAGATAGGTAGAATTGTGAGAATCTTCAATTAAAACCATTTTAGTATTCTCTGTGACTTGCAGCAATGTTTTTCCTCTGCTTGATTCACAGCTTGCTCTTGCACTATTTTCCAAAAGGATAAGAACCAAAAGAGGACATTTTTTCAATTCTAATAAGCTTTCAAAGAAGGAAGTGGTTTGAATTTGCACCAAGGGAAAATATGGGGTTTATTTTGGGGTTTCTCAATTTATGATCTATATATTTTTGTTATTATTACCTACAAATATTTTTGTTCTTAGGATAAATCCTGTGAAATAATATGGTGCCTAGAATTTGCCTCCAGCTTATCCAGTGGGGCAGGAACTGAGTAGAGGTGTAGAAGAATTGAAAGTGACCATGAACAAAAAAAAAAAAAAGTGACCATGAGTTTATTATTATTGCAGCAGGGTGATTAATACACACTTCAGTTGACTGTTTTCTACTTTTTACTATGTTTGGAATTTTCTATTAAACTGAAAACAATCTAAAGTAAAGATCAAATTGCACAAAGTCACAGAGCCAGTGAGTTGAAGAACTAAAATTTAAGTTCCGTTGCATTCAGCTCCAAGACCATGGTGTAATCTCAGGTCAGCCTGGAAATAAAAATGGATTTAAGCCACGTCAAAAGAAGAAAGATCCTGACTGTAAAGAACTAGTATTTGTATTGAATAAAGACAGGCAGATCTGAAAATTTCTCCATAAAATGTATCTTGTAAAATGGATGGGAATAGATGTTCTAATATGTGTGCCTATTACTTTCCATTTGTATAGATTTTTGTTCCAATACCAAAAGCCTACTGTTATCAATTCCCCCAGGAGACCTCCAGAAGATAAAAGGGAGAACATGTGCCCCCCTAGGTCCTGTGGGGAAGTCTAAGAGTCTGTTCAGAAGGAAACACTGGGATGATCTAGAAGCCATGGGGCCATGGGGTACAGGTGCCTTAACCAAGTTGTAGTACCTATTTCTGGGGTTGGTTTGGATTTCATTCCTCAGCTATATTTACTTCCTCTCCCTGTTCTAGAGCTCTGTGTCCCACTAATATGACTGGAAGCTATTGCCCACAAGAATGGAGGCTTATATGTGTAACAAATCCCACCCATCACCTGAAGCTGAGGAAAGGGACTTTACACTAGCAAGGGCCTTTCCTTGGGAGTAGTCTTCTTGGCTTTGAGAACTTAGACCCTGCTTCTCAATCTTCCAGTTCATTACCAAGGACAAGTCCTTATATGAAGACGAGCATCACATCTTTCTCCTCCTTCCATCTCCTTGTTCCCAACTGACAGTTGGCATCTTCTGAGGGCCCTCAAACCCATATATTCATTCCCCACAGCTCCCTGTGCTTGGTGCCAATGGAATGCCTACTGTACCAGTGCCACCTCCTACCACTGTGATCCTGGATTCACTTCTCTGTCTGGAGAGGTCATCTTCACCACCCCCTTGGAGGTCTGTACAGGTAGAGTCTCTACTGAGAGACAGTAGAAAGGGTCATCATAGAGGCATCTCTTGGGTGTATTCAGACTCCTCAGCCCTTGAAGCAAGACTAAGTTCTTTGCCAAGGGCAGGAGAGAGAAGCCAAGAGATAGGCAATCATGTCTCAAGGTCAAGCAGTATAGTGTTGAAAGTTTAGAATTTGGAGCAGGACTACCTGAATTCCAGCTCTTGTACTGACCAGCTGTGCAAATCCAAGCAAATTGTTTCATCTCCCAGTGCCTCAGTTTTCTTATCTGTAAATCGGAGACAATGATAATATCCACCTGCTTACTTATTATGTGCTTTAAATCAATGAATACATATAAACAATCCATAGAAACGGAAAGCAAATTGGTGGTTGCCACATGCTGGGGAGGGATGAATGGGGAGTGACTACTTAATTGAGTAAGGGTTTTTCTTTTTTTTTTAATTAAGTTTTTAATTTTAATTCCAGTATAATTAATATACAGTATTATATTAGTTATATTAGTTTCAGGAGTGGTGTAGTGATTCAAAAATTCTCAGTGATTCACAATTATTCAGTGCTCATTATGAGAACTGTACTCTTAATCCCCTTTCACCAAAGGGGGTTTTCTTTTGGAGTGATAAAAATGTTCTGGAACTAGAGACAGTTAGTGCTTCCACAACATTGTGAATGTAATCAATCCCGGTGAATTGTTCACTTTAAAACAGTTGATTTTGTTATGTGAATGCTACCTCAATAAAAAAAATACATAAATGATAAATTAATATATGCAAAACATTTAGAACAGCGCCTTGCACCTGATAAGAAACCAATACATTTTGCTGTTGTTGTTATTGTTGTTGGCTATTAATTGGTCAAAGATGGAGGCAGCATGTTGAAGGAGGTGTTTAGGGAGGGCAGTGCAACCATGAGAGATTTGGAATGTTCTACCAACCCTAGTACTCACTTTCTGGGAACTCCCTATAAGCTATAATCTCAGTTCCTCCATCCAAAAATACCCACATGTAATCTCATGCCAGGATGGCCATTAGCCATTTGTAAAATACTATTTCTGAAATTAAAATTAAACTACCCAACAACCAAATGGGTGGATATTGTTATTATCCGATTTATAGAGAAGATAACTGAGACATTGAGAGGTGGTTTTCTCACACTCATACAGCTGGTCATACAGCTGGAATTCAGAAAGGGATAATTTAAAGTCCACAAATCTCTCAAACGCTGTCCTTGAAGAAGTTCCGATCAGCCCCTTGATAAAGTCGAGTTGGTGCCATATTGTAGATAAGGAAACTGAGCTCAGAGAGGGAAATCCCTTCGTCCAAAGTCACACAACTAGGAAGTAGAAGAATCTGGACCCATGGTTCAAACTGTAGCAATCTGATGTCTGTCTGGGTGGTCATGAGTTGGATAAAATATAAAATACTTCTATGGAATATCTAGAGGCATTAAAATCATTTATTATTTTGATGTGGAATAGTAGTCATAAAATATTCTAAAATCCCAGGAGAATTTGTATATGCCAAAAGCTGTGAATTTTTTTTTAAGCTATGGTCTGATGCCATGGGAAATTGATGAAAAAGTAGTAGAATTATTTTCATAATTGGTAACACTGGGTGACAGGTATATGTGGATTTATTATACTGTTCTCCATTATTTAAAAAAAATTGTTGCAATCTCAGTGGTAGGGTCTTTATGTGTGCATTTTCTGATTTCCTAGTTTTGTTCAATAAACACATTATTTTGTTTGGAAAGAAAATGTAAGGGGTAAAATCATTTGAGATTTTACCTACCAGAATTTTGGACATTCCTAGCAGTTCTGACTTGTGTTCTAGGTATCAACGAGTGTGGCCCACCTCTACATGTCTTATGGAAGCCTTGCACATTGTCACAATGTGGAGGAGGGTCACTACTGTGAGTGTGCCTCTGGGCAAAAGCTCCTTTCAGACAGCACCAAATTTTAAAAAGAGAACACTTTTCAAGGTAAGTAGCTTCCCATGACTCACATTTCTCCCACTCCCAGAACCAACCTCATCCTGTCAATTTTGACAATTGTCTTAGAACCGTTATCATTTAGGTCTGAGAGTCCAGGAGAGAGTACCTTGGGTCTATCAGAGGCTCATTCTTCCTATTTCTCATTCTTGTTCAGACTTACAGTGCCATGTTAAGGTATATCTAGAAGATTCTTTATTGCAACATTGTATGCAATAGTTAAAGATTGGAAACAGATGACTTCTATTAATGGAGAAGAGTCTGACATATTATGGTACTGCCATACAATGATAAGCTTCAGAGCCTTTTTATCAACTTGTTTTTCCCTTTGATGAACAGTTCTATGAGTTTTTTCAAAGATTTTTCTAAGTCAACTCTGTACCCAACAAGGGGCTCGAACTCACAATCCCAAGATCAAGAGTCACATGTTCTTCTGACTGAGCCAGAAGGGGCCCCAAAGAGGTCTATGAATTTTAACACATGTACATATTTGGACTACCAACACTACATTCAGGATCTAGACCAATTAGTTCCATTATCCTGAAACATTTCTTCCTTCTGTTCCCTTACAGTCACTCCACCCCTCTATCCTACAAACCCAAACCTACAGATGTTTTTTCCACTTGTAGCATTGTCTTTTGAAAATGTCATACAGATGAAATAATACAATATGCAGCCTTTTGAGTTATATTCTTTCCACTCAGTGTAGCATTTTTGAGGTTCATTCATATTGTTTGTGTATCAATAGTTTATTCCTTTCTTTACTCCACTTTTCCTTTTTCTTAAAAGATTTTATTTATTCATGAGAGACACAGAAAGAGAGAGAGGCAGAGATGCAGGTAGAGGGAGAAGCAGGCTCCATGCAAGGAGCCCGACATGGGATTTGATCCCTGATCTCCAGGATCACACTCCGGGCCAAAGGTGGCGCTAAACCTCAGAGCCACCCGGGCTGCCCCTCTTTTTTTTTTTTTTAATAATATATTTATTTGGGATCCCTGGGTGGCGCAGCGGTTTGGCCCAGGGCGCGATCCTGGAGATCCGGGATCGAATCCCACATCCGGCTCCCGGTGCATGGAGCCTGCTTCTCCCTCTGCGTCTCTCTCTCTCTCTCTCTCTCTCTCTCTCTGTGACTATCATAAATAAATAAAAATTTAAAAAATTATAAAAAATTAATAATAATATATTTATTTTTCATTGGTGATCAATTTGCCAACATACAGAATAACACCCAGTGCTCATCCCGTCAAGTGCCCCCCTCAGTGCCCGTCACCCATTCACCCCCACCCCCCGCCCTCCTCCCCTTCCACCACCCTTAGTTCGTTTCCCAGAGTTAGGAGTCTCTATGTTCTGTCTCCCTTTCTGATATTTACTACCCATTTCTTCTCCCTTCCCTTATATTCCCTTTCACTATTATTTATATTCCCCAAATGAATGAGAACATATAATGTTTGTCCTTCATCATTTGACTCATTTCACTCAGCATAATACCCTCCGGTTCCATCCATGTTGGAGCAAATGGTGGGTATTTGTCATTTCTAATGGCTAATATTCCATTGTATACATAAACCACATCTTCTTTATCCATTCATCTTTCGATGGAACAAATTATTTTAAGATTTGTGTGGAATCAGAAAAGACCCCGAATAGCCAGGGGAATTTTAAAAAAGAAAACCATATCTGGGGGCATCACAATGCCAGATTTCAGGTTGTACTACAAAGCTGTGGTCATCAAGACAGTGTGGTACTCGCACAAAAAGAGAGACATAGATCAATGGAACAGAATAGAGAACCCAGAAGTGGGCCCTCAACTTTATGGTCAACTAATATTCAATAAAGTAGGAAAGACTATCCACTGGAAGAAATACAGTCTCTTCAATAAATGGTGCTGGGAAAATTGGGCATCCACATGCAGAATAATGAAACTAGACCACTCTCTTTCACCATACACAAAGATAAATTTTTTTAATTTAAATTCAGTTAGTCAACATCAACATTCATCTAGTAAACATACTTAGGTTCAGATGTAGTGTTCAATAATTTATCAGTAGTGTATAGCACCCAGTGCTCTTCACATCACATGCCCTCCTTAAACCCCCATTTTTGAAATTTTTATTTTCCAGAAAGAAATATGGATACAGTTAGCTTGGATTTATAATGACCGTTTTCTTCTCCTATTTATCTGGATCCTGGGTTTGGCTGATAATACAGTTGCATAAAATTACTTTCCCTGTGTGGGCTGCATAATTCTAATCTGTTGTTGGATCTACAAGTCATATTAGTCCAGAGATTTTTTACAAAAGTGGGCATAGTAATTCTCAATTTGGGCTCTCTGGTAGAATCACACTGTATTTAAAAAAAATACAGATGCCTAAGCCCTCCCTACCTAAGATGTACTGAACCATGCCTAGACATGTGGTTCAGATATTTATATTTCTTCAAAGTTCCAATGGTAATTTTGATGACTAGCTCATTCCTTTTTATTGCTAAGTAATATTCCTTTGTACAGCTCTACCGGAGTTGGCTTGTCCATTCACCTATCGGGGGACATTTGGATTGTTTACAGTTTAGGATGATTAATAATAGAGTTAAAAGACATATCCCTTGATGAGTTACATTGGAATGCTTTCCAACTTGTTTTAAACAGAAAAGCATGTTGTGGGGTGGTACCTATGCCAATGGCATAGGTGGTATATTATGCCAATGGCTTTTCTTCTCCCTTATCTTTCTTTTTCATTAATCTCAAGCATATTTCCATAAGTGTATTTTAATTTTAAAACTTTTCAAGTAGTAGTCCAAAAAGTAAATCCTACTTCTTAGTAGTATTCAGGCAATAATTTCGTCATAGGCATGATTTGGTTGTCTACCACTGCTCTGGGCTCTATGATAGGCACTGTGACTCCAACACTAAATAAGCATAGCCTCTGTCTTCTGGAGCTTTTACTCCAGTGGGCAGACAGACCTATAGACAAATGCAATATAAATCAAGGGTTTGTGAAAAATTATAGTCACTCTTCACAAACCATACACTTCATGGGTAAACAAGGTATTTCTCACCACTGTACCCCAGTGCCTAGCACATAGAAGGAACTCTGGAAATATGCATAAGTGAATAACTGGAAAATAGCTCCATTATCACAGTAATCAGCACCATGAAAAATCAGAGGGTGACAAAACATGAGAGACTCCTAATTCT
This sequence comes from Canis lupus baileyi, assembly GCF_048164855.1. NCBI lineage: Eukaryota > Metazoa > Chordata > Mammalia > Carnivora > Canidae > Canis > Canis lupus. The sequence goes on from NC_132856.1 coordinate 49,471,289, forward strand.
AGGAAATGAACAAGGGGAAGTGGAAGGGGAGGAGGGCGAGGGGATGGGGTGACTGGGTGACAGGCACTTGATGGGATGAGCACTGGGTGTTATACTATATGTTGGCATATCGAACTCCAATAAAAAAATATACAAAAAAAACAAACAAACAAGGATTTTCTTTAAAACTTGATAAGTACTAGGATTTGTAATGAATCATTAGCAATAGAGAAAAATGAGAGGGAAGCAGGGGAGACAGATAATTGCATGTGCTTTTGTGATCCGTGTTATTTTTCCCAGCCCAAGAATATTATTTTTTAGCTGACCTGGTACAAATCCTCATGAAGGTGATCTCACCTGAGTAGGACTGAAGCATCATTTCCAGGAGAGCAACATGTAAAACTAATGAACATAGTGATCCACAAATTTCAGCATCAAAATACAATCCTAGTATATTAAAGTCTTGATATCTTGAAGGAGGATTATCCTGTCACACAGGTACTGCTGAATTAATATGAGCTCTACTTCTCTTCTAGATATCAGACCGTCAGGTAATTCATTTTTTAAAAAATGAATTCTATGGGTTCAATATATTTGCAATAAAAATCAGGTTATAAGTGTACATACACTTCATGAGTTTTCCCAATTGTAAAGACCCTGTACTACAACACCCACTGAGCTATAGAACCATTCCATCACCTCAGAAAGACCCTCGGTGTCCTCTCCGTGTTCCCATCCCTAGTCCCAAGAAACCACAGACCTCATTTTATTGTTACAGTTTCCTTTTGACTGTCCCAGAGTCATTCAGTAAAGTAGAATTATTCTCTTTTGTGCCTGGCTTCTTTTGCTCAACATTCTATGAGAGTCTCCGATATTACCATGTTACCATGTAACAATAGTTCACTCCTTTTCATTGCTGTATGGCATTCCAATATACACTATTCCACAAGTTGTTTATCTGTCCTCCAGTTAATGGGCATTTGCATTGCTTGCAGTTTGGGCTATTATGAATAAAGCTGATATGAACAATCTTAAACATTGCTTTTGTGGACACTTGTTCTCATTTCTCTTGGGTAAATGCCCAGAAATGGAATTGCTGAGTCATATGGCAAGTGTATGCTTAGCATTAGTGTATGTTTACTTTATTAAAAAAAAAAACTCCCAAACTCCACTCCAAAATAGTAGTTATCTTTTATATTCTCAAACAGCAGTATATGAGAGTTCCAATTGCTCCATTTTGCTGGTATTTGGTACTATCAATGTTTTAAGTTTTCCCATTCTAGTCTGTGCTTTTTTATTTTTTTATTTTTTTATTGGAGTTCAATTTGTCAACATATAGCATATCACCCAGTGCTCATCCCGTCAAGTGCCCCTCTCAGTGCCCGTCACCCAGTTGCCCCAACCCCCCACCCACCTCCCTTTCCACTACCCCTTATTCATTTCCCAGAGTTAGGAGTCTCTCATGTTCTGTCCCCCTCACTGATATTTTCACTTATTTTCTTTCCTTTCCCCTTTATTCCTTTTCACTATTTTTTATATTCCCCAAATGAATGCTTTTAAAGGTGTGACTGTGATCCCCTCTTTGATGAGTCTCAGAAGGAGGGTCCTGTGCTGACTGTAATCACCTACCTGGAGCTGGGCCTCTCTCTGCTGTGTCTCCTCCTGGCAGCCCTCACCTTCCTGCTGTGCAAAGCCATCCATACCACCAGCACATCCTTCCACCTGCAGCTTTCAATCTGCCTGTACCTGGCTCACCTGCTCTTCCTCATGGCCATCAACCAGACTGAAATCTACTGACACTGTTACAGAGGTACCCCTGCCCTGCAACAGGGAATGCTCAGTTTATGGACCTGTGCTGCATTGGTACCTTAATAAAATGGCCTTGGGTTCTGAGGGGGTTGGAGGGGTAAGTAGCCTATTCCACATTGACTAATGAACTAGAAGACAAATCCTCCCCTGACAACTCGACCATATACATGAGCATTCTTTCCAATGGCAAGGTATGGAATAGGTCCTGGGACCACCCTCCTCTCTGACAATCCCTCCTGGTGACCCTTTCTCCTCCCCTAGGTGTTGTGTGCCATCATCACAGGTGCCTTACACTATCTCTACCTGGCCTCCTTCACCTGGATGCTGCTGGAGGATCTGTACTTCTTCCTCACTGCATGCAATCTGAAGGTGGTCAACTACTCCAGTGTGAATAGGCTCATGAAGAAACTCATGTTCCCTGTGGACTATGGAGTCCTAGCCATAATCGTGGCCACTTCTGCTGCATCCAGGCCTCACCTTTATGGAACACCCACCCGGTAAATGCAAATTCCCACTGTCCTTTTCTCCAGCATGACCATAGCCATCATGGAACCAATAGTAATTTAATTTCACCAGATCATGATAGACAGAGAAGAGTCTGTGACCACTCCAAAAGCATCTACCTGGTGGAAAATTGTGTTAATTAAAGAGACTGTTTTTATTTAAGTCTCTAAGATTTAATTATTTTTTTATTTTTTTTATTTTCATCCCTATTTATTTATTCTTTTTCAATTTTTTATTTATTTTTTTAATTTTTTTATTATTTTTTTATTGGTGTTCAATTTACTAACATACAGAATAACACCCAGTGCCCGTCACCCATTCACTCCCACCCCCCGCCCTCCTCCCCTTCTACCACCCCTAGTTCGTTTCCCAGAGTTAGCAGTCTTTACGTTCTGTCTCCCTTTCTGATATTTCCCACACATTTCTTCTCCCTTCCCTTATTTTCCCTTTCACTATTATTTATATTCCCCAAATGAATGAGAACATATAATGTTTGTCCTTCTCCGACTGACTTACTTCACTCAGCATAATACCCTCCAGTTCCATCCACGTTGAAGCAAATGGTGGGTATTTGTCATTTCTAATAGCTGAGTAATATTCCATTGTATACATAAACCACATCTTCTTTATCCATTCATCTTTCGTTGGACACCGAGGCTCCTTCCACAGTTTGGCTATCGTGGCCATTGCTGCTAGAAACATCGGGGTGCAGGTGTCCCGGCGTTTCATTGCATTTGTATCTTTGGGGTAAATCCCCAACAGTGCAATTGCTGGGTCGTAGGGCAGGTATATTTTTAACTGTTTGAGGAACCTCCACACAGTTTTCCAGAGTGGCTTGGAGTTCAATTTGCCAACATTTAGCATAGCACCCAGTGCTCATCCTGCCATCATTTTTTTTTATAACGCATTCAGGAAATCACATAGCAGTTTCCAGAACCACTGCACTCCATCATGCCCACACCTTCGTGCATGCTCTGCCCTCTGCCTTCCCCTTACCTTGCACTCAGTGAACTCAGCTTCATCATCCACATATCACATCATCTGAGAGTTTGGAAATGCCCTCTGCTCTCCTCAACTTTTCACAGAGTCAGTGGCCTCTATTCTAGGCAAAGCATGTCCTGGCTCATTCATGGAGAGGGTGAGGACAAGAACAGCCCTAGATTGGACCTGAGCAGAAGTAACTCACTTTGCAAATGGTGTAAGTGATCATTTGTTTTTGGGTTTCCACTAGACTTTAAGGCCTATAAAAACAGAAGTCTTATCTTTGTTGTTTTGAATCCCCTGGCCCCAGCCTAGAGCCAGCTGCACAGAACATTCTGGGTAATGTTGGTCGAATAAAATTGGGGGTCTTCATGAAACATCATGAGCTTTTTGAAACTCACATTCTGGAGTGTCATCATAATCCTCAGTCCTAGTCAAAATGCCATCCTGGATCCAAATAGTGTTTCTTTTTGGGGAATTATTGACAATAAAGATCAAAGTCAATCACAACTCAGTCAGAAACATCCATGCAATAGATATGAAACCAGCTCTGGTTGTGTTGCTCTTTGTGCAGGCATCATGAGCCTCCTTTCTCTTCCTACCCAGGATGCTGACATTTAAAGCCACAGCTCAGCTCCTCATCTTGGGCTGCACGTGGTGCCTGGGCATCCTGCAAGTGGGTCCAGCTGCCCAAATCACGACTTACCTGTTCACCATCATCAACAGCCTGCAGGGTGTCTTCATTTCCCTCGTGTACTGCCTCCTCAGCCATCAAGTATCACTGCCCAGCTCTCACCTGGGACTCGTCCCCTCCTCAGTCCCCTCAGTGAGCTGACCCAAGAGTGATTTGCCTCGGCAGGTCCAAGAACAATACAAGAAATAGTTCAAGGGTGTCAGGAAAACCAAAACCAAATCTGAGAAGTACACTTTTTCAAGTGGGACCACATCTGATGCCTCCAAACACAGCGTGGTAAGATTTTGCAGTGTTCCCAAAGCACTTCACTAACCAATCCCCTTGAGAAGTTCATGCCTACCTCACTAGACAACCTGGATGTATAGTGGGCAATGCTTTTGGATGGCTCACACTTGATTTACCCCTGGACTCATTTGAAGGCACTTCTCTGTCTTGAAAGGAGGTCTTCCTGGACTTACACTCTATGCTCATATTGACCCTTGCACATGATTGTTCTCTTTTCCCACAATTGTACAGAACCCACTTCGTGTGACATGTTTCATATGGTTTTTAATTGTATTTGGTGAGAAGATAAAAAGATAGATACTTATAAGCAGAGAAGGAACCCTGGTCGGCTAAAAAATCAAGAGTTAATGATCTAGAGCAGTGATGCAAAAACTGCACAGAATCACCACACATCCTTTATGTGCAATGTCATTCCAGAAAGAAAGTGAGACCCACAGAGTTTATGTAAATTATGCAAGGTCTTCAGCCTCCTCTACTTTCCCCCAATTTCAGTGCCCCCTCACCCTGGCTGAGTCATCTGCACATCTCTCCCCAACTTATTTGTCCTCCTTCTAAAACCGTTCCTTCCCAAATGCTCTACTCATCAAAATCTCATCCTTCTCTTTCCTCTTCCCAGCAGATATTCTTACCTACTTCTTCATATCAAAAACATGACTCAGCAGACAAGAAACAAGGTCAATTTTGCACTCTCAAAAACACCAATCATTTGGCATCTTGTTCATTGTCTCCTTATTCCATCTTGTTACCACAGATAGACAAAATATGCTTCCTATCTTTTATGGTTAACCCCTCTACCTGCACTCCTCTTGGCTTCTCAGTAACTTCACATTACTGATCATACATTTGCTCTCTAGTATATTTGCTCTCATGTTCTCAAAAGCATCCTTTCCACCTGCATTGCAATATGCCAAACCTTTCTCTGACTCTGAAATATTAATTTTATATATTTGATTCTTCCTTCATCCTCCTCCAGATATTCAAACCCAAATTTTGCCTCCATCATTCTACCAAAAGAGCTCTATCTTAGGCCTCCAATGTTCTCCACTTAATAAATATCCTTTGGTCCTCTTAGCATTTCTGTTAGCATTTGATACTCTTTGCAGTACTGGATGCCATCTTTGCCTCCTCCGTTTTGAAATACTCCTCTTGTGTCTCTGGCTTCTATGTCTTAACAATCCCTGGAATACTTGCTGTCTTTCTACTGAGCTTTCTTCATCTTTTATATTTCAACTACTCTACCTGGCTGAGTTCTAAAAACACTTCTATTCTTATAGCTTGGTACAATATTTTATGATGTATGTAGATTAATGTTTAGGAAAGTTAGTGAGTACATTTCAAAGTGTAAATCATAAGTGCCTTTGTAAAGAAGGAAAAAAATGTATGTCCACATGTGCCTATGTATTGGAGGAGGCAGCCATGGGATGTGGGGGAGATGTTTCCTATTTTTCTGTATCTATATGTTGTTGGGGTTTTTTTAAGATTTTTTAAAAATAATTCATGGGAGACACACGGAGAGAGGTAGAGTCGTAGGCAGAAGGAGAAGCAGGCTCTCTGTGGGTACCCCAATGCAGGACTCAATCCCAGGACCCGAGGATCACGATCTGAGCCAAAGGCAGGCTCAACCACTAAGCCACCCAGGTGCCCCTATCTATACGTTGTTAACATCATATGTTGGCAAATCGAACTCCAATAACAAAATATATACAAAAAAAACACATCATTTAAAAAAGAATATTCACATATTTGTGATTTGAAAAATTAAAAAAAAAATTCTAAGTTGCTACAAACCACAAAGAAAGAAATCTACATGATGTGTAAAACTACCTACTTTTCAATTTAAAGTGTTCACATCTAGGGCAACCCTGGTGGCTCAGCAGTTTAGCCCCACCTTCAGCCTGGGCATGATCCTCGAGACCCTGGATCGAGTCCCACATCGGGCTCCCTGCATGAAGCCTGCTTCTTCCTCTGCCTGTGTCTCTGCCTCTCTCTCTCTCTCTCTCTCTCTCTCTCTCTCTATATATATATATATATATATATATATATATATATATATATATATATAAATAAATAAAATTTTAAAAATAAAGTGTTCACATCTAGAAGGGCTTCTCCAGATCTTTCCTTGGTGCATTTATATTTTCCGTACTAGTTACTCTTGCAGCAATCTCTTTTCCTGGAAACTGTTAATCGTCCACAAGACATAGAATATCCTTTGGATCGGTTAAGTAGGAGGAGTGAACAACTTTCAGTTACTCACAATATGATCTCCCCACTTCACTATGTGGAAATGCCTACCTGAAGCAGACAGTATACAGTACTTTTCCCCAAATGCAAATGCCCCTGAAAACAAGGCCCTCCCCACAAAAAGAACCTACAGAACAAAGTCCCAAGCAGAAATCCCAGAATGACCTTCTAGCACACTCCTAGGGTGTTTTTACAGCTGGGAAATTCAGTTTGTACTGGCCTGAGTTCAGATACTGGCTCAGCTATTTGCTCTTTATTACACTTTAGACAAACTATTTTATATCAGATGTCTTAACTTTCTCATTTCAAAACCCTCTCCTATCCTCCCTGACTGCTTCCAGCACTGCTCCAGATTTCTCCCACCTAGCTGCTCCTCCAGGACCCCACCCCTCTTCCCACCATCAGGCACTCACATTCTTTCATCAGGACCGCTCAACCACTCTGGAGTATCCCTCTGGCCCAGACCAGTCTTCCCCATTATCAGACTCTCTCCAATTCCTTTTCAGGCTCATTCTTACAACTCCTCACATCTCCCACATGCAGAACTCCCACTTCCCAGCTTCATAGAATCCCCAACACCCAGTCTTGGATTTCTAGGTACAGGAGGCAGGGGCTTCTTGTGCCCAGGCTCCTTGAGTCACAAAATTCCAGTTTCCAGATTCTAAGGATTCCAGCTTCCAGGAATCAGCCACAAAGTTTTGAGTCCCCGCTAATAAAGGTGCTCTTCATCCAGAGGAGTGTGTGCAGTCTTCTCTGCTCTTAAAAGCCTCTGAAGTAGGGGGCTCAGGGAAATGATGACTTCAGTATATTCACTGAATCACTGGAAGGCAGAAAAATATAAACCTCTTAAGTGAACCATCAATAAGAAATGGCAAAATGAAAAGCTATCTTGGATTTAAGGAATGCCAGTCCATAGACACAAAGACCAAATCACTTCTACCTATGTTGACATGGAAAATCTCCATGTACAAGTTGTTGGGTGTCTGTAATACAATGCTGTATAATTCTAAGAGCCTAGATTTATTAACATCTTAATGTTTGCACAGATATACTTTTTGCCTTAATTTTCTTTTTTAATTTATTTTTGTATATTTTTATTGGAGTTTGATTTGACAACATATAGTATAACACCCAGTGCTCATCCCGTCAATGCCCTCCTCAGTGCCCATCACCCAGTCACCCCGTTCCCCTGCCTACCTCCCCTTTCACTACCCCTTGTTCGTTTCCCAGAGTTAGGGGTCTCTCATGTTCTGTCTCCCTTTCTGATATTTCCCACTCATTTTTCTCTCCTTCCCTCTTTTTTTTTCTCTCTCCTTCCCTCTTTAATCCCTTTCACTATTTTTTATATTCCCCATATGAGTTAAACCATATAATGAGTGAAGTAAGTCAATTAAAGAAGGACAAACAATACACAGATATACTTTTATTTAACTTCCATAATTCAGTTAGACATTCTATGTTTGGCAGAACAAATGATAATTTGTTGATAATAGAGAATGCTTATTTAAGGGAGATTAGGTCAAGGTGAGGATCAATCAGATATCTCTTGCATTTGTGGTGTTATATTTTTTTATAACAAAAATAAGTTCATGTTTTTACTTGTTATCAAAAATAAGTTTGTAAATATTTTAAATAAGCTGCCCTCTCCTGGAAAAAGCAAGAATATAGTTGCTGAAGAGGAAAGTATAAGGCATGACATACTCCAACTCTAATTCTTTTTTTTTTAATTGGAGTTCAATTTGCCAACATATAGCATAACACCCAGTGCTCATCCCATCAACTGCCCCCCTCAGTGCCCGTCACCCAGTCACCCCATCCCCCCATCCACCTCTCCTTCCACCACCCCTTGTTCATTTCCCAGCGTTAGAAGTCTCTCATGTTCTGTCACCATCTCTGATATTTCCCTCTCATTTTCTCTCCTTTCCCTTTTATTCCCTTTCACTATTTTTTATATTCCCCAAATGAATGAGACCATATGTTTGTCCTTCTCTGATTGACTTATTTCACTCAGCATAATATCCTCCAGTTCCATCCACATCAAAGCAAATGGTGGGTATTTGTCATTTCTAATGGCTGTCCAACTCTAATTCTTAATTGGTTTTCTGCCCACAGTGCTTCTTAAAATTCCTTATGTATCCAGAACAGCTTAGATCTTTTGTTAAACTGTCGATTCTGATTGAGTAGCCATTGGGCCTTTACTTTTGCTTAGGAAGCAGACTTGTGAAGCAATCTCACACTCCCCATGGTAAATACTCATTTCAAAATAATTTGAAAATCAATACTTGAATAGGTTCACAATTCATTATGTTACCTCCAAGGTCATTCCCTTGGAAAGGAAATAAAAAAATAAGAGTCACCAGTACCTGAAAGAAAGATAAAGCAGTCATTATTTAGAGAAAGGATAATTGTCTGCCAAGAAAGCTTCAGAGAATTCACTGGAAAAATACTGACAGTCCAATCACATGCCAACAGCAAGGTCAACATTAAAAATGCAATGTGAAAGGGAATATAAGGGAAGGGAGAAGAAATGTGTGGGAAATATCAGAAAGGGAGACAGAACGTAAAGACTGCTAACTCTGGGAAACGAACTAGGGGTGGTGGAAGGGGAGGAGGGCGGGGGGTGGGAGTGAATGGGTGACGGGCACTGGGGGTTATTCTGTATGTTAGTAAATTGAACACCAATAAAAAATAAATTTAAAAAAATGCAATGGTTTTCCTATCAAAGGAAAAACAAATTTTAAAATACAAAGAGCTATTTAAAATTTAAAACTAAAACTTCTACATTACCTGAGAACAATCCTACAAGAAATGCATGAAGTTCTCAAGGAGAAAACTTATCAAGAGTAACTGGAAGAAATCATAACCTAGACAGAGAGTTAGGTTGGTAAAGGGGAAGTCTTAATCCTATAAAGAAGCTATTATTTCCAAATTCAATTACACAGTCAATGCAATACAAAGTCCCAAAACTTTTTCATGGAATTTAGTAAACTAGCCAGCAGGTGTTTATAGAAGAAAAAAATGTGACAGAGGAGAGAGTTCACTTAAAGAATAAGTGAACAGGCGCTCACAATGTCCCATGTCCTACTCTCTGCTTCATCTTGGCCTAACTTTAATCTGGCCTCTCTTTCCTAGAGGCTTCTGAATTCTGCTTACCCTCAACTCTGAGCAAGTAACCAAAAAAGTGGAACATGCCCTTCCCATCAGCCTCTCCTGGGAATTGGCTGACCACAGCAAGACCCTCTTTTTGTCACAACACAAATTGATAATTTCCCCTTATTTGTCTAGCTTCCTCTCCAAAGATGCTGCTTACTTCTGTCTGCTTCTTCCTTTACACTATAAAATAAAAATATTTTCCTGTATGATTTTGAGATGCTCATGGGTTTCTGAGATCACAATCTTCTCCTTGTTGCAATAGTCCTTCTATGTGAAATCTCTCCTTATTCAAGCCCATACATAGATCTGCCTCATAACATCTATAAAAACAAAAACATGGCATTTTTTAATGTGTGGGATTGTTCCAGGAACAAAAAATAAGTCAATGAAACAAGATAAAGGATATGTCATGTATAGCAATGCAAGGTGCCACAGAGATGGCATTTCAAATCAATGTGTGAAACATTGCATGTGAAGTTAGGGAAGTCACAGATTTTCTCAATAAATGATGTCAGGACAACAGGCTATTCATTTAGGAAAAATTATTTTTTTTAATAATTAAACTTTTTTTTAAGATTTTTTATTTATTCATTCATGAGAGAGAGAGAGAGAGAGAGAGGCAGAGACATAGGCAGAGGGAGAAGCAGGCTCCACGTAGGGAGCCCAACGTGGGACTCGATCCTGGATCTCCAGGATCAGGCCCTGGGCCGAAGGCAGCGCTAAACCGGTGAGCCACGCAGGCTGCCCAGGAAAAATTATTTACTGAACAAATTCCAGTTACATTAAAATCCACCAGAATTATTAAAATATTAGAAAATGAAGGACATGTCCTAGGCAAGGTTAAAGCAAAATTCATTTAGTCAGTAAATAAAAAAACCTGGACCAAAATGAAATTATAAGTTTATGGTGACACCACACTCAATTTCATCCTTATTACAATTATAATAGGATTGATATTTACCCAGTTTGTTATCAGTGTGAGCCTGGACACGCAGAAACATCAAGTGACATGGGTTTTTCAAGATACCCCTGCCCATGGTGGCCCCAAACCATACAATGAACAGGGTGTGGAGATCATCCTGGACCCCATACACAGTGGTAGGACTATTTGACTGGTGCATCCTCACTCACAGTGTCTGTCCTGCCTGTTGACTTGTTTACAGAGTCCCATTCCTGGGGGCAGTCCTGAGCTAGGCAATCAGATTCCAGTTTGGAAGGGGCAGCTGGATTGTATCTGGTTAATAATGCACATGATTTTTGGGTTCCTGGAGATCCTGTTAAGGGTAAGACAAGGGTTGAATCAAGAGACTAAGACCAGGGATGCCTGGGTAGCTCATTCAGTAAAGCATGTGACACTTGATCTTGGGGAGGTCACTTCAAGCACCACATTGGGTGTAGAGATTGCTTTTTTTGTATATTTTTTATTGGAGTTTGCTTTTAAGAAAATGAAATACTTTTTTAAAAAGATGCAATACAACTATGATTTTAAAACTATATTTTAATTAACATTTTGCTTTTGCAAGGAGAAACTTGGCCTTATTTCCTCTTATAAAACCTCATCTGGTGCTATTGGGATTTTTGTTTCTTCTCTTTTTGTGAAAATGGATGCTCTTGCTCTGGAAAAATATTTATCTCTTGACTTTTCAAACTAGGAATTTTCAGTATTCCATTATTGACCAGAATGGCTTGAGGCCTAAAATTTTTGGTAATATTCCTTCTAATTTAGTTGCCTCTCAAATTTGAGTGAATATTTTCTCTTCTTCCTTTACCCTCCTTCAAAAATAAAGCAGATGGCAAAGTTTCCAGAGAGAAAAAATGTTTATATTGACAAAAGACACCATATTCAAAGTCTGAACGCATATGATACAATAAAAAATTTTGCATTGTTTAACAAAAGATATCTAGATATGGATACATACATACCCACATATGATTTTAATGCCTTAAAGTCAGTAAGAAAAATACAGTGAATAAAATAAAGTGTGCAAAAGATAGGAATATATAAGTCACAAAGGGCACCATGAAAATACAAAGACATATGACAATTGCAACAACACTGCTAATAAGATCCTAATTCATAGTATGTTAAGATAAATTGTTTACCCACCAAATGGGGGGAGGGAGATGAAAACATTTGATAATGTATAATTTCAAGATTCCAAGACATCTATAAGCCCTAAGCCTCCTAATAGTCAAATAGAAACTTAGAATTATAAAGGTGAAATGTCCTTTACAGATTGTCTAGACTTGCTGTGTCATTCTATCAATAAAAGAACCTTACATCCTCAAGAAGGACTGACTTATATTCTTGAGGTCTGACTTTTTTCCTATCCACGAGTATATAATGAACATGCCTTCCTAACAATTATAAGTCCCTGTGTCTTTCTTCTATTAATTTCCTTCTAAATGAGATAAATGATTAACCAGAACTTAGACATCACTTAAGCCATAGATCACCAAAATTTTTCATGTTAAAAATGAAAAATAAAGAAAGATATGATAGCAGTGTGGAAAATTGACCCTCTCCTATAGCACCTGAGCAATATGATACAGTCTCATTAAATAGAAGAGTTGCAGAATTTATTACAATGTAAAATATATATGCACTGTAACCCAGTATATAAATCACCTGATAGCTAGTCTAAGGAAATTTTAAAATGTTCTCCTAAAAAAATAAAAAATAAATAAAATAAAAAATAAAAATGTTCTCCTAATGGTATTTTTGAGACATTCATTGTAATCTACATATACACAACAGCAGCCAAAAAGAAAGATGTGAATTTATATATAGTGACATGAAAAACCTCTTCAAATATTGTTGACTAAAGAATAAGCTAAGAACAAAGTACATAGTGGTAAAAACTTTATTTTAAAACATAACCACAGCTCAATTACATTATAAACATTATAAACATTTTATACACAAAACAAAATTACCACTCTAAAAGATAGAGGGAAGGGGGCAGCCCAGGTGGCTCAGTGGTTTAGCGCCGCCTTCAGTCCAGGGTGTAATCCTGGAGACCCAGGATGGAGTCCCATGTCAGGCTCCCTGCATGGAGCCTGCTTCTCCCTCTGCCTGTGTCTCTGCTTCTCTCTCTCTCTCTCTCTCTCTCTGTCTGTCTCATAAATAAATAAAGCCTTTAAAAAAAAAAGATAGAGGGAAGGAAGATAGAACAGGGACCTTGGAGACCCAAAAAACTACGCAGTGGTGAGTCTCAAGTTCATTTAGCCTCATCTATCCCAGGCTTGGAACTGAAGAGACTGGCAACCCAAAAATGCCAGCAGATGCAGACAACAAAAAATGTCCCCAGGAAAAGCCAGTTCTTCCTACCCAAAGGACCAGGAAAGGTAGTGCATAACAAAATAGAAAATATTTCAGCAGTAACTGCCCTACTCCAACCAAACAGCAGAGAAAAATTGGCCCCACACTTATTTTCTATCAGCAAGGGTCATGTCTGGAAGCCCAGACCTTTACCCTTGCCCAGCTGTGATGACGCATTCCTTCCCATTCCCTGGGGTTGTGCCAGAAAAGGAGCTGGGACTTTCTTCATGTCAGTAGAGGTCCTGTGGGGAGCAGTAACAAGGTATCCCTATGACCCCCACGACCCATGTCAGGGAAGTGTACTCAGATGCCTGGCAGTGAGGGAGAACTTCCAACATGGGGGAGGGGCAGCAACAAGGTACCCCTCCCACATAGGAGTGTCAGTGGGCCAAGAGGAAAGTCTGCATTCCCATCCTCATGTGCCAGCAACAAGACGGCCATTCTTCCCTCAACTCCCAGAATGTAAGTCAATTAGAGAAGGACAATCATCAAACGGTTTCACTCATACGGGAAATATAAAAAATAGTGAAAGGGATTATAGGGGAAAGGAGAGAAAATGAGTGGGAAAAATCAGAGATGGTGACAAAACATGAGAGACTCTTAACTCTAGGAAATGAACAAGGGGTAGTGGAAGGAGAGGTGGGGGGGATGGGGTGACTGGGTGACGGGCACTGAGGGGGGCACTTGACGGGATGAGCACTGGGTGCTGGGCTATATGTTGGCAAATTGAACTCCAATAAAAATATACAAAATATATACATATATATATATATATATATATACATATACACATATTTTTTTAAAAACTCCCAGCATGAAGTCAGAAGAGTCTGCCGAAAGAGATTTTAATACAATCGAGTTTCAAAACATAATAACCATAAAGACCAAGGATACAGCTTAAAAAAATCATTGTTACACCAAGAACCAAGAAAACCTCAAACTGAGATAATATAAATGTTAGAATTCTCTGACAAATATTTTATAGTAACCATCATAAAAAGTGCTCTAATGAATTTAAATTTAAAAAAAAAATTTAAAAGACAGACAGACAGAAGGTAGATTAGAGGCTACTGGGGGGCCAGGGAAGGGCATGGGAGAGTTAGTCCTTACTAGATACAGAGCTCTTGCAGAGAGTGATGAAAACATTTTAGGATTAGTGATGATGATTGCACAATATTACCGATGTAATTAGTACCACTGAATTGTATACGTTAAGATGGTTAAAATCACAACTTTTATTTTATATATTGTACCACAAAGAAAACAATTTTAAAAACTAGTTTAAACAGGGATGCCTGGGTGGCTCAGTAGGCTAAGTGTCAGCCTTCATCTCAAGTCATGATCTCAGGGTCTTGGGATCCAGCCCCACCATGGGCTCCCTGCTCAGTGGGGAATCTGCTTCTCCCTCTCCCTCTGCCCCTCATCCCCACCAACCCTGCTCCTGCTAGCTCTCTCTCAAATAAATAAATAAAATCCTTTAAAAATTTCTTTAAGAAATTTGGGGGTAAACATTTCCAATCGTGGGGCACCTGGGTGGCTCATGGTTGAGTGTCTGCCTTTGGCTCAAGTTATAATCCTGAGTTCCTGGGATTGAGTCCCACATTGGGTTCCCCACAGGGAGCCTACTTCTCCCTCTGCCTGTGTCTCTGCCTCTCTCTGTGTGTCTCTCATGAATAAATAAATAAAATCTAAAAAACAAATGTTCTAATGAGCAATTACAAGCAAGCTTTTCTGAAACAAATGAAAAAAGTAGAAAGACTCAGCAAAGAAACAGAACTTTGATAAAGAAACAGATGATTACAAAGACTTAATGGAAACTTTAGACCTGAAAAATACAAAAAGTGAAATGAAAACTCTATTGAATAAGCTTGCTAGCAGAATGGTGACAAAAGAGAGCAAAAAGAATCAGTGAACCTGAAATCAAAACAGCATAATTTATGCAATCTGAATAAGACAGACAAAATAAACTACAGAAAAAAAAATTATCAATGGTGCCTGGGTGGCTCAATCGGTTAAAGATCTGCCTTCAGCTCAGGTCAAGTCCACCATCAGGCTTCCTGCTCAGTGGGGAGTCTGCTTCTCTCTCTCTCTCTCTCTCTCTCTCTCTCTCTCTCTCTCCCTTTGTTAAATAAATAAATAAATAAATAAATAAATAAATAAATAAATAATCTAAAAATCATTATCAGAGTCTCAGGAACCTATGGGACTACAAAAAAAAGTCTAATATTTCTGTCATTGAATTCCATGAGAGATTCTTAACTATTGGAAACAAACTGAAGGTTGATGAATGGGTGGAGGATAAGGAAGGGGATGGGGTGACTGGGTGATGAGCATTAAGGAGAACACATGATGCCGTGAGAACTGAGCATTATATGCAACTGATGAATCATTGAACTCTACATCTGAAACTAATGATGTACCATATGTTGGCTACTTGAATTTCTTTTTCAAGATTTTATTTATTTATTCATGAGAGAGACACAGAGACAAGCAGAGACACAAGCAGAGCAAGAAGCAGGCTCCCTGTGGGGAGCCTGATTCAGGACTCAATTCCAGGACCCTGGGATCATGGTCTGAGCCAAAGGCAGACACTCAACCACTAAGCCACCCAAGTGTCCCTGGCTACTTGAATTTAATTTTTTTTAATGTATTCCAAAGGAAGATAGAGAATATGGAACTGAAAAAATCATTCAGAGAAAAAAATGATTAAAGTTTCTCAAATTTCCAAAAGATGAAAACATATAGATTCAAAAAGCTTAGGAAACTCCAAACAGAATCAACTTAAACAAATTAGGGCCAAGATACATCAAGATCAAACTTTTAATGACTAAAGACATAGAAAAAAATCTTGAAAGTAATGAGAGATTGTGATTTCTCATCACTAAGGGAACAAACATTTCACGTATGAATAAGCTGTTATTGCTCATCAAAAATCATGGGTGCCAGTGGAATATAGCACAACATTTTTCATGGTGTGGATGATTGAATAAATAAAATGTGGTGTCTATATATATAATGGAATTTTATATGTATATGAAAATTATTCAGCCAGTTACAAAATCACTAAGTCCTAAGGATATAGAAGTTCAGCATGGTGATTACAATTAATAATATTGTATTGCATATTTGAAAGTCACTAACAGAATAGATCTTAAAAGTTCTCATCACACACACACACACGAAATTTGCAGCTATGTATGGTAATGGATGTCAAGTAGGCTTATTGTGGTGATTATTTCACAATATATAAGATTTTAAATCATTATGGTGTATATATATCTAAAGCTAATATAGTGCCGTAAGGCAATTATACATTAATAAAATTGTCTTTTAGGGGTGCTTGGGTGACTCAGTCCATTATACATCCAACTCTTGATTTCTGCTCAGGCCATGATCTTGGAGTTTTGGAATCCAGCCTTGTGTAGGGCTCCAAGCTCAGCACGTAGTCTGCTTGAGATTCTCTTCCTTCCCTCTCCCTCTGCATCTCCCCCTGCTCACATAGGGTCTCTCTCACACTTGCTCTCTCTCTCTCTCTCTCTCTCTCTAAAATAAATAAATAAAATGTTTTTTCAAAAACTGTCTTTTAACAAATACTAAATAGATAATTCTGTTCACTCTAATCCAAGGTCTTCATGGGGTAGAAAGAGCAGCAGAGTAATTCTTCACATTGGGAAGTTCTTATAATACACAGGATCACATCTTCCCATACCACAAAGATTTAAAAACCACCTTCAAGGAGGCTTTCAATACAAACACCCAGTAATGCTATGCAAATACTTTTAAAAACAGAAGTGAGTTTCTGAGAAGTTAATCATAGGACAGATTATCGGGAAAGAAAGGATCTAGACCAGTGGTTTCCTATGTCAGATCCTCTGGAGGCCAAATAAGACTTAAAACAGGAAGTTTTTGTAACACACGCAGACCAAGACCAGACGTCCTCCGTGCTTGAGCTTGCTGGTGTCTTGCACCATGAAAAACAGAAATCTACTGCTCCCAGGTAGGTAGAATTATAACAATAATGACAGATTACTAGAGCTATCTGGGAACTCTATCCAGTTAGAGAATATTCTGTGTTCTTGATGATCTGATTTGTTTTCCCACTTTCTATAAAGGACAAAGGGAAAAGATTTTAAGAAGGATATTGGCTCATTTATATTGTCTCAAAGGAGAAAATCAGTAAAATTTATTCCCAGAGCCCATCCAACAAAGACTTCTCATTTTACTACCTCTATTGGTCCAGTTTCTCCAGAGAAACATAACCAATATAGTGTGTGTGTGTGTGTGTGTGTGTGTGTGTGTGTGGTGTGTGTGTGTGTGTGAGAGAGAGAGAGAGAGAGAGAGAGAGAGAGAGATTCATTCATTTTAAGGAATTGGTTTATAAGATTGTGGAGGTTGGGAAGTTAATATCCTGCAGTGCAGGCCAGCAAGCTGGGACCCCAGGAAGACTTGATGTTACATCTCAAGTTTGAAGTCAATCTGGAAGCAGAATGCCTTCTTCCTCAGAGGAAGTCAGTCTTTTTCCTCCTAAGGTCTTCAACTGATTGGAGGAGGCCTACCCACATTATGGAGGGTAATCTGCTTTACTCAGAGTCTACTATTTAACTATTAATTTCATCCAAAAAACATCCACACAACAAAAAGAAAAAAAAAAACACGGGGAGTATCTTCTGATTCTGTATACTTTAAGTCCCTTGACTTCCCCTGGAGCTTGTCCTTCTAGCTGGTCTTCTGGAGGAGGGGCCTGTTGTGCTGATTTTCAGGTGTTAGCACTTGGGGGAGCTGCTCTGCCCCTGCCTGGTGCAGGGCTCAATGGGGGTTGTTTACCCTGTGAGGTCCCAGGAGGAACAACCCCAGTGGCGGCTGCAGCTCTGGAAACCTGGATTCAGCTCCCACGGTAACTCCGGAGCTCTCCGTCTGCAGGGCCTGGATGCTCCGGGGGTGGGGCCGCTGATCTGCTCAGCTCGGGGCAGGAGCGTCCTCCTGGTACTGGGCCCTCCCGGCCTCTGCCTGTCCGGGGGGAGGTCGGATCCTTTCCCCCGGGAAGGTTGGTGCAGCTCCTGCTTCTCCAGGACGGGGATCTCCTGTCCTGGGGACACTCGCCCTGGCCTCAGCCCGGCTCCTCGTGGGGCCCCTCCCCCTTGGAGGCCTTTTGTTTCTTTATTTCTTTTTCCCCGTCTTCCTACCTTGATAGAAGCGCAAACTCTTCTCACTGTAGCATTCCAGCGGGTCTCTCTTTAAATCTTAGGCCGAATTCGTAGATTTTCAGGATGATTTGGAGGTTATCTAGGTAATTTGGTGGGGACAGGTGATTTGGGGACCCTACTCTTCTGCCGTCTTGCCCCTCCTCAAACATCCACACAACAAATCTAAACTAGTGTTTGACCAAATGCCTGCGTGCTGTGGTACATGAAATTACCGCCAAATTGATACATGAAATTAACCGTCCTGTCACCTATACTGTGTTTTTCACAAGGGTATATAACCAAACTCTCTGAAAATGCTAATGAGCTAAGAAAAACATCATCCTTTAGTCCATAGGCTTTGGGTGGTTGAAAGGGCAATAAAGATGCATAATGGGAAGGTCAGCTTAATTCTGATTAGCCTTTCTATCCTTTCATGCTTAGGATAATACCTGATACATAGCAAATTAAGTGTTCCTATATATTGTCCTCATTGGTTGTAATTTGTTTCCTGGTTGTGAAAATAACCACATTCTTATCATCTGATGTGTGGAACATGATTTTTTTTAATGCTGGGCACATTATAGGAAAATCCTGTAAAGGCCCTGAGATATTAAAAGGTTTTCATAGGGTTCATTGCCTCTCATGAATGGAATGACAGACTTTAACAGCTGGCCAGGTGATGATTGCCTGTGGGGTAGATTCCTTCCCACCTGCAATGGTTTTCATACCACGAGGCCTGTGACCCATTGCTCAGGACCAGCCTGGGAGAGAAAGGGAAAGGCTGTGCCCTCAGTGTGTTGTAGGAGGGCCAGGAGCTCCCTTGGAAGGAACCATAGAAACCACAGATGTTGCACCTGAAAAGGTGCAACATCTCCTTAATCAGGAGACGGTGGTTCCACCTGCCAGTGCCATAGTTCTCACCCCTCACCTGTCATCAGCTCCCCATCTCGTGATTCCAGGACTTCCTGACTAGCCAATGCCACTGTGAGCTGGGACTCAGGATTGGGGCTCTCTGATCCCTCAATACACACTCTTCTCATGGGCCATGAAACATGTATGTTGAACAGGGAGGGGAAGTGTTCCTGAAAGAGAAATGTTCAGGGTAGATTTCTGCCACTGCCAGAGAACAAAGAACCTGGCTATGGGCAGAGAACAGCAATCTAAGGACTTTGTGCTTCAAGATTTACCCCCTCCATTGGGAGAGGCTGGCATTTCTAAGTTTTGTCCCTTACATCAGCTGTCTGAATATATTCTGTCCCCTTACCTGTAGCACCAAGTCTCCGTGAGGATGGTATCCATTAGTGAATGACTCTTCAGGGAGTCCAGGGAGAGGGAGGTAATGGGACTGGTCCTCAATTCTACATAAGGTACCAGAGCCTTGTGGATGATGCTGGAAAGCTTTGCGCTGCAGGGCCAGAGCCACTTCCCCAGGAGGCAATGACCATGCCATCAGAGGTTGAAACTAGAGCTCCACTCTCCTCTCTTTGTTCTCTCGCTGTTTTTTTCTGCCCTAGAACTCTTGATGCTGCTGCTGTTGCCATTAGGAGCTTCAGCCCAGAAGACTAGAGGTGAGTCTGCCCAGACTGGAAACTGGGCAGAGCTGGGATAATGTGGGTTCAAGGTCCAGCTCACCACTGACTACATCTGACATGTAAGAAATTATTTCTCCTCTCTATGCCTCAATTTGCTTGTCTGTAAATTGGGGATAATCATTGTACCTATCCCCCATGGATGGAGTGAGGTTTAAAGTTTATGTGTGTGCAGAACAGGTAAAGACTGGTATGGAGCAGACTGTCAAATATGAGCTATTATCATGGTCACTGCTGTTATTACTGTGATTATTTTCATAAGACGAGGAAAGGACCCCCAAACCTGAAAGCTCAGGCTCTCTTCCTAGAATGAGCTCACGGGGAACTCCTGCCTCATGGTCATGGTTTGCCAATTTAAATTCCCTCCAACAGTGCGCAAGATTCCCTTTTCCCTATATCCTCACCAGCAGTTGTTATTCCTTGTCTTTTTTATAACAGCCATTCTGACAGGTGACGGTGATATCTTATTGTTTTGATTTGCATTTCCCTGATGATTTAGCAATGTTGAGTACATTTTCACGTACCTCTTGACTATTTGGATGTCTTCTTTGGAAAAATGTTTATTCAATCCTATACCTGTTGTTATTATTATTATTATTATTATTATTATTATTATTATTAATCTTTGGAAGGGTTTTTTTGCTATTGAATTGTATGAATTCTTTATATATTTTTAATGTTAATCCTTTATCAGACATATGATTGGCAAATATTTTCTCCCAAATTGTAGGTTGCCTTTTAATTTTTTTGGTGCTATCCCTGCTGTAAAAAAGTTTTTAGTTTAATATAGTCCCACTTGTCTATTTTTGCTTTTGTTGCCTTTGCTTTTGGCGTCAAGTCCAAAAAAATCATTGCCTACACCAATGTCAAAAAGCTTACTCTCTGTTTTCTTCCATGAACTTTATGATTTCCAGGTAGCATCATTTTTTAAATTATCAAATTTGGGCTCAAAGAGATTGAGTGACTTATCCAAAGTCTTACAACTAATAAAGTGGTAGAAGCATATCCAGGTATAAAACTAAGGGGTTTTTAAGTATTGGTGAGGATGTGGAGAAAAGGGAACCCTCATGCACTGTCAGTGGGAATGGAAACTGGTGTAGCCACTGTGGAAAACTATATGTAGGTTCCTCAAAAAATTAAAAATAGAAATACTATATGATCCAGTAATTATACTACTGGGTATTTACCCAAAGAAAACAAAAGAAACTTATTTACCCCAAAGATATAGATGTAGTGAAATGACAGGACACCTGCACTCCAATGTTCATAGCAGCAATGTCCACAATAGCCCAACTGTGGAAGGAACCACAATGTCCTTTGACAGATTAATGTATAAAGAAGATGTGGCATATATATTCAAAAAGATACATGCACCCTAACATTTACTACAGCATTATTTACTATGGCCAACACATGGAAGCAACTCAAGGGTCCATCATAGATGAAAGAATAAATAAGATGCAACATCTGGAGCACCTGGGTGTCTCAGTCTGTTAAGTGTCTGCCTTTGGCTCAGGTCATGATCCTAGAGTCCTGGGATCAAGCCCGGCATCAGGTTCCCTGCTCAACACAGTCTGCTTCTCCCTCTTGCTCTGCTCATTCTCTCTCTCCCTCTATCTCTCTAAAAATCAATAAAATATTTTTTAAAAAAGATGTGACATCTGTCTGCAATGGAAAATTACCCATAAAAAAGACATCTTGCCATCTGCACTTATGCCAAGTACAGTAAGTCAGACTGAGAAAGACAAATGTCATGTGATTTCACATATATGTGGAATCTAAAATATAAAACTAACAAAACCAGCCTCTTAAATACAGAGAGCAAACTGATGGTTGTCAGAGGGGAGGTGGCAGGGGGATGGACAAAATAGATAAGGGGATTAGCTTAAAGCTATAAAATAAATAAGTCATAGAGATGAGAAGCACAGCATGAGGAATAGAGGCAATAATACTATAACAACATTGGTGACAAGTGATGACTACACTCACCATGGTGAGCACTGTGTAATGTCTAGAATTGTTTTTTTAATAATAAATTTATTTTTTATTGGTGTTCAATTTGCCAACATACAGAATAACACCCAGTGCTCATCCCGTCAAGTGCCACCCTCAGTGCCCGCCACCCAGTCACCCCCACCCCCCGTCCTCCTCCCCTTCCACCACCCCTAGTTCGTTTCCCAGAGTTAGGAGTCTTCATATTCTGTCTCCCTTTCTGATATTTCCTACCCATTTCTTCTCCCTTCCCATCTATTCCCTTTCACTATTATTTATATTCCCCAAATGAATAAGACCATATAATGTTTGTCCTTCTCCGATTGACTTATTTCACTCAGCATAATACCCTCCAGTTCCATCCATGTTGAAGCAAATGGTGGGTATTTGTCATTTCTAATGGCTGAGTAATATTCCATTGTAGAATTGTTAAATTATTATGTTGTACATCTTGAACTAACATAAAACTATATGTTAATTATACTTCAATGAAAATACACTTTAAAAAAGAAAAAAGATTTCTTTTTTAAATATTTTATTAAAGCTCAATTTGCCAACATATAGTATAATACCCAGTGCTCATCCCATCAAATGCCCTCCTTAGTGCCTGTCACCCAGTCACCCCATTCCCCCCACCTACCTCCCCTTCTGCAACCCTTTGTTTGCTTCCCAGAGTTAGGAGTCTCTCCTGGTTTGTCTCCCTCTCTAATTAAAGAAAACATTTCTAAAGTCTGTTTTATTTAAGTATACGTGACACACAATGTTACATTAACTTCAGATGTACAACATAACGATTCAACAAATTTATACTATGTTCACCACAAGTGTAGCTACCATCTATCCCCATAAATCGACACATTGCTCTTACAATGTCATTGACTATATTCCTTATTCTGTGCCTTTTCTTCCCATATCTTATTCATTCCATAACGGATAGCCTGTATCTCCCACTCCCCTTCACCCAACCCCCAACTCCACTCTCCTCCTTCTTATTTATTCATGAGAGACAGAGAGAGAGAGAGAGAGGCAGAGGGAGAAGCAGGCTCCATGCAGGGAGCCCGACGTGGGACTCGATCCCGGGTCCCCAAGATCACACCCTGGGCTGAAGGCGGCGCTAACCGCTGAGCCACCTGGGCTGCCCTGGGAGAAAACATTCTATCCCTGCATTTTGATGCATTCTTGTCTTGTTGGTTCTTATTTTTTTAAAGATTTATTTATATATTCATAAGAGACAGAGAGAGAGGCAGAGACACAGACAGAGGGAGAAGCAGGCTCCATGCAGGGAGCCTGACGTGGGACTCGATTCCGGGTTTCCAGGATCAGGCCTTGGGCGGAAGGCGGCGCTAAACCGCTGAGCCACCCGTGCCACCCTTGTTGGTTCTTATTAAACTGTTATTTTTAATCAGTGATGTGTAGCCCCAGCTCTGTGGGACCTGAAACTACTCAAAGGGGACCTAGCTCACAGGCATCTTTCCTCTCATTTTTAGAGAACAAGAAGAGATAAGAGGCAAGGAACCCACCCTGCAATGACTCAGATAGGAGTATCTTCCTGTTGTTTCTTCATTTCTCATATATTATGGGCTCTGATTAAAGGGAATTCTCCCCAGAGACATCCTGGGGCACCTGTAAAGGCTCGACATTGGGATTTGGGGGAGTGCTTGATGAGGATTGTAAGGTGACCTTGGGCCACTCTGAGTATGGGCCTGACCATCTGTTTCTATCATCAGGTGCAAATGATGCATATCATCACTCTGGACAGCCCCTAAGCTGCCTCAGCATCAAGGGTGGCCTTCTATGCTACTGCCACCCTGACTAGAGCCCACCACCCCAGGTCTCCAGTGGTGCAAACAGCACTACAGGGGAGGGTCTGGAGCCTGACTCAGTGCCTCTGTCCACCCCACAAGGCCTGCAGAGGAGGGTGGCCTTCCTGTCCCCATCATGCAAGGCACAGCAGTGCCTGAATCTAGGTGGACTCAAATCCAGCCAGAGAGCAGAGATGAGCAGAGCAGTAAGCAATATTTTGGAGCAGCTGGCTCTAGCTGAGATCTCCCCCAGGAGTGCTGCCTAGGAGCTGTGTCTTTCCAACATTCATCATGGGGTCAGACTAGAGACCAGGGCCTCTTCCCTGTAGGAACTTATTCCTTTGAGAAGTGATCCTTCACCTTGTTGTATTCCAGACATCAACATGTGTGAACCATCATTGAGAAAGTCCTGTGCAGCCTATGCTGACTGCCAGGGCATGGATGGGAAGTACTGCATGTGCGGCCCAGGACAGGAGCTTATTTCTGAGACAGCCTTCAGGAATGAGAGTGAGAACATGTGTCAAGGTAAGAATGACTTTGCACCTTCCAACTCCTCGTCCCTGCGGTTTGAGATTACTCAGCCCACTTTCTCCAAGCATCAGAGAACACCCTGGGCATCTACCTGGTATCCTGTCCCTTTCCAAACCTCAAGGCTCAGATACCTCCAACGTGCCACTCACACAGTCTTAGAACATCTTCTTTGACACATGGCACTTTATTTTCAGAAAACAGCAGGGTAGCATTCAAGATACTTCACAAGCTTACAGCATGTTATGTTTCAGTGCAATATCTGTCTTCCTCTGCTTCATCAGTAGCAGCCAAGATGAGACCTTCCCACCCCTCCCCAGAATCCACAAAGGCTCAGCCATGCCAGAATGTACCCAGGAACCCTGTCCAGAAATGTGGGAAGGGAGGAAATTCGAAGGTGGGCCTACCTTTTCTGACCAGCCCTGCCCCTGGCCAACAACCTTGCCTGGAGAAGATGCCTCCTGGCACTGTGAACAGCTTCTTGGCCTTTGTCTCTAGTTTCCCATGCAAGGCTCTTCCCTGAGCCTTTCTGATAATTTTAGTCCACAGGCTTGTGGGCAGATGACTGGGACCTGAAAGATGTTGTACAAGGGTGGGTGGGCAGAGTGATGTGGACCACCCTACACATACTCTGAGATTTAGGTGAATGGAGGAGGCTGCCATCTGGACTGGATGGAAAGAGAGGGTACTATTGCCAGACACCTGACCTACTTCCAAGGAGGTCAACCCAGGCCCTATTTTGACCCAGACCACTCAGAGACAGAAGATGGAGGCTGATCCCTACTTGGCATGGCCCACAGGTCTGCATCCCTGGTGGGAGGCCAAGGGCCAAGAACACAGAAACATCTGCCACCTTTCACCCATCAGCACCTGCTCCTCTCTTCAGCCACTCGCCCTCACCCACCACTGATCTTTCTCAGATGCAAATTCTCACCACTTTCTTTTAGTCTGGATAATTCCTTCATGGGAATCAGAAAAGGTAAATTCACTGCCCCAAAGCTGCCTGACTGGATCTCAACCCCACTGTTTACTACAGCCCTGGTGCTCACTGTCCAAGTGACCTTGCCTATCTGGCATCACCTTCATTCTCCTGACTCTTTCCCTCAAGCCCCTTAAAGGGCCTGGTTCAGGTGTGGTTCTTGGCTATCTCCAAGAAGCTGGAGTCTCACAGTTAGCATGGATGGGAGTTTACTGTCCCACCAGGACAACCAGGATTCCAAGAGTTATGCAGGCAGTGAGAATCCACCTGGGAAAAGTCAGGACAAAGGCCATCTCTGGGAACCATGACAGGTCCTGGTAGGGAATGCAGCATTTCCCCTGTACTCAGTTCCCAGAAAGGCCCACCCTGGACTTGTCCAAGTCCTTAGGCTGGGACTCAGGTGGCCATGATGTCCCCACTCCACTTGGGAACCACCCAGGGAAGCTGAGGGCACTAGGCCTGACAGAGTAAGAGGGCTTGGGCCACTTCCATCCACATATGGACAGCAGAGGATCTAGCCACACTATTCTCCCATAAGAGGCTCCATGTGAAATAGAAAAGGCACCCACTCACCACAGAAGAGAGCACGGGGCCTTCTCCAGGCATATTTCTGCTATTGCCAGAGAACACAGAACATGCATATGGGCAAGACACTTGGATTTGAAGAGTTTCTCCTTCAAGATGTACTCCCTTTCTTTGGGAGAGGTTGGAGTCTCTAGGTTGTGTCTCTGACATCAGCTGTCTGTGTGTTCTCTGTCCTCTCACATGTAGCACCTCGGGTCCCATAAAGGCTATGGTTATCTTGATTGACTTCTCAGGGAGTCCAGGGAGATGGAGGAGACAAGCTGAGTCTTGTTCTGTGTTCACTATAGGAGGCTTGTGGATTCTGCTGGAAAGCCTGGGCTACAGGCAGAAACACCCCCCAGGATGCAATAACCTTGCAGACACTGGTTGAAACTGGAGCTTGACTATTCTCTCTTTGTCATCTGTTTTTCTTCCCTAGGGATGTTGGTGCTGCTGCTGTTGACACTGGGACCTGTACAGAAACTGAGAGGTGAGTCTGCCCAGCCAGCTCCATTGGTGACATAAGCTGAGGAGTGCATGCTGGGGTTTGGATTGTCTCACCGACAAGCAGTGGGGAAAGAATCTTATTCCACAGATAAGGCTCACAGATGGTCTTCTGGGTATAAGAGAAGCTGCTTCCTCCTCCCAAAATATCCAGAGTTTCCTGAGCTCTTCCAATGGCAGCCATCCCTTCCCTACCCTCCTCTGCTCTACTCCTGGACCCCCAAGCTGGCAGCTAGCTCCCTCCATTTCTTGAGCCTTCTGACTGTGGCCTTTGTTCCCACAGTCTCTGCCCCCACAGACTGTGCTCCGTGGTGCCCTCTGAAATCCACATGTGTCAATGCCACCGCCTGTCGCTGCTCTCCGGGTTTCAGTTCTTTGTCTGGGGAGATCTTCACCAGCCGCTTGGACAGTTGTCATGGTACAGGGGTTTGAGGGGGGGAGGGGCACAGACACAGTTAGTGGAGATGAGGGGGAATGGGGGGACACCTCAAGCCCTCAGCCTCACTGAGAGCATCACCCAGCACTTCAACAAGGAAAAAAGATGACAAAGCAAATAGAGTAGGAGGGAAGTGGACAATCAGGTTTTCATGATCAGTAGGTAGAGTGATGAGAGCTTACACAGCAGAGCTGGGCTACGTGGGTTCAAGGTCCAGCTCACCACTGATTATACCTGACATGTAAGAAATTATTTCTCCTCTCTATGCCTCAGTTTTCTTGCCTGTAAATTGGGGATAATCATTGTACCTACCCCCCATGGATGACGTGAGGTTTAAACTTTACATGTGTGGGAAACGAACTAGGGGTGGTGGAAGGGGAGGAGGGCAGGGGGTGGGGGTGAATGGGTGACAGGCACTGAGGGGGGCACTTGACGGGATGAGCACTGGGTGTTATTCTGTATGTTGGCAAATTGAACACCAATAAAAAATAAATTTATTATAAAAAATAAATTTATTATTAAAAAAAGAACAGATAAAGCCTAGTACAGAGCAGACTGTCAAACACAAGCTTTTATCATGGTCACTGCTGTTATTATTGTGATGATTCTCATAGCGCAAGGAAAGAGAAGTAGTGGAAGCAACAAGAGGAGAGAAACACTCAGGGCCTGGAAGCTCAGGTTCTCCTCCTACCTCGCTCCTCACAGCAGCCCCATGAGACAAGCAGTTAGCATGGCTTTTCCTTCCCACTTACATCCATTCTTCCCACTCCGCCCCCACACCCAAACAACCCCTCCCCACCTCCGGTACTCACTCATCTGCTCTCTCCATGAGTTCTAGTTTGTTTGTTGTTTGTTTTTAAATTCCGCATATAAGTGAAATCATGTGGCATCTGTCCTTCTCTGTCTGACTTGTCTCGCTTAGCATAATGCCTTCAAGATCAATCCATGTCATTGCAAATGGTGGGACTGCCTTCTCTTTTATGGCTGAATGATATTCCCCTGTATAAATACACCCACTTTTTCATTATCCACTCATGCATTGATAGAAACAGATTATTTGCCTAGTATAAATAAAACTGCAATGAACACAAGGGCACGGATATCTTTTCAAGTGAGTGTCTGGTTCCTTCAAATAAATATCCAGAAATGAAATTACTGAATCATTTTTAATTTTTTGAGGAACCTCCAGAATTTTTCCCACAGTGGCTGCACTAATTTGCATTCCTTCCAACAGGACACAAGATACCCTTTTCCCCACATTGTCACCAATACTTGTTATTTCTTAACTTTTTTTTAATAGCCATTCCCACAGTTGTGAGATGATATCACAGTATGGTTTGGATTCACATCTCCTTGATGATGAATGATGAAATGAATGAGTACCTTTTCATGTACCCGTTGGCCACTTGGATATCTTTGGAAAATGCTTATTCAGATCTACTCCCCATTTTTAAGTTGGATTGTTTAGGTTTTATCTGTTGTGTTAAATGAGTTCTTTATATTTTTTGAATGTTAATCACTTCTCAGATATATGATCTGCAAATATATTCTCCTAAATTATAGATTGCCTTTTCACTTTGTTGATGGTTTCCCTTGCTGTTCAGAAGCTTTTTAGTTTGGTGTGTTCCCACTTCTTTATCTTTGTGTTTGGAGTCAAATCCAAAAAAATCTATGCCGAGACCAATTTCAAAGAGCTTATCCCATGGTTTTTTTTTTTTCTATGAATTTTATGCCTTCATCTTTTTATTTTTTTTATTTTTTTTAACTTTTATTTATTTAGGATAGGCACACAGTGAGAGAGAGAGAGGCAGAGACACAGGCAGAGGGAGAAGCAGGCTCCATGCCCCGGGAGCCCGACGTGGGATTCGATCCCGGATATCCAGGACCGCGCCCTGGGCCAAAGGCAGGCGCCAAACCGCTGCGCCACCCAGGGATCCCGCCTTCATCTTTTTAAAAGATCATAATTGGGCTCAAAGAGATTGATTTATCCAAAGGCACAATTAATAAGGTCATAGAACCTAGATCAAGGTCTAAAACAAAAGAGCTTTTATTCTTCAAGAATGCAAGATCATAAAAGAAATTTATATGCTTTAAATATGGTTAACAAGGTAAATTTTATGTTATGGGCATTTTACAACAATAAAAAATAGTGGAGAAAAGGGGAAATGAACAATTTTTGCACCAAGAAATATTCTTCTACTCAAAATCATCTTAGATGCATATTTATTGATAATAAGGGAAAATGTTCCTGATATGTTTGAAAAGCAGAGGGAAAAAAATAACCTAAATCATCCAATGGTCCATGTAGTAGACTTACAGTTGATTTTCTTTGTTCTTATTTTTCACATTTTCTTTGTTTTCTAAGTATCCACGTGTCATTGGGAAGAAGATGTTATCAGATTTAAAAAAGAAAAGATATCATTGTGACTATTAGCCAGTCTTGATGCATTTGCACATGTGTCTGTCATGGAGATTCATGGCTGGGTGATCATGCTGAGGAGATCCTACTGCTAATATAACTGGATCCCAGCTCCTTTCTGGATTCACATCTATCTGGTTGAGGGGTTTCCTGTCCTCATGCCTTCCACACCTTGCACCTCATTCTCAACCGTCTCCTTTGAGTAGCTCAGGGACTCAAAGAGCTGAGGCTGGACACTGTTGGCTAAATACAGCAACAGTTTTATAAGAACCATGGACGCAAAAATGAGTAAGAATGCAGGGACAGAATATTTGGTCTTGTACATTCCAATCAAGGGAACAAGACTTTGAGAGTCTGAAATGACTCAGCATGATGCTGAGCAGTTTCCCACCAGAAATTGTGGACTTCCTTCTAAGGCCCCAGGTCCAGGCTATGGGACCATAGCACCAGGACATGACAGATGTGGGAAGATGCACACCTGATCCATTCATGTTCACCCCCATCTGGGCAATTGGAATGCCCTCTCCTCTTTTTAGATGGTGGCAATGGTGAGAGACCTGTCCTCAAGGTTGTGGGGTGGGGTGGAGGCCCAGCTCTGTGAGTCCCTGAGCTATTAAAAGAGGATCTGGCTATGGATATCTTTCCTGTCATGTTTAAAGAACAGGTAGAGATAAGATGCCAGAAAACATCCCCAATGGCTTAGCTGTGTGCAGCTTCTTCATTTCACATCCCCAATGTCTTTTATAAGAGAGGACATCCCTCCAGAGTGGAGATAGTATGACTCCCACAGAGACATCTTGGAGAACCTTAAAAATGCCTGACATTGGGATATTAAAGTAGCAGGTAATAAAGACTGTGGGATTTACTAGGGTCACAGTGAGTAATCAGAGGTAGAAGCTGTCAATGGGCAGGGGCCTGACCACCTGGCTTTGTCCTCAGGTGTGAATGAGTGTTATCCTGGACAGATTCCAGCCATGACTCCCTTCACTGAATCAGCATTGAGAGTGGCCTTCAGTGCCACTAGTCACCCTGACTGGAACCCACCCCCACATCTCCAGTAGTGCAAACAGGGACTCAGTGCCTCCATCCTCCCTACAAGGCCTGCAGAAGGGGATACAGATCTCCTTCCAGCCCCCGTCATGGTACAGCAGAGTGTCTGAATCTAGGTGCCCTCAGGGCCAGCCAGAGAGTAGAGATGAGCAGAGCAGGCAGCAGACTTTCTAGAGTGGCTGGCTCCAGCTCAGACCTGCTCCAGGAATGCCACCTGCAAACTGAGTTCTCTCCAGTCCTGTTGGCAGAGTCAGGCTGGAGGTAGGCCTCTGCCCTGTAGGAACTCACACCTTTGGGAGGTGACCCTTTGTCCTGTTGTGTTCTAGACATCAATGAGTGTGGACCACCCCCAACAGTGTCCTGTGGAAAGTTAGCAGACTGTCAGAACACAGAGGGGAGCTACTACTGCATGTGCATCCCAGGATATGTGCTTGCTTCTGGGGAAACAATGTTCATGGATGAGAGTGAGAATACGTGTCAAGGTAAGAACCTCCCCATCTTCCATACCCTCATCCATGAGGCTTAATCTGCTCCACTTTCTCCAGGCATCAGACAGCCATCCTCAGCACCTACCCAGTCACCCATCCAGCTTTAAACCCCAGGGCTCAGAGCCCTCTGCAGAGGGTCACTTTAAAGCATCCCCTTGCCCCCCTGCTATCTTATTTTTGTAAAATAAAAAAAAAAGGATGGCACTCAAGATATTTCAGAAAAACTGGGGCATCTGGGTGTCTCAGTGGCTGAGCATATGCCTTTGGCTCACATTGTGATCCCAGGGTTCTGGAATCGAGTCCCACATTGGGCTCCCTGCAGGGAGCCTGCTTCTCCCTCTGCCTATGTCTCTGCCTCTCTCTGTGTGTGTCTCTCATGAATAAATAAATAAAATATTTTTTAAAAAAAGATATTTCAGGAACTCACAGGATATTGTTTCCAGTGCAAAATCCCTTCTCATCATCATCAACTGCCAGGATGAGACCTTTCCTCTGCAGAGCCTACTTGGGTTTACCCATGTCAG
This sequence comes from Canis lupus baileyi, assembly GCF_048164855.1. NCBI lineage: Eukaryota > Metazoa > Chordata > Mammalia > Carnivora > Canidae > Canis > Canis lupus. Next base: position 49,502,318 of record NC_132856.1, read on the forward strand.
GAAACCTCAGACTTCCTGGCCATGTTGGACCCAGGAACCCCATCCAGAAACACTGCAATGGGAATATGGGAGGGCCAGCCCCCTTTCCTGGGCCAGCATTCTCCCTGGGCAACAGTTATGACATCTAGGCGCCCCTTCTCAGCTACCCAGCCTCTGTCTATTTCCCTGCACAAAGCTTACCCTGACTGTCCCAAATAATTTCAGTTCATAATACTACGAGCAGACCAGATGACCAGAACCCAGAAGGATGTTGTGTCAAGCCTAAGCTGGATAACAAGGATCCACCATACACACATGGAGAGCTGGATGATAAGAGGTTTTCATCTAGAAGAGGTACCAATGGAAGTTATCATTGAACACCAGCAAGTAAGCAGTTGCCGTGATGGAATTAAAACAAAGTCCATCACTGGGAGCCAGACAGGATCTTGACTGGGAACTGTGGCACTTTCCCTGCACATGGTTCCCTAGAAGACCTACTCTGGCCTTTGTCCAAATGCTCAGGCTAGGACATAGATGGCCATGATTTCTTCACCTTGGCTTAAAGCTGCCCAGGGAAGCTGAGGGCATTGGGGCTGAAGACAGGGAGGACTCAGTCCAATTCCATCCACACCTAGATAGCTGAGCATCTGGGCCACCACATTGACCCATAGTGCATCTCTGTATGAATAAGAAAAGGCACCCACTCAACAGGGAGGAGACATAGGGCCTTCCTAATGCTTATATGCCCAAACTAGGGTCCCTAAATAACCAAGTGACCACCTGGGAATTTACCTAGCCTTACCTATCCCCAGACCACTCCCCTCAACACACACACACACAGAGATTCTCACAACTAGTGAACCACCGTTATCCCCTGCAGGCATCTTTTTCCCCACCTGGACTCCACCCCGTGGAATCAAGAGCCAGGTGAGTGGCCCCAGCAGGGACCATAAGACAGGAAATCCTTCCTTAAAGCATGAGCCCCTTACCCTGCCTGGCCACCATTTTCCTCAAGCTTCAGGACCCACACTGAGGCTCTTTGACTTCCTCATCTCCCCTCTCCCCAGACACTCTCTCGCTTCTTTCAAAGAGTCCAAGATCTGCACAGAGAGTTCAAACCAGACTTTGTCCAGAACACCATCCAGGTAAGACCAGAATCCAGGGGAAACAAATTGGAGGCATCCCATCAAGGCTCTCTGAGGCCCCACCTCTCCCAGGGTGGGCAGGAAAAGCAAACATCCAAGTATTTGTACTCACTATTAGACACCTACTTGCACTTACAACCCTTCCTCTTACTATTCCTGGAATTTGGGCTGATGTCATCCTTGGCATTCATGAGTAGGATTGACCATGAGTGGCTGGATTGCAGGGGTAATCCCAGGATATCCCAAACAATGCCACTTTGATCCCCCAAATAGATAGTCTCTAGGATCTTTACTCTGAGGCTAAGTGGACAGCCTTTTCATGCAGTCTGCCTGGCCCATGAATCACTTACTTCAGCAGCTGCTTTCCCCCAGGACCTCATACAGGGGGTAGATGAGCTGCTGGAGACCCCCGAGGACCTGAAGGCCCTGCCTCGCTCAGAGCAACACCGTGTGGCCACTAATCTGCTCACTGGCCTGGAGAATTCCCTGAGAAATATGAGCCAGGCTCTGTCCAATGGGACATTGACCTTCAATGCATCTGCAGGCACAGGTAAGTACTGGGCTCCTGCTCTGCCCGTTCCCCACCTCATTTGTTGCCTGATCTCACTGGAGCAGAGAGACCATACTTGTATCTTAGTGTTACAGTTATAAACAACTTTTAAAAAGTGGTTAAAAAGAAATGAATAAATTATGCTAAGTAAAATAAGTCATAGAAGGACAGTGTCATGTGATCTTACTTATATGTGGAATCTTTAAAAAACACACACACACACAAACACAAGCTCATAGATACAGATTGGTGGTTGCCAGCGGTGGGGATGAGAAGGGTATTCGTGCGGTGTGTGGGTGTGGGCAGTGAGCTAAATGGGTGAAGGAGGTCAGGAGATACAAAATAAATAAGCCATGGGATGTAAGGCACAGCATTGTGACTATAATTACTAATATGATGTTACATATTTCAAAGTTGCTGCAAGAGTAAATCTTGAAAGTTCTTATCACAGGGGAAAAAAAATTTTTGACTGTGTGGTGCCAGATCTTACCTAGGCTTTCTGTGGTGATCCTTTTGCAATATATACAAATAAGAAATCATTATGTTGTACACTTGAAACTAGTATAGTGTTCTAATAAAAAAGGAAATGAATAAAAGTATAACTAGGGATCCCTGGGTGGCGCAGCGGTTTGGCGCCTGCCTTTGGCCCAGGGCGCGATCCTGGAGACCCGGGATCGAATCCCACATCGGGCTCCCGGTGTATGGAGCCTGCTTCTCCCTCTGCCTGTGTCTCTGCCTCTCTCTCTCTCACTGTGTGCCTATCATAAATAAATAAAAAAAAAAAAGTATAACTAATATACATGTTAATACAAAATAAATTATGAGCAGATGAATTAATGATAGTGAAGAATTTAAGAGAAAGGAGAAATGGCTTCCCAAGAAAGCAATTTATTTAATTTGGATTAATATGAATTTAATACAGTCTGATATTTAAGTGTTTTATTTGAGGTAAAATTCATGTACCATAAAATTCTCCATTTTAAACAAAGTGTGCAATTCAGTGGCATTTATTTTTTAAGATTTATTTATTTATTTTAGAGGGAGAGAGAAGGCAAGAGCAGTGGGGAGGGACATAGAGAGAAGAAAATCCTCAAGCAGACTCCAAGTCGAGAAGGAGCCTGATGCAAGGCTCTCTCCCATGACACTGAGATCATGACCTGAGCTGAAATCAAGAGTCAGATGCTCAACCAACTGAGCCACCCAGGTGCCCAAATTCAGTGGCATTTAGTACACTACAAAGTTGTAATCATCGCCTGTACTTCTAAAATATATTCATCAGCCCTGAAGTAAGCACTGTGCCTCCTTCAGGAGTCATTCCTCATTTCTCCTCTCCCTCAATCCCTGGCCACACCGGTCTGTTTTCTATGCCTGTTCTGGACATTTCATATAGAAAGAATCATGCACTATGTTGCTTCATAGTGTGGCTTCTTTTACCTAGTATAATGTTTTCAAGGTTCATCCATGATGTAGATTCTATCAGTGTTTCATTCTTTCTTATGGCTGAATAATATTCCATTGCATATGGATACAGCACCTGTTCAGCCCTCCATGCACTGATGAACATTTAGTTTGTTGCCACTTTTCAACTATTGTGAATAGTGCTACTATGAAAATGGGTTCATGTTTTTTGGATGAATAACTGTTTTCAGTTCTTTGGGGATACACAATTAGCATTGGAGTTTGTGAGTTATAGGGTAATTCTATGTTCAACATTTTGAGAACCACCAAATTATTTTCCATCCCCACCAGAAATGGGCTCCAATTTCTACACCTTCAGCAACACTTGGTACTTTCCTTTTTTTGTTTTTGTTTGTTTGTTTGTTTTTTGTTTGTTTGTTTGTTTTCCTGTAGTCTTTTCAGTATATGTCAGGGGATATCTCATGGTGGTTTTGATTTGCACTTCTCTGATGATTCATGATGTTTCACATCTTTTTCTGTAAATTGTTGAACATATGTGTAAATTCTTGGAGAAATGTCTATGCAAGTCCTTTGACTATGTTTTAATTCATTTGGCTTTTCGTTGTTGAGCTGTAAGAGTTCTTTATGTATTCTGATAGTAGACTCTTTTATTTTTTTATATTTTATTTAAATTCAATTTGTCAACATATAGTATAACACCTAGTGCTCATCTCATCATGTGCCCTCCTTAATGCCTGCCACCCATTTACCCTACCCCCCTCACCCACCTCCCCTCCTGCAACCTCTTAATTGTTTCCCAGAGTTAGGAGTCTCTCATGGTTTGTCTTCCTCTCTGATTTTTCCCCACTCAGTTTCTCTCCTCTCTCTTATGGTCCCTTTCACTATTTCTTATATTCTACATATGAGTGAAATCATATGATAACTGTCTTTCTCCAAGTGACTTCTTTCATTCAGCATAATACCCTCCAGTGCCATCCATGTCAATGTAAATGGTAGGTATTCATCCTCTCTGATGACTGGGTATTATTCCCTTGTATATATATGCCACATCTTCTTTATCCATTCATCTATTGAAAGACATCATGGCTCCTTCCACAGTTTGGCTGTGGAACATTGCTGCTATGGACATTGGAGTTCAGGTGTGCTCTCTATGACACGTATGATCCACTAATTTTTTCTCCCACTCCATAGATTATCTTTGCACTTTCTCCATGGTCTTTCACTTTAATGAATAGATGCTTCCATTGTGATGAAATTCATTTTCTCTGGTTTTTTTTTTCTTTTGCGAAATGGATATTTGGTGTCATACCTAAGAATCCACTGCCAAATCCAAGGCCATGAAGATTTCTCCAAAGTGTGTTTTCTCCAAAGTGTTCTAGTTTTAGCTCATTAATGTAGGTCTTTCAGCTGAATGGATGAAGAGAATGTGTTTTGTATATATATGTTATATATATATATAATATAAATGTGGTTTGTATATATATGTATATATATGTATGCAATGAATATTACTTGACCATCAAAAAGAATGAAATCTTGCCATTTGTAACAACATGGATGGAACTAGAGAGTATTATGCTAAGTGAAATAAGTCAGAGAAAGAAAAATATCTTATGATTTCACTCATATGTGGAATTTAAGAAACAAAACAAATGAACTTAGGCAAAGGGTAGGAAAAATAAAATAAGATAAAATCAGGAAGGGAGACAAACCATAAGAGACACTTAACTATAGGAAACAAACTGAGGGTTGCTGGAAGGGAGGGCAGTAGGGGATGGGGTAACTGGATGATAGGCATTAAGGAGGACACTTGATGTAATGGGCACTGGGTGCTATATGCAACTGATGCATCACTAAATTCTACCTCTGAAACATATAATACACTATATATTAATTAAATTGAATTTAAATTTTAAAAAATGAAATAAATTTTTAAAAAATTAAATGTAAGTCTTTGACTCATTTTGAATTAATTTTTCCAGCTTCCTTTTTTGTGTGTGGATAGCCAGATGTGCCAGGACTTGTGCCAGTTTTTGTTGAGAGACTTCTCTTTTTCCACTGAAGGGTCTTGGCACCAGTTGTTGGAAATTAATGAACCAGAGATGTATGGGTTTGTTTCTGGACTTTCAATTCTATTTTACTGGTCTGTGTGACTCTCTTTATGTCAGTGCCCTACTGTTCTGATTACTGTAAGTTAGTAATCAGTTTTGAAATTAGAAGGTGTAAGTACTCCAATTTTTTTTTTTTAGTACTCCAATTTTGTTTTTCATTTTCAAGATAGTTTTCAGTATTTGGCCCACTTGCAATGCCCTGTGAAGATTAGGATGAGCTTTTTCATTTCTGCAAAATTAAATAATTAAAACTATTTTGGAATCCTGCTAGAGACTGCATTGAATCTGTACGTCTCTGAGAGGACTACTGCCATAATAATAATGAATCTTCCACCCATGAACATGGTTTACAGTTTTCTATGTACAAGTCTTGAGCAATCTTGCATAAAATTATTCCTCATATTTTATTGATGATTTTGGCATCTATGTTCATAACAGATTGGTTTATAGTTTTATTTTCTTGTGATGTTTTTTTTATTGGAGTTCAATTTGCCAACATATAGCATAACACCCAGTGCTCATCCCGTCAAGTGCCCCCCTCAGTGCCCGTCATCTAATCCCCCCAAACCCCCACCCACCTCCCCTTTCACCACCCCTTGTTCATTTCCCAGAGCTAGGTGTCTCTCATGTTTTGTCACCCTCACTGATATTTTCACTCATTTTCTCCCCTTTCCCCTTTATTTCCTTTCACTATTTTTTATAAATTTATTTTTTTTATTGGTGTTCAATTTGCCAACATACAGAATAACACCCAGTGCTCATCCCGTCAAGTGCCCCCCTCAGTGCCCGTCACCCAGTCACCCCCACCCCCCACCCACCTCCCCTTCCACCACCCCTAGTTCGTTTCCCAGAGTTAGGCTTTCATGTTCTGTCCCCCTTTCTGATATTTCCCACTCATTTTTTCTCCTTTCCCCTTTATTCCCTTTCACTATTTTTTATATTCCCCAAACGAATGAGACCATATAATGTTTGGCAAGTTGAATTTAAATAAAATATTAAAATTACATATGCTATCTAAAATATGCATATGCTATATTATACTTATATATTATGTGTGCATTCCATAAATTATACAATATGTAATATTCAACATCATATTATATATTATATGGTTTTTGTGTATTTTTATATTATATACACAGTATCTATATTATAGATTTATGTAATGTATTAAATATTTTTATAAAAATATATCTATATACACACATAAAATGATATTATACCAACCATTACAGCCACAAATACTAACTTACTCCCTTATATAACTCTGACATCATACAGACCTGTCCCTGAAACTGTGGGAGCAAGGAGACAGAAATGTCATCTTGAGTCAGAATCAGGTGAAGATGATGTTGAACTGGGATGTGGTGCATGATTCTGGTGACTCAGGTAATGGCCGAGATGGGAGGAAGCTCACAAGATGCCAAAGGATGTGACAAACAGGGAACTTAAGATTAAAGGGAAAGGGGGCTTTGGTGGGACCACAAAGAGTCCATCTGAGGAGGACGGGGTTCATTGTGCACCGCAAGATATCAACATCGGTCTCGTCCTGCAGGCCCTTCTGTGGTGGGCCTCATCTCCACTCCGGGGATGGGCAAGTTGCTGGCTGAAGCCCCTCTGGTCGTGGAGCCTGAGAAGCAGGCAGTTCTGCATGAGGCACACAAGATCTCGCTGCAAGAACCCTCCCCTGTCCTGCTCTCAGATGTCATCTCTGCATTTATGAGCAACAAGGTCACCCAGAATCTCAGTTCCCCCGTCACTTTCATCTTCTCCCACCATGTGAGTGCTGATGGCATGGGGCTGTGGATGTGGAAGGAACCTGGGTCCTGGGCACAGCCTCGCTGCCTAACTCAGCCTTGAGGTTCTGCGGGAGGTCCCCCATTAGTGCATCATTCCCCCAGGAAAGCCCTTTGCAAGCCAGCTTTGGATAAGCATTTCTGAGCACCAGAACCACCAACTCCCACCTATGTTTTTCCTACAGTCAGTGACCGCTGGGCCAACACAAAAGGTGTTCTGTGTCTTCTGGGAGCACAGTCAGGATGGATCTGGTCATTGGTCCACCAGAGGCTGCACAATGGTGAACAGTAGAGATACCAGCACCACCTGCCAGTGCACCCACCTCAGCAGCTTTGCCGTCCTCATGGCCCACTACGATGTGCAGGTGAGAGCCCTGAAAGGGGCTGCACCTCATGTCTATTACTTTTTTTAAAAAAAACAGATGTTTATATCTTGTGGTTTCTTCAGAGCAGCAGTCAGTCATGATGTGGCTCAGTTGCTGTTCAGGGTCTTACAAGTCTGAAATCAGCCAGAGCCGCATCCTCCTCTGAGGCTCAGGGTCCTCCTGTGAGCTCCCTGGTTGCTGGCAGGTTTCAGTTCCTTGCAGTTGTAAGACTGGGGTTCCACTTTCTAGCAAACTGTGAGCAGGGGACCCTGCTCAGCTCCTAGGGGCTACCTCCATTCCTTCTGTCATGGGCTCTTACACAGTGTATTGCCATTTTTAACCAGAGGCCAGCAGGAGGAGCCCTCTCACCGCAAACACTCAAACTTTGAATCTTCTCTCAGAGTACCCAGAGCTTTTAAGAGCTAACATGATTAGGCCAGGCCCACCCACAATAGACTCCCTCTCTTAGAGACACAGGACGGGAATTACAGCTCCAAAATCCTTTCACAGCAGCACCTTAAATGGCTTTAACTGAAGAAACTGTGTGTACACATTCTATCATTGCCAAATTAAAATTCTGCCTATCACAGGGGTCTTCAGGACAAGAAGGCTGTAGACAGGGGCTCTCTGGGGCCTTAAAAGAAAGATTCCGTGGTGGCAGAGGTCCAATGGGGCCAGGAAAGCCAGTGAGTGAAAGTGGGTTAGGAGTTATGTTTGCCTGCTCCCCTGGCCACGTGAACTGGTTACTTCCTCTGGATTACAACCAAAGACTTACTTAGGTGATCTGTAAAGTAAAATAAACCGTTGGGGGTTCCAGAGCTTTGTCTTAAGTAAGGACTCTCTTACTCCTCACTTCCAAGGACTGAGTTAATCAGTTCAGATTTCCATAAAATTCTAGCATTCTGATCCTGGAGGAACTTAATCAAAAACATAAACTTACCTGCCTCCTTCTTTCCTGACTTGGCTACAAAAAAAAAAAAAAAAAAAATTTAAATGGAAGAGTCATTACCCCAGACCAGGAAAATGTGACTGTGATGTCTTTGCTTCTCTTGGCTGGATCCCAGGAGGATGATCCCGTGCTGGCTGTGATCACCTACATGGGGCTGAGCCTCTCTCTGCTGTGCCTCCTCCTGGCAGCCCTCACCTTCCTGCTGTGCAAAGCAATCCAGAACACCAGCACCTCCCTCCACCTGCAGCTCTCAATCTGCCTCTTCCTGGCCCACCTGCTCTTCCTCATCGCCATTGACCAGACCAAGATCAAGGTATTGACACAGTCTCAAAGGAGCCCCTGCCCTGCCCCAGAGGATGCTCAGTTCATGGAGCTGTGCTGCATTGATATCTTAATAAAATAATATTGGGTCCCAGGGATATTTTGAAGGGTAAATAGCCTATTCCACATTGACTAACGAACTAGAAGACAAATCGTCTCCTGACAACTCCACCATATATATGAGCATTCTCTCCAATGCAAGGTATGGAACAGGTCCTGGGGCCACCCTCCTCTCTGACAATCACTCCTGGTGGCACCTTTCTCCTCCCCCAGATGCTGTGCTCCATCATTGCGGGTGCCTTACACTATCTCTACCTGGCCTCCTTCACCTGGATGCTGCTGGAGGCTCTACACCTCTTCCTCACTGCACGCAACCTGAAAGTGATCAACTACTCCAGTGTGAGCATGCTTATGAAGAAGCTCATGTTCCCTGTGGGCTACGGAGTCCCGGCTGTAATTGTGGCCATTTCTGCTGCATCCAGGCCTCACCTTTATGGAACACCCACCCGGTAAGTGCAAATTTCCACTGTCCTCTTCTCCAGCATGACCATGGCCATCATAGAACCAATAATGATTTAATTCCATCAGATCATGATAGGCAGAGAAAAGGTCAATGACCACTCCAAAAACATCTACCTGGTGAAAGATTGTGTTCACTGAAATAATTGTTTTTAAGTCATTAGGATGTAATTATTTTAAATGTTTATTATAAAGTATGTTAATAATTATTTATTTAAATAATATTGTGCATTATGTTAATAGCTGTACATTACTATAACATTAATGGTGTTTAATGATTACAAATTAATCTTTACTTAAGATAAATGAGGTGATGGTTTTTAATCTTTTAGATTTCATTATTTTAAATATAGAAGGAACATTCCAGAAAGATTGTACTCTAGTTGGTAAATTGTTGCCCACGGGGGCACTAGTTAACAATTTTGAATGGCTTTACATATATTCTAGAGTTGAAAAAAAAAACTGTAATTGGTCAGAGAAGTAAGCAGAAAGGCTGAAATAAAAAGGATTATATTAAAGACAAAAAAATAAATAAATAAATATTAAGTGTATATTATATTAATAGCTATTTTATATTAATGGATACAGTCTATAATATAAATACCTTTATATGTATTAGTAAATATATATTAATATAGTATTTATTGCATTGATTGAGGGGCAGTTTTATCCTCCAGAAAGTAAAACTGAAATGAATAGATGGCATTGATTTGTGTAAACTCTCTTCTAATTTTATTTTTTTTAAGATTTTATTTATTTATTCATGAGAGAACACAGAGGGGGCAGGGAGAGAGAGAGAGAGAGAGAAGCAGAGACACAGGAAGAAGGAGAAGCAGGCTCCATGCAGGGAGCCTGACGTGGGGATCGTGGGACTTGATCCCTGGTCTCCAGGATCATGCCCTGGGATGAAGGTGGCGCTAAACCGCTGAGCCACCCGGGCTGCCCTCTCTTCTAATTTTAAAAGAAACAGAGGGTCATTTGCATGATGAAGTAACTGACCACAGCTAAGATCTAGAAACAACTTCTGATATACAATCACTGTTTTGTGTGTCAGCTCAAATCATCCCCCCACAACCTATGAAGTAGAAACTAGTATCAAGCCATTATACAGATGAGGAACTGAGATACAAGGAGATTCACTAACATGGCCAAGGTCACACAGCAGGTTGATGGCAGAGTTGGTCACATGCAGTCTGGCACTCACAACACACACCTATCCTGATGACATGAGTACTCAGCTACATCAGCGAGCCCTGGCCAGCTAGCCTCCCTAGGGAGTTGAGCATAAAGGTCAGGGAACTTGTCCATAAAGAGCCAAATAATCAAGACTTCTAGTTTTGTGGGCCCTCTGGTCTTTGCTGCAACTACTCAGCTCTGTCATCAGAGCACAGAAACAGTCACAGACAATCCAGGAGGGAAGGACTGTGCGTTCCAGTAAAACCCACTTACAACAGCAGGTGGTAACCACCCTGGCCCACAGGCTGCAATTTGCCTCCCTTCAAAGCTTCACTTTGATGCTTCTTGCTGGGTCCGTTTGACCCTCTCCCTGGCCCTCACACCTCCCACCTCACTCACAGCTCCCCTCTCTGGGGCTGAAGTCCAACTCTGTCATTGCTCTCAGAGTGGTCTTGAGATGCCTGACCTGTGGGCATGTGAGTACCTGTGTCCTCAAGAGGAATAAAGTATGTAGTGCTCATGAGCCGTACCACTGGGGCAGGCTCACTGTGTTGTTTCATTTGTGTTTTTTTACTCATCTCTTCCATGGTCCAAAAGTTTCACCTTGTCTATACACCTACTCACCCCTCATATCTCAGCATAAATACAATTCAGTTCTTTCAGGGAAACCCTTCCCAAGTATCTGGATTTCCTATACTCTGGACCAAGTTATGGATCCAACTACATGTCCTCATAGCTCCTCATACTTTTTTTTTTTTGCATGTTATACACAATATTTTATTTTATTTTTTTATAAATTTATTTTTTATTGGTGTTCAATTTACCAACATATAGAATAACACCCAGTGCTCATCCCGTCAAGTGCCCACCTCAATGCCCGTCACCCGGTCACCCCCACCCCCCGCCCTCCTCCCCTTCCACCACCCCTAGTTCGGTTCCCAGAGTTAGGAGTCTTCATGTTCTGTCTCCCTTTCTGATATTTCCTACCCATTTCTTCTCCCTTCCCTTCTATTCCCTTTCACTATTATTTATATTCCCCAAATGAATGAGAACGTATAATGTTTGTCCTTCTCCGATTGACTTATTTAAATAAGTAAAATACCCTCCAGTTCCATCCACATCGAAGCAAATGGTGGATACTTGTCATTTCTAATGGCTGAGTAATATTCCATTGTATACATAAACCACATCTTCTTTATCCATTCATCTTTCGATGGACACCGAGACTCCTTCCACAGTTTGGCTATTGTGGACATTGCTGCTATAAACATCGGGGTGCAGGTGTCTGAGCTCCTCATACTTGATCATAAAACTAATCATCTTGTTTTTATCTAAGGGCTAATTGTTGATCCTCCCATATCACTGATGTCCCCCTGAGAACTGAGACCACTCTACCCTAATCCATCTGGGTCTTCAGAGCCAAGCACAGATCCTAACATAGAAGAGACATTCAATATTTGTCAAAAAAAAAACATAATTTGTTGATCAATACCTTTATTTTCTTTTTTAAAATTATATTTATTTCTGCCAGCATACCTGGGAGCCAAGATATAGAAGAGCTTTTTGAAAGGAACTCATCTTTTTTAAAGACCACTTTAGTAAGGTGTGATTGACATGTAAAATGATGTATGTAATTAAATGTACACAACCTGATGAGTTTGGGGCTAATACCCATGACCATTGCCACCATCAAAGGCATATACAAAGTTGTAGTTCTGCAAAAATAAATAAGTTTAGATCTATAGCACATAGTACATATCATTAACAATAGTGTATTATATACTTAAAGTTTGGTAGGAGGGTATGTTAAATGTTTTAACCAAAAAAAAAGCAGTAATAAAATAATGAATGAAGCAGGAGGAAACACTAGGAGGTGAGGGAGATGTTTATTTATTAATCCACAAGGCCCATATTTTCTTGAATCTCTTTCCATCTCTCTTAGGTGCTGGCTCCACACAGACAAGGGATTTATATGGACCTTCCTTGGCCCCATCTGCACCATCTTCTCCGTGAGTAGTGCATGATATCAGAGCAGCCCACCTGCCCAGCTGAGGATCATTCAAAGGCCAGGTGTATGAGGAGGGTTACAGGCAGGATGAGCAATCATTCCAGTTGCCCCAGGAATGATGAGAGGCTCCCAGGAGGCAGGAATTCCCATTGTAAAACCAGGACTAAGGTGTTTCCTGAGACATGGCACTGTCAGGACTAAAATTCGGAATTCCCATGCAAATTGCATTGAAGTGGTCATCAAAGTTACGGGACAGACATGGGCCTGAGTTACTACTGGGTGTTTAGTCTGCTTTTCTCGGACTGTTTGAAACTCAAATCTTCCCTGCTGGGTTAGGTATTGGGTGAGCAAAGAGGAAATTTTGCCAGATGTGGAGTGTAGGTAATATATCTGTGGGTTTTCTGCAGATAAATTTGGCTTTCTTTCTGATGACCTTTTGGATTGTGAAAAAGAATCTCTCTTCACTCAACAGAGATGTATCCACCCTCCGGAACACAAGGTGTGTTATGGGTCAGAGGTACACACCGCCACCCATACAGAGCATTATCCTCCTGGCTCCAAGGCTCTGATGTCCCTTCACAGGGCTCCCTAGGGGACTGGAGGAGAGAGGTGCCACCACCCTCCTTGGCCACCAGCTCAGATTCTGTGGTTTGTTACTGACACCCATGCCAAAAACATTCCATCTGTGCACACCCCACCAATAAACTACTTCAGCTGCAGAGAGAACCAGCTTTGTTCTGATAAGCAGGGATTGCTACTATGGCCCTATGAAAAAGGTCCTGAGAACATTCATACCCTTATAATGCATTCAGGAAATCACATAGCAGTTTCCAGAACCACTCCACCCCATCATGCCCATACCTTCATGCATGCTCTGCTCTCTGCCTTCCCCTTCTCTTGCACCCAGTGAACTCAGCTTCATCATCCACATATCACATCATCTGAGAGTTTTGGAATGTCCTCTGCTCTCCTCAACTTTGCACAGAATCAGTGGCCTCTATGCTGGGCAAAGCATGTCCTGGCTCATTCATGGGGAGGGTGAGGACAGGAACAGCCCTAGATTGGACCTGAGCAGAAGTAACTTACTTTGCAAAGGGTATAAGTGATCATTTGTTTTTGGGTTTCCACTAGACTTTAAGACCTGCAAGAATAGAAGTCTTGTCTTTGTTGAATGCCCTGACCCCAGCCTAAAGCCAGGTGCACAGAACTCTCTGGGTAATGTTGGTCGAATAAAATTGGGGGTCTTCATGAAACATCATGAGCTTTTTGAGACCCACATTCTGTAGTGTCACCATAATCCTCAGTCCAAGTCAAAATGCCATCCTGGATCCAAATAGTGTTTCTTTTTAGGGAATCATTGACAATAAAGATCAAAGTCAATCACAACTCAGTCAGAAGCATCCATGGAGTAGATATAAAACCAGCTCTGGTTGTGTTGCTCTTTGTGCAGGCATCATGAGCCTCCTTTCTCTTCCTACCCAGGATGCTGACATTTAAAGCCACAGCTCAGCTCTTCATCCTGGGCTGCACATGGTGCCTGGGCGTCCTTCAGGTGGGTCCAGCTGCCCACATCATGGCTTACCTATTCACCATCATCAACAGTCTGCAGGGTGTCTTCATCTTCCTGGTGTACTGCCTCCTCAGCCATCAGGTATCACTGCCCAGCTCCCACCTGGGACTCCTCCCCATTTCTGTCCCCTCAAATGAGCTGACCCAAGCATGCTTTGCCTCTGCAGGTCCGAGAGCAATACAAGAAATGGTTCAAAGGTGTCAGGAAAACCAAAGCTGAGTCTGAGCAGTACACTCTCTCCAGTGGGACCATGTCCAATGCCTCCAAACACAGTGTGGTAAGATTTTGCAGTGTTCCCAGAGCACTAACCAATCCTCTTGGGAAGTTCGTGCCTACCTCACTGGACAACCTGTATATAGCAGTCAGTGCCCTAGGATGGCTCACACTTGGTTTTCTCCTGGACTCCCCTGAAGGCACTTCCCTGTCTTGAAAGGAGGTCTTTTTATACTTTCATTCATTTATATGCTCATGTTGACCCTTGTACATGACTGTCCTCTTTCCCCACAATTGTAAAGCACCCACCTTGTGTGACATGGGTGCAATCCCTTTTTAATTGTACTTAGTGACAAAATACAAAGTACTCATAAACAGAAAAAGATGCTGTGGTCAACCAAGTAATCAGTAAGTAATGATCTGTAACACTGTTACACAAGATGCTCAGAGTCACCGCACATTAATTATCTCAAGTCACTCTATGCCATCCCTGTATGTGATGAACAATAAATATGTATCTATAGTCATAAAATTAAATTGAAATAAGTATTAAGCTGGAATGGAGACTTCTCTTCAAAGTTTGCAATCATTCCTAGTGTTTCCAAATACACAAATACTTCAAAACCCCACTAGAGAATCACAGAGGACAGAGGGGAAATCCCAGCAATGTGAATTATACTGAGCATTTGTATGTTCAGCTTAACAAAAACCTTTTCTCTTTTTAGGCTTCTTTTGACAGTATTTTGTAGTTTTCTGTGTACCCATCTTGCACTTTCTAACATAGAATCATGTTTACACCTTCCTTCTTAGGAGAATTATAATTAACAGCTAAACCTGATGAACTTGTCTCTTAGAAAATGAAGAAAATACTGGCTGCCATCCTTTGGACAAAGAATATAAAAAATGCTTTTTTCATGTTTGTTACAAATAACTCTTCTTGGCACCACTGTGGGAGAAAGTATGCAGGAAATATTTGACATTCAGTTGCTAGAAACTTGGATTTTCTGGTGCATACAACACTCTCATCTTACTCCCAGTATAATCAAGAACTATTACCGAATATCTCATTAGAAGCCTCTTCTACAAAAATTCTTCCTCGGGTTGATGATATATAATAAGGAAAACCTGCCCCATAGGACTTTCCTAAAATAGCATAAGAGAGGAAAGTAATTCACATACCTGCATATAGTGTAAACAACTAATCCCAGTTGCTCAAGACATTCCCAGTTTTAGTGCTGGAAGTATTACATCCCAGAAAACACTTTGGTTACAGAAAAGTAGACCAGTTGGTCTCTGTATGGCATGCCTCAACTTCACTCTCCATTTCTAAGGACTTACTAATTTTTTATTCCAAAAATACGTGCTGGGAACAGATCAAGAAGATCCAATTTCTGATTTCACAAAATTTAAATGTGAAGAAAAAAATTTCATCAGAGCAAAATTAGAGCTTGGGACTAGAATCTGCATCTTTATGTTTTTTAAGTTGAGTTGTGGAAAAAGGTGTATACAGCTACTACACATTTTGTGAAATGTATTTCAAGATAACATATTATTTCACCTTCTTCATGCAGCCTAGGCAAGATCTAAATCTAGAGCAGTTAAACCTACAGGAAACTCTACGTGGGTTTCCTCTGACCAATTCTGTGTCAATTTGAATATCAAGGAAAATGACTGTACAAGATTATATTTTAAATAAACATATCCATGTATCCATAGTGATACTTTAAAATATCAGCTAATAGATGCAGAAAATACAACAGAATTAGAAGAGCATGATTCTTTCAATATCCCGTAAGTGGCCACTAAAAGCATTGACTGAAAGGCTTTGGAGAGCAGGCTGGGACCATAGCACCAAAGAATCACCTCAAGACTGCCAACTAATTACAAAGGCTGAAGTGTACATTTGCAATGTAGAGATCTGACAGCCATCACCTGAAATTAATGAAGCTTAATATCATCAATGGTGGGCAAACTGACCTATGTATCTCCTGATATGTCATGAATTTACAACATCCCATTTTTAGTCAATAAAGAATTATTAACAAATCAGTCTGAGATCTAATCCAGCCTTTAGACTATGGGTTGACAAAGTACAGCATGCAGTCCAGATCCAGGCATCTGCCTGTTTTGTTAATAAAGTTTTATTGGAACACAGCCACACCCATTCATCGATGTATTGTCTATGGCTGCTTTCATGCTATAATGTCAGAGTTGAGTTGTGACAGAGGCTGTAAGGCCACAAAAAATATTTGCTGCCTGGCCCTTATAGAAGAAACTTGCTGGTACATATCCTTTTAGGTAACTTTCAATATATAGGTAATGCAGGAGACAAAACAATTTAAGTGACATCATGAAGAAACCATCAGGAAAATCCTGAGCATAAGCATTCAACAAGACAATTGGCTTGGCCTCTTCTAAAACCAATATCATTTTTTAAAGTGACTAGATGTTACTCTAAATTAAAAGAAATGAAAGTGACATAACAAATTCAGAGGCAATTTTAGTGGCACTCTGGTTCAGATATACAGCTGTCCATGACTTTTTGGAGGCAATTAGGGTAATTTGAATATGTATCAGACATTGAAAGTTATTTTGAAATTGTTGCTAATTTTCTTAGGTATAATGATAGTATTGTGGTTATGTAGAGAGGATTCCTTGAATTCACAAATACTTGTGAAAGAAGTATTGACGAATGAAGTGTCATGATGTCTGCCACTGACTATCATATGTTTTAGCAAGAAAATTTATCCATGTGTGGAAATACATTGAGAAAAATGTTTTAATGTGGCACTATGTTAACAATTACTGACTCTGGATGGAGAGTATATGAGTATTAATTATATCACTTTTCCAAATTCTAAGTTTAAAATGGTAAATAAAAGGTGTCAGTCTGAGTGACGGGCACTGAGGGGGGCACTTGATGGGATGAGCACTGGGTGTTATGCTATATGTTGGCAAATTGAACTTCAATTTAAAAAAATATGTAAAAAGCCCCCAAAATTAATTAATTAATTAATTAATTTTTTAAAGGTGTCAGAAAAGTAAGTAATATACTGATTAGCTATTAATTCATTAAAGATATATACCCTTGTAAATTCCTATATGTCCAGATAAAATGCCTTTTCCTCTGCACAAAACTAACTTTGTGAATGGATTTTTTAAATATTTTATTTATTTATTTGAGAAAGAAATAAAGCTTGCTAGCAGGGAGGGTAGGGGAAAGAGCAGAGGGAGAGGGACAAGCAGACTCCACACTGAGCTCAGAGCCCTACTCAGGGCTTGATTCTATGACCCTGAGATCATGACCTGCCTGAGCTGAAATCAAGAGTTGGCAGCTTAACCAAATGAGCCATCCCAGTGCCCCAGAATAGATATTTTCTAAAACTAAGAATTTTCATGACTAATGGTGGTGGATTTAAAATCAAAAATTAAAAGTAAAACAAAATCATTAAAATATAAGAAAATAGAGGGAATCTTCACTCCTAGAAAATAAAAAATGGGGGATGCCTGGGTGGCTCAGCGGTTGAGCATCTGCCTTTGGCCCAGGGATCCAGTGATCCTGGAGACCTGGGATTGAGTCCCACATTGGGCTCCCTCCATGGAGCCTGCTTCCCCCTCTGCCTGTGTCTCTGCTTCTCTCTTTCTCTCTCTCTCTTTCTCTGTGTGTCTCTCATGAATAAATAAATAAAATCTTTGGAAAATAAAGAAAATAAAAAATGGAAACAGGTATTGCTTTCAACCTAACAATAAGAAAAATCCACATAAACTACAAAATCATTCATTTTCTTGAACCTATAAGAGAGGGGAGGTAAAGACAACAAAGTAGCCTAAAGTCTAAGGAAAGACAGGATCATCCACAGAGAGACCATCTGGAGTCCTGGCTGACCTATGGCAAAGGACAAAAAGAAGTCTTCTGGGTACCATAGAAAGACTTAAAGAGAACTTACATTTCTGAATGAATTGCTCAGGCCCAAGTGTAGACAATCATGAGAGTATAGAAAGTGCCACTCTTAAGAGAGTGGCAAAAATGTGGAGAGACTCTCTCAGATGCAGCCACAAAAGGAAGGTCTACAGCTGAAAGAACAATGAGAAAAAATCTTCTGGCAAAACAGACGGTAAGTACAAATAAAAAGGTAACACCAGAATAAATTGAAGCCCAGAGTGCAAGGACTCCTGATTAGACTCAAGCTCCCTCAAAAATAGCCTAGCAGAAGAATACGTGTGCCTATTTCCAGTAATAAATAGCATATACCTCAGTGTCTGCTCTTCTATACACATTGTCCAGCATTGAATCAAAAGTTATTAAACACAAGTAAAACAGCCCATGTAGAAGTCAACCGAACCAGACTTAAAGAAAACTAGCAGCAAGGGAAGTTTAAAATAACCCTCCTTCACATTTCAAAGGCTCTAGTGCAGTAGTTCTTACCTGGGAGACACTTTTGCCCCAGGGAATATTTGGCAATTTCTAGAGATATCTGTGGTTTCACAGCTGGAGGGGTACCTACTCGCATTTAGTGAACAAAGGAAAGAGATTCTACTCAAAGTTGTACAATACGAAGGACAGCTCCAGACAAAAAGAATTATCCAGCCCTCACCTTCCCCACCCCGTGTTAATAATGCTGAGCTTGAGAAACTGCTGGAACTCCCTTACATTATATACTGGCTATAAACAGGTGTTTTCCTATCCTCCATTAGAAACAAGAAAATTTCTACAGCAACATATACGTGTAAAGAGAAACTATTTGTTAACAGAAAATTTCATATTCTCTTCTGTTATCCCCAAAGTTGAGAAATCCTGTTCTACTGGGAAAAGGAGATGATATTATGAATTTATAGAAAATCTCAAACAAAATACAGGCCACAATTTAAAACTTCATTAATAACATCCTTTTAATCAAAAGTCAAAGGCTTGGAGGGGGAGGTAAACTTTATTTTTTTATTATTTTCTTAATAATAAATTTTTTATTGGTGTTCAACTTGCCAACATACAGAATAACACCCAGTGCTCACCCCAACAAGTGCCCCCCTCAGTGCCCATCACCCATTCACTCCCACCCCCCGCCCTCCTCCCCTTCCACCACCCCTAGTTAGGTTCCCAGAGTTAGGAGCCTTCATGTTCTGTCTCCCTTTCTGATATTTCCTACCCATTTCTTCTCCCTTCCCTTCTATTCCCTTTCACTATTATTTATATTCCCCAAATTAATAAGACCATATAATGTTTGTCCTTCTCCTATTGACTCATTTCACTCAGCATAATACCCTCCAGTTCCATCCACGTTGAAGCAAATGGTGGGTATTTGTCATTTCTAATGGCTGAGTAATATTCCATTGTATACATAAACCACATCTTCTTTATCCATTCATCTTTCGATGGACACCGAGGCTCCTTCCACAGTTTGGCTATCGTGGCCATTGCTGGTATAAACATCGGGGTGCAGGTGTCCCGGCGTTTCATTGCATTTGTATCTTTGGGGTAAATCCCCAACAGTGCAATTGCTGGGTCGTAGGGCAGGTCTATTTTTAACTGTTTGAGGAACCTCCACACAGTTTTCCAGAGTGGCTGCACCAGTTCACATTCCCACCAACAGTGTAAGAGGGCTCCCTTTTCTCCGCATCCTCTCCAACATTTGTGGTTTCCTGACTTGTTAAATTTCCCCATTCTCACTGGTGTGAGGTGGTATCTCATTGTGGTTTTGATTTGTATTTCCCTAATGGCAAGTGATGCAGAGCATTTTCTCATGTGCATGTTGGCCGTGTCTATGTCTTCCTCTGAGATTTCTCTTCCTGTCTTTTGCCCATTTCAGGATTGGATTGTTTGTTTCTTTGGTGTTGAGTTTGAAAAGTTCTTATAGATCTTGGAAACTAGCCCTTTATCTGATACGTCATTTGCAAATATCTTCTCCCATTCTGTAGGTTGTCTTTTAGTTTTGTTGACTGTATCCTTTGCTGTGCAAAAGCTTCCTTTCTTGATGAAGTCCCAATAGTTCATTTTTGCTTTTGTTTCTCTTGCCTTCGTGGATGTATCTTGTAAGAAATTACTGTGGCCGAGTTCAAAAAGGGTGTTGCCTGTGTTCTCCTCTAGGATTTTGATGGAATCTTGTCTCACATTTAGATCTTTCATCCATTTTGAGTTTATCTTTGTGTATGGTGAAAGAGAGTGGTCTAGTTTCATTCTTCTGCACGTGGATGTCCAATTTTCCCAGCACCATTTATTGAAGAGACTGTCTTTCTTCCAGTGGATAGTGTTTTCTCCTTCGAATATTAGTT